>NW_026014848.1:0-328376 GCF_020379485.1 Brassica napus
CTCCATCTTGCAGCTTTTCTTCGTTCACCACTTGCCAGAAATCATCCCCAATGATGGCATTCACGAGTTGTTTCATCACATAATCTTCTACCCCTCTTGTCAAGGCTTCCTGCCTCTTAACAGCTTCTCTTTTCCGAACAACCTGCATCTCCAGCTTCATCATATGAGTGCTCAAAGTTTCTAACTTTGTGTTCAGGTTAGTGTAGACAGAATCAATCTTCCCATTGAAGTCCACTGTCATGGGCTGTTGTGCCTCAAGAACCGTATCAAGCATCTCTTCAATCTTTCTCTCTTGAGTAGACGGCAGTGGCTTCTGGTAGTAGGGATTTCCATAACTCATGTTGTTGCTGTAAGGTTTCTGGTACTGCGAACTCTGGTTGAAATTACCTCTGTTTCCATAGGAATTTCTGTTTCCACCCTCGTTTCCAGAACCTTGGAATCCAGTTTCACAATGAAGTTCACTTCTTCTTCTTCCTCTACTCTACCCTCTGTGTCTACAGCTTCTGCATCTTCAACCAAGCAGACCTGCTTCCTAAGAAGCTTGTGAACACTATCCATGTAAAACCTCGTCTTAAAAAAAAAATCATAATTTCGGTTTTATGAAATATCTCGGGGAAGACGAAGGCTCGGGAAATTTTTATCCTCAAGGTTAAGGTTAGTCTGGAGTCTATTAAAAATATTTAGCTCATCAGAATGGGATCGGAAAAATATTTGGGATTGATCGCGGGACGAAAATTCACCAGAAGGGCCGAAATCGCGTAAATCGACCGAGAAGCTTGAGGTAGCTTGATCTAAGGGATCAGGACGTGGTGTCAACCATTTAACCTGCTGAGTGTCAACATAAGAAGGAGGTGTAGACGTGCATGAAGCAGTTCCATGCAGCTTGACACACAGAAGCACGAGGTGATGTAATACCTGCGATCTGCACATGCGAACCGACATGCAGAGGCCCGTGTGTCGCGATGCATGAACACCAGACATGATGAAGGGAAAGTGGACGTGGAGGTGTCTTCTGGAATGGCTAGAGAGCATACAACAGGGCATGTGGACGCCCATGTGTCGCCACGCATGCGACTGGAAGCATGCAGGATGACACACATGCGATCGGGTGGCTCATTCTTATTGGCCGGCAACTTTTTACTCATTCAGACACACCAAGGACACTCTAAAACGTGGCTTAGAGAGAGAGAGAGAGAGAAGACAGAGAAAGAAGTGAGGTGCTTTAGAAGTATAGACATTTTTTGAAAACCGATAAACTATCGGGAAGTTCCGAAAGACTGTCCAGAAGAGAAAGAAGGTTATTTCCGAGTTCTGAGCAGTCCAGACCAGTTAATTCAAGAAACTGAGGTTGGGATTTGGGATTTAACATCACGGTACCAAGACGAAGTTTTGGAGGGGATAAAAGGGGTTTGGTCAACATCCGGAATCAAAGGTCGAGCCACATCCCTTAATCATTGTGAATCACGGTTAATTGTTTGTTAACGAATTTTTAATGTAGGTTCCTGACATCGGAGACGGCTTCCGAGCTAGGATAGCCAGACCAGTCTAGGTGTCAGTTTGTGGATCCAAGGCTTGAGACGATATCTGGGCTAAGTGGATAGCAAGACTAGTCTAAGCACCTGAATTATTGTGATTGTGTGATTATTATATGTTGTTATAGTGTGTACCTCGTGTTGGTACTGTTGTGTGAGAACTTCGTGGTGGTTCTAGTAGTAGTTTGCAGGTCATTGCTTCCTCAAATGGTACCACTAAGCCGGTCGTGGTCCGGAAAGTGGTGGGCTCGGTTTAACTTTGCTTGATCACCAAGGCTGAGTGTCACACGTGGATGTGACAGCCCCCGGCGAGTCCGATAGAGGACCGGGGCACGGCGATTCCGATTGAGGACCGTGACCGGGCGATTCCACAGCGCCTACGCCTGTGTGGTGTAATAGTGAAGGGATTGCCGGTGTCCCTTATGTGGAGGAAGAATGATTTTGTTGGGCCCTAGGAGTATATATATATATATATATATGGTTGATTGATATGACAATCATAAAGAGTGTTTTGATTTATTATGGTTTAATGGTTTATTGCTTATTTGGTCATGCTTTATGATCTTGAATATTGATTGTTGAACTACCCGTCATGCTTGTGTTTGTGTTTGGAGTGGGGTTTAGAATGACGGGTTGTTGTATATGCTAGATAGGGAACCCTGGCTCACTGAGTGAAACTAGTTCACTCACTCCTCACATCCTTTTGCAGGTTACCAGTAGGAAGGACCATAGCGCTCGCGGAACTGTAGGAGCTGGTGTAGATTGGACATCTTTTACTAAAGACTCGTTTTCAAGATATATAAATGTATGTTTTAGTTTCGACTGCGTCCATGGACCATATGTATAATATTTTGGGCTTGTGAACTTCTTGTTTTATGGAATAAAGTATGTTTTGTATTCGTGACGTGTTGAATCTGATATTAGGTTAGTCCAACCTAACACAACTCTATGATTTGGTACGGGTTGCAAAGCCTTAGGCCGAAGATTAGAAAAAACTAGTTTTGAATGGATATTATGGGTTACAGAATTATGTTTGTGACTTGGAAAGTTTATTCTCAACCCGTCGTAACACTTTCAAACTTGGCAGAGGAAGGTCGTTCGGGCATGTTCTTGTTTGATTGTTGCCCGGCTGACTGACAGATGTCTAAAATAGTTCGGGGGTGTTACAGAGGTGGTATCAGAGCATGGTTTAGATCATGCGGTCAATCATGTACTTTCCGTGTTTTATCTAGTCAAATGTGTCGTAAAAGATGTGTTAGGAAACCAGCAGAGTTCCGTTTTAATTAGTATTCTTAATAGGAAATTCCCTGTTCGTGGATTGCAGATGGCAAGAATGGGAAGGAGTGAAGGAGGGCATGATTGGATGCTGGGAACAAAAAGAGTTTCAAGAAGAAGAGGACTGGGATATGAATCAGAGGGAAGGGTGCAAACACTGGCACACACCAACCAAGCATCCAGTGAAGAAAATGTAGGAAGAAACAACAATCTTTTTGGACATGATCAAGAGATACCACCAGAAGAAAACGTCAGTTTGCTAACCTAGTACAAGGAGACAAGACAGTTAGAGGATATGAATCTGAGTTCATGCGACTGCGACGACACGTGCTGTGAAGACAAGATGATGAAGAAACCATGATATCTAACTTTATGTTTGGTATGAAACCAGAGTTGGAAAATAGATTGGCAGTCGGGAACTACGAGAGTCTCACCGAGCTAGTGGAAAAGGCTGTGAATGTGGAGATCGGATTGGAAGCTGAAAAGGCGGCAAGTAAGAAATCCAAGCAGCATCAAGAATGGAAGTATGGTGGAAACCAAAGATCTTTTAAGGGTAAAGATAAGGGAAAGGAATCGGGAGGGCCAAGTCGACGATCTCTGTTCACAAAAAAATGCTTTAACTGTGGCAAGACAGGCCATAAGTCCAGTGAATGCTACGGGAGGAAACCTGGATCCTTTCAGTCAAACTCATACAATCCTACATGCTACACGTGTGGAAAGAAAGGACACATCTCTACCCAGTGCAGTGTCAATCGTCCTATCCCAGCTACGCCAATCACTGTCCATCCTCCTGCAGCTGCACCTGCAATCGCACGAGCGCCAAAAAGGCAAGCTATAGGAGGTAGAGTGTACGCTTTAGAACTAGAGGATACTAAACCTCCAGGCCCATCTAAGGGTCCCATCACAGGTATCTGGGTTCTTTAACCTTACTAGATTTATTTTGTATTGTGTTATTTCTTGTGATGGATTGGTTACCTTCTATTGGATAATTTTTATGTTGTTGATATATATTGATGTTGTGGCAGGAACTTTACATGTTGCGGGGCGTCCCACACATGTATTGTTCGACTCAGGGGCAACACATAGCTTTGTGGCCCCTGAGGTAGCTACCGAGTTTGTGGGTTCATTTGTGATTGACAGGGTGGATGTGGCTGTGATGACTCCCGGAGACCAAACCCTCTAAGCAAAAGAATGCCTCAGAAGAGTTTTGTTAGTCATTTGCGAGAAGATGTTCTTGGCAGATTTGTTGGTGGTGCCCTTAAAAGGATATGAAGTTATCTTGGGCATGGATTGGTTATCAGGCTACCGGGCACAATTAGATTGTGGGAAAGGTCGTATTTTATTCAAGGAGAACGGACAACGACAAATAGTGTTTTACGGGATCAGTCTAAGCAAGTCTGTGTCTTTAGTAGCTGCCTTGAGAGTGGAAGATTTGCTTAAGGATGGAGAAGCGTATCTGGTAAGAATAACTGCTAGTGAAGGGCCCACTAGCAATGGAGTTGAAATTACGGATATTGCGGTAGTACAAGAGTTCGAGGATGTGTTTGCAACGTTGAAAGAGTTACCTCCACCTCGGAGTAACCTTTTCACAATTAACTTGGAACCTGAAGCGAATCCGATAACAAAGGCTCCCTACCGCATGGCACCTGTGGAGTTAGCAGAGTTGAAGAAAAACTTGAAGATTTAATGGAGAAAGGTTTCATAAGACCTAGCTCTTCACCATGGGGAGCTCCGGTCTTATTTGTCAAGAAGAACGATTGTAGCATGTGGCTTTGCATTGATTATCGAGGAATCAACAATATCACCATCAAAGATAAGTATCCCCTTCCAAGGATAGACGAGTTGTTGGATCAGCTAAGGGGAGTAAGTTGTTTTTCAAAGATCGACTTGGCGCCGGGCTATCATCAGATTCCTATTTCAGAAGGTGATGTCATAAAGACTGCATTTAGAACTCGTTATGGACAATATGAGTTCGTAGTAATGCCTTTTGGCCTTACTAATGCACCGGCGGCCTTCATGAAATTGATGAATGAAGTCTTTCACGATTATCTCGACAAGTTCCTGATAATCTTCATCGATGACATTTTAATATATTCCAAGACAGAGGTAGAGCACAAAGCACACTTGAAGCTAGTGTTGGAACGGTTAAGAAACCAGAAGCTGTATGCCAAGTTCAGCAAGTGTTCTTTCTGGAAAAAAGAGATCGGGTTCTTAGGGCACCGAGTGTCTGGAGAAGGAGTTTTTGTAGATTCGGAAAAGGTGAAAGTCATCGAGGAATGGCAAAGGCCATCAACGTTAACCGAGGTAAGGAGTTTCCTCGGGTTAGCCGGGTATTATCGAAAGTTCGTCAAGGACTTTTCTTCGATCGCTAAGCCCCTGACGAAGTTGACCGGAAAAGGAGTTCCATTCATCTGGGGAAAAGAAACGGATGAAGCATTTCAGAGACTGAAGAAAGCTTTGACCACAACACCGATATTGGCATTACCTGAACACGGTAAACCTTACACTCTGTACGTAGATGCTTCTAGGGTTGGGTTGGGTTGTGTGTTAATGCAAGAAGGCAAAGTCATTGCTTATGCATCAAGGCAACTCATGAAGCATGAAGAGAACTACCCAACACACGACTTAGAAATTGCGGCAGTGGTGTTTGTGTTAAGAATTTGGAGATCCTACTTATATGGAGAAGTCGTGGAAGTATTCTCAGATCATAAGATCTCAAGTATTTGTTTACACAGCCTGATCTGAACCTCCGACAAAGGCGATGGATGGAGTTTGTGGCGGATTACGACCTGAAGATTCAATATCATCCAGGCCAAGCTAATGTGGTCGCAGATGCACTAAGTCGTAGAAAGTTAGCGTCCGATGTTGGAAAGGAAGTGGAAGCATTATCAAGTGAACTCAAGTTGATGACTTTATGGGCAATTGAACGGGAGCCAAGTGAGCCTTTAGGCATACGTACCGTAAACCAGGCAGGTTTACTCGCACGGATCAGACAGGAGCAACAACGTGATGAGAAGTTAAAAGGAATTATCACAGAAGTTAAAAATTAAGAAGCTCCAAACGCAAGTGGCTATCATGTGGCAGCAGATGGTACATTATTACTTAATGGGAGGATATCAGTACCACAGGGAGAAGGGCTACGAGATGAGATTTTGAAGTCGGCGCATCACTCGTTACTCAGTATCCATCCCGGGAGTACAAAAATGTACCGAGATATCCGAAGGTATTATCATTGGCCAGGAATGAAGAAATCAGTGGCGCGATGGGTGGCTCAATGTCAAACTTGTCAACAAGTCAAAGTCAAGCATCCGATTCCAGGAGGATTGTTACAAAGCTTACCAGTACCTCAGTGGAAATGGGATTCAATATCCATGGATTTCATCACTGGGTTACCGCCGGCTCGAGGAAGATCAAATAATGCAATATGGGTGATTGTCGACAGACTGACAAAGGTGGTGCACTTGTTACCTATGAAGGAAACCGATAAGGTAGAAGTATTTGCAGAGATGTATGTGGACCAAATTATGAGGTTGCATGGGGTGCTAACAGATATAGTCTCCTATCGAGATCCTAGATTCACCTCAAATTTTTGGAAGCAGTTACAAGAAGCTGCGGGAACTAAGTTGTTCATAAGCACCGCGTATCATCCCGAGACGAACGACAAAACCAAACAGAGCCATTCGCACCATAGAGGATATGATGCGGATGTGTATATTGGATTGGACGGGAAGCTGGGAAAAACATTTACCATTAGTCGAGTTCTCCTACAACAACAACTTCATTCTAGCATAGGTATGGCACCATATGAGGCGCTTTATGGGAGGCCATGCAAAACACCTTTATGCTGGACCGAAGTTGGAGAAAGAAGAGAGTTTGCACCCAAAATTGTAGAAAAGACAATGAAAAAGTTGGAGATCATTCAAACCAATATGAAGAAAGCGCAGGATACACAAAAGAAGTATGCCGATCAATCAAGGAGAGAAGTGATGTTCAATATTGGTGGTTGGGTTTATCTGAAAGTGTCAGCTCAAAAAGAAAAGGACCGATTCGGGAAGGTCGGGAAACTAGCGGTAAGATTCATTGGGCCTTACCAGATTATACAACGAATCAGAGAGGTAGCTTATCGTCTCAACCTACCTGAAGAGATGCAAATATATCTGATATTTCACGTATCAATGCTGCATTGAGACAGAGCAAATCAAAAACCAGCAAACAAACCTCACTTATCCAGAGGGACCAATCCGAATAGGTGAATGTCGGATACGAAGATTGAAGAATCGAGAAATTCCTCAAGTCTAAATTTTCTGGGGCAAGCGGAACCGTGTAGTTGTGACCTGGGAGGATGAATCAAGATTCAAAGTGTTGCATCCAGAGTTCTTCCACGAAGATGTCGTGATGGAAGAAGGGGGATCACCGGATCCTTAGAGAATTCGGGGACGGATTCAAATAAGGGGAGGAGAATATAATACCCCGTCTTAAAAAAAAAACCATAATTTCGGTTTTATGGAATTTCTCGGGAAGCCGAAGGCTCGGGAAATTTTTATCCTCAAGGTTAAGGTTAGTCTGGAGTCTATTAAAAATATTTAGCTTATCAGAACGGGAGCGGAAAAATATTTGGGATTGATCGCGCGACGAAAATTCACCAGAAGGGCCGAAATCGTGCAAATCAACCGAGAAGCTCGAGGTGGCTTGATCTAAGGGATCAGGACGTGGTGTCAACCATTTAACCTGATTTGTGTCAACACAGGAAGGAGGTGTAGACGTGCATGAAGCAGTTCCATGCAGCTTGACACATAGAAGCACGAGGTGTCGCAATACCTGCAATCTGCGCATGCAAACCGACATGCAGAGGTCTGTGTGTCGCGATGCATGAACACTAGACATGCTTAAGGGCAAGTGGAAGTGGAGGTGTCTTCTGTAATGGCTAGAGAGCATACAACATGGCATGTGGACGCCCATGTGTCGCCATGCATGCGACCGGAAGCATGCAGGACGACACACAGGCGATCGGGTGGCTCATTCTTATTGGTCGGAACTTTCTATATATACCTAGCTACCCTTGTTCATTTTTACTCATTCCGACATACCAAGAACACTCTAAAACGTGGATTAGAGAGAGAAAGAGAGAGAGAGAGAAAGAAGTGAGATGCTTTAGAAATATAGACATTTTTCGAAAACTGATAAACTGCTGGGAAGTTCCGAAAGACTGTCCAGAAGAGAAAGAAGGTTATTTCCGAGTTCTGATCAGTCCAGACCATTTCATTAAAGACATTGAGGTTAGGTTTTGGGATTTAACATCACGGTACCCAGACGAAGATTTGGGGGGGATAAAAGGGGCTTGGTCAACATCCGGAATCAATGAGTCGAGCCACATCGCTTAATCATTGTGACTCACGGTTAATTGTTTGTTAACAAATTTTTAATGTAGGTTCCAGACATCGGAGACGGCTTCCGATCTAGGATAGCCGGACCGGTCTAGGTGTAAGTTTGTGGATCCGAGGCTTGAGACCATGTCTGGGCTAAGTGGATAGCAAGACTAGTCTAAGCACCCGCATTATTGTGATTGTGTGATTATGATATGTTGTTATAGTGTGTACCACGTGTTGATACTGTTGTGTGAGAATGTCGTGGTGGTTCTAGTAGTAGTTTGCAGGTCATTGCTTCCTCAAATGCTACCACTAAGCCGGTCGTGGTCCGGAAAGTGGTGGGCTCGGTTTAACTTGGCTTGATCACCAAGGCTGAGTGTCACACGTGGATATGACAGCCCCGGCGAGTCCAATAGGGGACCGGGGCACAGCGATTCCGATTGAGGACCGTGACTGGGCGATTCCCGAGCGTCTATGCCTGTGTGGTGTAATAGTGAAGGGATTGTCGGTGTCCCTTATGTGGAGGAAGAATGATTCTGTTGGGCCCTAGGAGTATATATATATATATATGGTTGATACACTAAAATTGGATCTTTGTCTACTGTCAAGTTAACAGTGTAGTTTTAATATGTTTAGATTCAATTCCAGAGGACCAGTTTACACTTTATCTCTATGGGATCAGAATTAAGCTAAAACGAAGTGGGGATTTAAAAGATGTAAATAACGTAAAGAACAAATAACTAGATTAGGTTGTTTTCGAATTGGTTTAAAGCGCTAGTCTAGGGTTTCTTCTCCAGATAAGGAGCTCGTAAGCCAAGCTATTACTCAAGTTCAATTAATCAGCAAGCCTAAACTCGGATCACTCATGTAGAATGGATCCATTCTCGTGGTATCGATTTCTTTACAAGTCGGTCTTGATACCTAAACTCTCGTTTGGGTCAAGACGCGCGAGCAAGCCTTAGAGATCAAGTCCGATAGGTTCACAATGCACTCTAATATCTACTCTCGCTGACTAGGGATGCAAAGCTCATTCAAATCATGTCAAGTTATCAATCAACGGCTAGCTAAATTGATTAACCCTAGTTCATGCACTAAGTGATCAGTTTGATGCAAGCAATAAGAACAGATATGAATGTAGACAATCTTTAGATAACTTATTTAAACTTAGCTCACGATTCCAAACCCTAAGAACCCCTAAACTAACTGGGTGACTACTCAGACATTACACAAGAACAGAGAACCATGATTTCTGAATAATACTGCGTAATAATAAATCATGGTAACAAGAGGGTTCAGGATGATCTTCTCTATGAGATAGATGGAGCCGTCTCCCTTACAATGGCAAATCGCCAAATTCAAAGCTCTCTAGTCTTTCTTGCGTAAAAACTAAGGTAGGTCTAAAGTAATAAATAGGAAACTATATATATACGAACCACAGGCGGCTAAAGGAAAGAAATAGGAAATCTAGGGCAAATCCCGAAATAATTGGAAACTTCCTTTTTATTCTTTGTCGCTGGAACATGCACTCAGGCTGCTCCGCATGGCTGTTCCATGTAAAAGACCCCAAATCATACTTTTCTCTCTTCTTTTCCTCTAGATGGTCCATTTCCCATCCAATGCAATTCCAGACCTGTTATGACTCGAGAAGGACTAAACAGACTCGATAAAACCTTGAAAACTATTAGTAAATCATACATATAATGGGCCAAAAACACAATATATCAACTCCCCCAGACTTAGATCCTTGTTTGTCCTCAAACAAAATCAAGTACCAAGAACTGAGAGAAGGGTTTGAAAGCGTGGGAACTCTCCTATTCTAAACAACCATACTTTAACCACGAATCTCTGAACCATACAAGTAGTAAAACTAGGACAACACACCCTTACCAAAACCCCACTGACTGCTGTTCAAAATCGGCCCCATACTCTGTATCTCATACCTGCCAAAGTTAAAACCTTCCAGACAAAACTCCTTAAGTTCAATTAAGAGTAGCGTGAGCTTCTCATCATAGGCATTAGGTAGGGTAACGGTCTAGGTATGAAACATGCCTTTTTGTGTTTAAATGGAGCTAATCAGTGTTTAAGGGCTACCAAATTTTGTAGAGGATGCAGGATATCGCGCAAAATTGCAAGAGAGGATAGATCCATTGATGTCCACAGCCTCAACTCGTTTTTGCATGTTCTTCTTCAGGAACAGTTGCTCTGCTCTGCATGGTTCTCTCTTCTTTCTTTTTAGACTCCTTCTATTTTACCAGTGCCGTCTGTCCTTCCTTTAGAACCTTATCCTCCTTCATCACCATATCTTGAAGTATAATAAGCAAATACAAATTTTTTTTTTCTGGGTGATGGTGTCGAAGCAGGAGGTAACAATGGTGATAAAGACATGCCACTGGAGTTCTTGACTTTACATTCATTCTTATCTCTCTTATCCTCTTAGCTAAGTCATCGGCAGCGGAGCGGCTGTTCCATGTGCTTCTGCCTGTTCTTCAACTGAAACTTCTGTTGCATCAACGAGTGAGAGACTGTGTCGATCCTTTCCTCTCCGGCCCTTTTGTACATATCTGCACATAAGATACTAAATAGCAAATGCATGAGGGCGAAACAAAGGCTTCAGGGTCTTAAGGTGGGTACTATCTAAAGATGAGCTAGCCTCTCAGGATCAGCAAGATAGGTAAAAAGAATAAGAAATCCTGAGTGTTTGATTACGTTAAACCCTAATCTAACGCCCATAAAAAGAAGAATTTCTGTCAAGATTAAGTTCAAGTTAGATGGAGTTAAGTCTTTTCAGAGTAACCTCGACATGCTGAAAGCTTCAGGAGAGCAAGATGATGTAATATCAGGCTGTTCTAGATCCACATGTGTGTCTGTCGCTTCTACTAAGGTCACTGAATAAGATGAATTAAAGCACGAGGGTGGTTAATACACATCATAGAATAAGGTCCTGATTCCCACAAAGTTTGGACTGACTCGATCTTAACAAACTGGCTCGATAAAGACATCAAAGCGGACTGACTCTAAACATAAAAACCAAAGGTAAACGATTAGTAGCAGATAATCGCCTCCCCCAGACTTACTTCTCATCGTCTCTGGTGAGAAAATAAATGAAAGGAAGGCTTAAAAGAAACAAGTGCAGGAAACAGAAACAGAAAAAGGAATAGCCCAAACGGATATAACAATGGATATTGAACTAGGAGACTGCCTAGTCAGTATCATCGCTCTCGGACTGGCCCGCAGAACGCCTGTTCCTTCTGCGTGGAGTGGCCCATGGAGTATCTTCGTCACTTCCTGCTGTTCCTGCTGGCTCCTTCCCTGGACGATGTCTGCGCTGTCTAGGCTGGTCTTGACGAGGTTCAGCTGTGCTCGGAGTTCCGATGCATCCTCCCGTGATCGCCTATAGTATCCTCTTCATGAGGCTGTTGTTCTTGCGTTGAGACTCTACCATCCAGTGACGGTAAGCTGCGTCATCGGCGTCGTCATCAAGTGGGCCTAGATCATATTCACTGTCGCCTCCATCAGTGCGGACAAACTCAACATCATCCATGACATCATCGCGGTAAGATGCCCCTGGGTCAGGGCAGAGATACTTAGCATCAGGGATGAAGCAGATGTTGGTCACTTCATTCAGCGAAGTGATGATCGGTAGAGGTTGCAGTAGAGGTTTCACCCATCCCGACTAAGGAAGCTATAGGTGTTCTCGTCGCGGAGCATCTGGCAGTTGATCAGGTAAGGGATGTCAATGAACGCCGCTGTCTCGTTACATGGTAGACACTAAGATCGATCTCCAAGTGGCGGAAGAGAGGAGTAAGTAAACTCCCAGAACGGTCTTTCTTCAAAGAACCCTTAACCACTCTAGCTTTCTTGTCCACAAACATCTGAACAAGCACACAACCGGGACTGGTTGTCATTGGTGCGGTTGGAACTCCTACGTCGGAGGATTTGAGTTCGTCCTCAACACCCGCACACAGCATCTGTAACTCTCCACGTGTGACATTGGAAGTCTGGTCCTTCGTGAAGAGCAGATTGCTCAGGACCTTAGCAGTAATGCGCAGAACAGGGTTACGGATGTGAGACTGACTGGCTGATCGGGATTTGAAATCCCCTGAAGCAATGAATTTCCAGAATGCCTGTTCTGGAATAAACTTCCTAGGAAAAGAAGTTTGAGTGTACTCCTCGGACATCTCGTAGACCTCAGTCAGTGCTTCCAAGCTGATGGAGTGCTTGACACCGCTTGCAAAGAACGTGAAGTAAGCCTCCTCAAAGATTGGGAAACGGGCCTTTTGAAGGTTAGCTCTGCGGTGGCGAGGACTTGCCTTACCAGATAACGATACAGTGCATGAGTTCGGTGACAGAGATCAGCTATTCCCAACACGTGGAGAACTGCATGTAAGTCCTCATGCAAGCCTAAATCGCTCAAGGCTCCGGCGTCGACGAAACGCGTCGGGAAGAAGTTGGTGTTGAGCAGAGTGTTGTAGCGGCGTGAGGCTTCTTTATCCCACCTTGTCTCCGATTTCTTAGGGATGTTTGGGTCTGTGATGGGGATCGAAGGTCCCTCTTTTGTTGGCCATGGGTAAGTTTATGGGACAGTGTAATCTTCCGGTTCACCCCTAGCGTATGGTGGCTTGATTTTAGATGCTGCCTTGGTGCGTTTGGGAGCCATATGTAGAACATAACCAAAGGAAAGAGTTAGTACCATTCGATTGGGTTTTGTAGATAATGTTGGGAGCTTTTTCTCTCTTTTTAGTTGCTCTATCCAAGCTAATCAACAACCCAATGTAGAGATAACAAGCAATTGACAATGGCGAACCAAATACAATCACTCTTGGAATACATGATACTTTCATTCTACTTGCCAATCAAAAATCGATTCAATTAGATACCAAAATCCATATCTTATCAATCGATGCATGTGCAAATTAAAACAGTGGCTCAAAGGTTATCACTTTCCATCTAATCTAACAAATCTCATCTATTCTTCTATTAACCATCCTAGCAGCAAAAGGAGAGGTCGATTTTTAATGTAATAAACCCTAAAATCGATCTATTCAAGCGCAAAGAAGAGAAGACAAAAAGATTTGTAGGCCGAGAATCACAGTGTGATTTCGCCTCTTACCGTTCGATTGGGGATGGTGGAATCCTGCAGATTAGCCAAATAGTTCGAAATCCAAGCGAATAGAAACCGTAAAACTCAAAAAAAGTAGAAGAAGTTGAAAGAGTTTAAGGTTTTGAAAAGGAAGGGGTGTGGGGCGATGGAGGAGGCAAGTTTTGTGGAAATGGGAAAGAGATAGGGAAGGTTCCTCTTTTTATAGGCCCACTTCGTGCCCCACTTCCCACTTTCTAGGGTTTCTCTCCATTTTACAAAATTAAATTAGATCATAAAACAAAATCAGTTTTTTTTTTAATTTTATTTTTATTTTTTTGGGTCCTGAGACTTACCTTCGCGGAGCAACACAAATTCTTCCCCTTTCGTGTTCAGCAACACAACAGCTCTATGGGGGCAGACTTCTTTAATGGTGAATGGTCCGGACCACCTAGATCGCAACTTTCCAGGGAACAATCGTAGCCTTGAGTTGAACAGGAGCACTTGATCCTTGGGTTGAAAGTTCCGGCTGATGATCCTCTTGTCGTGGTAAGCTTTAGTTCGCTCTTTGTAGATCTTAGAGCTTTCATAGGCTAGATGCCTAATTTCCTCCAGCTCGTGAATCTGCATGGATCGTCTCTCTGCTGCTGGTTTGATGTCGAAGTTGAGTAGTTTCACAGCCCAGGCTGCCTTATATTCCAATTCGACCGGCAAGTGACAAGCTTTACCGTATACCAGATTGTAAGGAGTAGTCCCAATAGGTGTTTTGTAGGCTGTTCTGTAGGCCCAGAGAGCGTTGTCTAGCTTGAGCGACCAATCCTTACGGCTTGTGCTGACTGTTTTCTGCAAGATGGTCTTGATCTCTCTGTTGGAAACTTCGACTTGCCCACTAGTTTGAGGGTGATATGGCGTGGCTACCTTGTGTTGCACGCCGTTCTTCTTCAGTAGACCAGCGAAGATCTTGTTGATGAAGTGACTACCCCCATCACTAATGACCACGCGGGGTACTCCAAATCTTGGGAATATTATGGTTTTAAACATCTTAATTACCACTTTTGCGTCATTTGTGGGACTGGCTATTGCTTCCACCCACTTAGAAACGTAGTCAACAGCTACTAAGATGTACTCGTTCTTGAGTCATGAAATCTCCATTGCTCGCTGCATTCAGAGCATTGCGGAACTCCCATTCCACTCCATCGTAGAAGATTCCTAGAACATGGTCATCGTCGAACCCGTGATGAGGACACTCTCTGAGGGTATCATTGAATCGTTCCCAATCTTCGTTAAAAGGTTCATCGGCGAGCTGCTTGAAGGAGGAGATCTTGTTCCTCAAAGCAGCTGTTTTGGCTTTCGTGTAGAAATGTCCCAAGAAAGCTGATCTAACCTGCTCCCACGAAGTTGGGAACCTGTAGGTAACTGCTTGAGCCATCGTGAAGCTTTGTCCGCTAGAGAGAATGGAAACAGCATGCATTTGATGTAGTCGGGTGGGACGCCGTTTGCACGAGTGAAGCTACATATCTCCTCGAAAGCTTCAATGTGTTCCATTGGTATCTCAGCTGGCAGTCCATGGAACATCTTTCTCTGGACATGATTGATCATGCCGGTTTTTATCTCAAAGTCTGCTCTTTGGCATGGTGGTGGAGCGATAGCAGAGCGTGTAGCAGGGATGTTACGCGGTAAGTTCCTCTCACCGATTGGGACAGGTTGTTCTTGCTGCGCAGCCAGTTGCTGTGCGGTGAGTGTTTGCTGTAACTCTTGCATCTGTTGCATCTGCTGTTGCATCTGTTGCATAGACGCGGCCATTTGATCCGGAGTGCCGAAATCGCCCATTGCTGCAGTGATTGATCTTTGTTGATGGTTTGTTCTTTCTAAGCTTGCGAGTTCCTGGTTTGTAAGCTAAACTAAATCCCCCTGTGTATTGCTCTGAGTATGTCTACCGGTCATGCACTTGGGTCTTTAACTGCAAAAGGAGTTTAAACAAATTAGAAGTTTTAGGCTAAATTTTTAACCGAAAAATAGAGGTAAAAAGCTGGTCCCCGTCGCAATGGCGCCAAAACTTGATACACTAAAATTGGATCTTTGTCTACTGTCAAGTTAACAGTGTAGTTGTAATATGTTTAGATTCAATTCCATAGGACCAGTTTACACTTTATCTCTATGGGATCAGAATTAAGCTAAAACGAAGTGGGGATTTAAAAGATGTAAATAACGTAAAGAACAAGTAACTAGATTAGGTTGTTTTCGAATTGGTTTAAAGCGCCAGTCTAGGGTTTCTTCTTCAAGTAAGGAGCTCGTAAGCCAAGCTATTATTCAAGTTCAATTAATCAGCAAGCCTAAACTCGGATCACTCATGTAGAATCGATCCACTCTTGTGGTATCGATTTCTTTGCAAGTCGGTCTTGATACCTAAACTCTCGTTTGGACCAAGACGCGCGAGCAAGCCTTAGAGATCAAGTCCGATAGGTTCACAATGCACTCTAATATCTACTCTCGCTGACTAGGGATGCAAAGATCATTCAAATCATTTCAAGTTATCAATCAACGGCTAGCTAAATTGATTAACCCTAGTTCATGCACTAAGTGATCAGTTTGATGCAAGCAATAAGAACATATATGAATGTAGACAATCTTTAGATAACTTATTTAAACTTAGCTAACGATTCCAAACCCTAAGAACCCCTAAACTAATTGGGTGACTACTCAGACATTACACAAGAACAGAGAACCATGATTTCTGAATAATACTGCATAATAATAAATCAAGGTAACAAGAGGGTTCAGGATGATCTTCTCTATGAGATAGATGGAGCTGTCTCCCTTACAATAGCAAATCGCCAAATTCAAAGCTCTTTAAGTCTTTCTTGCGTAAAAACTAAGGTAGGTCTAAAGTAATAAATAGGAAACTATATATATAGGAACCACAGGCGGCTAAAGGAAAGAAATAGGAAATCTAGGGCAAATCCCGAAATAATTGGAAACTTCCTTTTTATTCTCCGTCGCTGGAACATGCACTCAGGCTGCTCCGCATGGCTGTTCCACGTAAAAGACCCCAAATCATACTTTTCTCTCTTCTTTTCCTCTAGTTGTCCATTTCCCATCCAATGCAATTCCAGACCTGTTATGACTCGAGAAGGACTAAACAGACTCGATAAAACATTGAAAACTATTAGTAAATCATACATATAATGTGCCAAAAACACAATATATCAATGGTTGATTGATATGACACTCATAAAGAGTGTTTTGATTTATTATGGTTTAATGGTTTATTGCTTATTCGGTCATGCTTTATGATCTTGAATATTTATTGTTAAACTACCCGTCTTGCCTGTGTTTGGGGTGGGGTTTAGAATGACGGGTTGTTGTATATGCTAGATAGGGAACCCTGGCTCACTGAGTGAAACTAGTTCACTCACTCCTCACATCCTTTTGCAGGTGACCAGTAGAAAGGACCATAGCGCTCGCGGAACTGTAGGAGCTGGTGTAGATTGGACATCTTTTGCTAAAGACTCGTTTTCAAGATATATAAATGTATGTTTTACTTTCGACTGCGTCCATGGACCATATGTATAATATTTTGGGCTTGTCAACTTCATGTTTTATGGACTAAAGTGTGTTTTATATTCGTGACGTGTTGAATGGATATTCTGGGTTACAGAATTATGTTTGTGACTTGGAAAGTCTATTCTCAACCCGTCGTAATACTTTCGGACTTGGCAGAGGAAGGTCGTTCTGGGATGTTCTTGTTTGATTGTTGCCCGTCTGACTGACAGATGTCTAAAACAGTTCGGGGGTGTTACAATCCAGCTTTTCCTTCACCTCATCCATCTTATCATTCCCAGGGATGGTGGCATACTTTTTCCTCTCAAAATCAGTGTTCTTGGTGTTGTTTCTAGATGCTAGGTTTTCAATGACCTTTACTGCCTCCTATGGATTCCATGTGTTGAAGTTTCCATTGCTGGAAGCATCAAGAGCCATCTGGTACTGCACCGCGATGCCTCTGTAAAAAGTAATGAGCAGTTGTACTTCATTGAATCCATGGTGTGGATAGTCTCTCTGATAAGACTTGAATCTGATCCAAGAGCCTCTAAAGCCAATGCGAAGCTTTTCCAGCAAGGGAGAACTTGAAGAGCTTGCATAGGAGATAATCCTCAGGGACTCCCTTAACTTTAATAGCAGATATCAGATCCTCGAACTTCTCCAGATGGTCCACAGGATGCTCGTGAAATAATCCATGGTAGGGTATCTGTCCCACGAGTGTGTAGTACTGCGCCTTCAACTCGAACTCCCTCTGACCAGTGGGAGGATAAATGGCTGATCTGTTGGTGTAGAACTGATATGGACGGTTGTAGTCAGCCAACGTCTTGGGTCGCGCAGCCTCATCTACAGGTAGGGTAGTTCCTGTAGCAATAGCGTCAGACACAGGGATTGCTGCCCCCTGAGCATTTATCCTCTGACCTGCTGCATTACGCAGATGACCTTCCTGGTCATGCAGGTCTCCTCTTTCATCTCGAACATGTATCAAAGTCGTAACCATGTCTCGCAGATCAGTATCGGTCGGTGTCCGGACTGGAGTATCGATAGAAGTCGGATGGACGATGTCGGTCGATTGAAGATGAGTGTCTTCGGTCGATGGTGGGGAGCGAGTATCGTTCGACGGGACTAGTGTCTGGGTCGACGGTGGTTGAACGAAATCTCGCGACGAACATGTGTTGGTTTCGATCGATGAGGATCACGCTTCTTTGCGGATTGAACGCTCCAAACTTGCAGGATCTGGTAAGAATTGTAGTTGGGTTTCCTTGTTGCTTCTAGTACTGCTGGGCCTTGGTGATCAAGCCATGTTAAACCGAGTCCACCACTTTCCGGACCACAACCGGCTTAGTGGTACCATTTGAGGAAGCAATGACCTGCAAACTACTACTAGAACCACCACGAGGTTCTCACACAACAGTACCAACACGAGGTACACACTATAACAACATATAATAATCACACAATCACAATAATCCGGATGCTTAGACTAGTCTTGCTATCCACTTAGCCCAGACATCGTCTCAAGCCTCGGATCCACAAACTCACACCTAGACCGGTCTGGCTATCCTAGCTAGGAAGCCGTCTCCGATGTCAGGAACCTGCATTAAAAATTCGTTAACAAAAAATTAACTGTGACTCACAATGATTAAGCGATGTGGCTCGACTCTTTGATTCTGGATGTTGACCAAACCCCTTTTATCCCCTCCAAATCTTCGTCTTGGTACCGTGATATTAAATCCCAAAACCCAACCATAATGTATTGAATGAACTGGTCTGGACTGATCAGAACTCGGAAATAACCTTCTTTCTCTTCTGGATAGTCTTTCGGAACTTCCGGACAGTTTATCGGTTTTCGAAAAATGTCTATACTTCTAAAGCACCTCACTTCTTTCTCTCTCTCTCTCTCTAAGCCACGTTTTAGAATGTCCTTGGTGTGTCTGAATGAGTAAAAATGAACCAGGGTAGCTAGGTATATATAGAAGTTGCCGGCCAATAAGAATGAGCCACTCGATCGCATGTGTGTCATCCTGCATGCTTTCGGTCGCATGCGTGGCGACACATGGGCATCCACATGCCATGTTGTATGCTCTCTAGCCATGACAGAAGACACCTCCACGTACACTTGCCCTTCAGCATGTCTGGTGTTCATGCATTGCGACACACGGGCCTCTGCATGCCGGTTCGCATGCGCAGATCGCAGGTATTGCGACATGTAGTGCTTCTGTGTGTCAAGCTGCATGGAACTGCTTCATGCACGTCTACACCTCCTTCTTGTGTTGACACTCAGCAGGTTAAATGGTTGACACCACGTCCTGATCCCTTAAATCAAGCCACCTCGAGCTTCTTGATCGATTTGCCCGATTTCGGCCCTTCTGGTGAATTTTCGTCCCGCGATCAATCCCGAATATTTTTCCGCTCCCGTTCTGATGAGCTAACTATTTTTAATAGAATCCTGACTAACCTTAACCTTTAGGATAAAAATTTCCCGACCCTTTGGCTTCCCCGAGAAATTCCGTAAAACCAAAATTATGGTTTTTTTTTTAAGACGGGGTATTACATTCTCCTCCCCTTATTTGAATTCATCCCCGAATTCTCTAAGGATCCGGTGATCCCCCTTCTTCCATCACTACATCTTCGTGGAAGAACTCTGGATGCAACAATTTGAATCTTGATTCATCCTCCCAGGTCACAACTACACGGTTCCGCTTACCCCAGAAAACTTGGACTTCAGGAATTTCTCGATTCTTCAATCTTCGTATCCGACATTCACCTATTCGGATTGGTCCCTCTGGATAAGTGAGGTTTGTTTGCAGGTTTTCGAATTGCTCTGTCTCAATAGCGCTGGGATCATGAACATGTTTCCGCAGCATTGATACGTGAAATACCGGATGTATTTGCATCTCTTCAGGTTGGTTGAGATGGTAAGCTACCTCTCCGATTCGTTGTATAATCTGGTAAGGCCCAATGAATCTTACCGCTAGTTTCCCGACCTTCCCGAATCGGTTCTTTCCTTTTTGAGCTGACACTTTCAGATAAACCCAATCACCAATATTGAACACCACTTCTCGCCTTGATTGATCGGCATACTTCTTTTGTCTATCCTGCGCTTTCTTCATATTGGTTTGAATGATCTCCAACTTTTTCATTCTCTCTTCTACAATTTTGGGTCCAAACTCTCTTCTTTCTCCAACTTTGGTCCAGCATAAAGGTGTTTTGCATTGCCTCCCATAAAGCTCCTCATATGGTGCCATACCTATGCTAGAATGACAGCTGTTGTTGTAGGAGAACTCGATTAATGGTAAATGTTTTTCCCAGCTTCCCGCCCAATCCAATATACACATCCGCATCATATCATCTATGGCGTGAATGGTTCTTTTGGTTTGGTCGTCCGTCTCGGGATGATACGCGGTGCTTATGAACAACTTAGTTCCCTCAGCTTCTTGTAATGCCTTCCAAAAATTTGAGGTGAATCTAGGATCTCGATCGGAGACTATATCTGTTGGCACCCCATGCAACCTCACAACTTGGTCCACATACATCTCTGCCAATACTTCTACCTTATCGGTTTCCTTCATAGGTAAAAAGTGCGCCACCTTTGTCAGTCTGTCGGCAATCACCCATATTGCATTATTTGATCTTCTTCGAGCCGGCGGTAACCCAGTGATGAAATCCATGGATATGGAATCCCATTTCCACTGAGGTACTGGTAAGCTTTGTAACAATCCTCCTGGAATCTGATGCTCGACTTTGACTTGTTGACAAGTCTGACATTGAGCCACCCATCGCGCTACTGATTTCTTCATTCCTGGCCAATGATAAAACCTTCGGATATCTCGGTACATTTTCGTACTCCCGGGATGGATACTGAGTAACTAGTGATGCGCCGACTTCAAAATCTCATCTCGTATCCCTTCTCGCTGTGGTACTGATATCCTCCTATTAAGTAATAATGTATCATCTGCTGCCACATGATAGCCTCTTGCGTTTGGAGCTTCTTGATTTTTAACTTCTGTGATGATTCCTTTTAACTTCTCATCACGTTGTTGCTCCTGTCTGATCCGTGCGAATAAACCTGCCTGGTTTACGGTACGTATGCCTAAAGGCTCACTTGGGTCCCCTTCAATTGCCCATAAAGTCATCAACTTGAGTTCACTTGATAATGCTTCCACTTCCTTTCCAACATCGGACGCTAACTTTCTACAACTTAGTGCATTTGCGACCACATTAGCTTTGCTTGGATGATATTGAATCTTCAAGTCGTAATCCACCACAAACTCCATCCATCGCCTTTGTTGGAGGTTCAGATCAGGTTGTGTAAA
This sequence comes from Brassica napus, assembly GCF_020379485.1. Classification (NCBI taxonomy): domain Eukaryota; kingdom Viridiplantae; phylum Streptophyta; class Magnoliopsida; order Brassicales; family Brassicaceae; genus Brassica; species Brassica napus. Next base: position 21,104 of record NW_026014848.1, read on the forward strand.
CAAATACTTGAGACTCTTATGATATGTGAATACTTCCACGACTTCTCCATATAAGTAGGATCTCCAAATCCTTAACGCAAACACCACTGCCGCCATTTCTAAGTCGTGTGTTGGGTAGTTATCTTCTTGCTTCCTGAGTTGCCTTGATGCATAAGCAATGACTTTGCCTTCTTGCATCAACACACAACCCAACCCAACCCTAGAAGCATCTGCGTACAGAGTGTAAGGTTTACCTTGTTCAGGTAATGCCAATATCGGTGTTGTGGTCAAAGCTTTCTTCAGTCTCTGAAATGCTTCATCCATTTCTTTTCCCTAGATGAATGGAACTCCTTTTCCGGTCAACTTCGTCAGGGGCTTAGTGATCGAAGAAAATTCCTTGACGAACTTTCGATAATACCCGGCTAACCCGAGGAAACTCTTTACCTCGGTTACCGTTGATGGCCTTTGCCATTCCTCGATGAATTTCACCTTTTCTGAATCTACAGAAACTCCTTCTCCAGACACTCGGTGCCCTAAGAACCCGATCTCTTTTTTCCAGAAAGAACACTTGCTGAACTTGGCATACAGCTTCTGGTTTCTTAACCGTTCCAACACTAGCTTCAAGTGTGCTTTGTGCTCTACCTCTATCTTAGAATATATTCATCGATGAAGATTATCACAAACTTGTTGAGATAATCGTGAAAGACTTCATTCATCAATCTCATGAAGGCCGCCGGTGCATTAGTAAAACCAAAAGGCATTACTACGAACTCGTATTGTCCATAACGAGTTCTAAATGCAGTCTTCATGACATCACCTTCTGAAATTGGAATCTGATGATAGCCCAACGCCAAGTCGATCTTTGAAAACCAACTTCCTCCCCTTAGCTTATCCAACAACTCGTCTATCCTTGGAAGGGGATACTTATCTTTGATGGTGATATTGTTGATTCTTCGATAATCAATGCAAAGCCGCATGCTACCATCCTTCTTCTTGACAAATAAGACCGGAGCTCCCCATGGTGAAGAGCTAGGTCTTATGAAACCTTTCTCCATTATATCTTCAAGTTGTTTCTTCAACTTTGCAAACTCCGCAGGTGCCATGTGGTAGGGCGCCTTTGTTATCGGCTTCGCTTCAGGTTCCAAGTTAATTGTGAAAGGGTTACTCTGAGGTGGAGGTAACTCTTTCAACGTTTCAAACACATCCTTGAACTCTTGTACTACCGCAATATCCGTAATTTCAACTCCGTTGCTAGTGGGCCCTTCACTAGCAGTTATTGTTACCAGATACGCTTCTCCATCCTTAAGCAAATCTTCCACTCTCAAGGCAGCTACTAAAGACACAAACTTGCTTGGACTGATCCCGTAAAACCCTATTTGTCGTTGCCCGTTCTCCTTGAACAAAATACGACCTTTTCCACAATCTAATTGTGCCCGGTAGCCTGATAACCAATCCATGCCCAAGATAACTTCATATCCTTTTAAGGGCACCACCAACAAATCTGCCAAGAACATCTTCTCGCAAATGACTAACGGAACTCTTCTGAGGCATTCTTTTGCTTGGAGGGTTTGGTCTCCGGGAGTCATCACAGCCACATCCACCCTGTCAATCACAAATGAACCCACAAACTCGGCAGCTACCTCAGGGGCCACAAAGCTATGTGTTTCCCCTGAGTCGAACAATACATGTGTGGGATGCCCCGCAACATGTAAAGTTCCTGCCACAACACCAATATATATCAACAACATAAAAATTATCCAATAGAAGGTAACCAATCCATCACAAGCAATAACACAACACAAAATCAATCTAGTAAGGTTAAAGAACCCGAATACCTGTGATGGGACCCTTAGATGGGGCTGGAGGCTTAGTATCCTCTAGTTCTAAAGCGTAAACTCCACCTCCTATTGCTTGCCTTTTTGGCGCTGGTGCGATTGCAGGTGGAGTTGTAGGATGATGGACAGTGATTGGCGTAGCTGGTATAGACGATTGACACTGCACTGGGTAGAGATGTGTCCTTTCTTTCCACACGTGTAGCATGTAGGATAGTATGAGTTTGACTGAAAGGATCCAGGTTTCTTCTCGTAGCATTCACTGGACTTATGGCCTGTCTTGCCACAGTCAAAGCATTTTCCTGTGAACAAAGATCGTCGACTTGGCCCTTCTGATTCCTTTTCCTTATCTTTACCCTTAAAAGATCTTTGGTTTCCACCATACTTCCCTGCTTGATGCTGCTTGGATTTCTTACTTGCCGCCTTTTCAGCTTCCGATCCGATCTCCACATTCACAGTCTTTTCCACTAGCTCGGTGAGACTCTCGTAGTTCCCGACTGCCAGTCTATTTTCCAAATCTGGTTTCAGACCAAACATAAAGTTAGATATCATGGTTTCTTCATCATCTGGTCCTCGCAGCACGTGTCGTCGCAGTCGCATGAACTCAGATTCATATCCTCTAACTGTCTTGTCTCCTTGTACTAGGTTAGCAAACTGACGTTGAAGCCTTCGCTTGGACTCCGAGGTGAAATACTTGCATTCAAATTCTTTTTTGAATGCCGCCCAAGTGGTGACCAGATGTCCTACTTGGTGATCCCTACTCTCCCACCATTCTGCCGCGTCTTTGTCTAAATAATACACTGCCATCTTCTTTTTAGAGTCCTCGAAACACGTCATGGTCTCAAAGTTTTTCTCCATGTTTTGAAGCCACTGGTCGGCTTCAAATGCATCTGTTCCTCCTTCAAAATATTCTTTATGGCAGTTATCAATGGTAACATCGGTGTACTAACTGAAGGTTGTGGTGGCACGAGTGGCTGAGGTTGCACTTGAGGTTGTTGTAGTGACCTCGCTCTCACGTCATGAAGAATCTTCAAAGTGTGCTCCATTCCTTGTCCTTGTTGTGGTTGATCATGAACTTCTGGTTCAATCAGGTTGTTCTGCCTTATTGGTCTTGGACCTTGGACACTTGACTCGCTATCATCTATTTCTGGTCTTCTCCTTACAGTACGGTTTGGTGGAAAGTTTTCTTCTGGTGGTATCTCTTGATCATGTCCAAACAGATTGTTGTTTCTTCCTATATTTTCTTCACTGGATCCTTGGTTGGTGTGTGCCAGTGTTTGCACCCTTCCCTCTGATTCATATCCCAGTCCTCTTCTTCTTGAAACACTTTCTGTACCCAACATCCAATCATGCCCTCCTTCACTCCTTCCCCTTCTTGCCATCTGCAATCCACGAACAGAGAATTTACTATTAAGAATACTAATTAAAACGAAACTCTATTGGTTTCCTAACACATCTTTTACGACACATTTGACTCGATAAAACACGGAAAGTACGTGATTGACCGCATGATCTAAACCATGCTTCTAATACGACCTCTATAACACCCCAGAACTGTTTTAGACATCTGTCAGCCAACCAGGAAACAATCAAACAGGAACATGCCCGAACGACCTTCCTCTGCCAAGTCCGAAAATGTTACGACGGATTGAGAATAGACTTTCCAAGCCACAGACATAATTCTGTAACCCAGAATATCCATTCAAAACTCATTTCCTCTAATCTTCGGCCTTAGGCTTTGCAACCCGTACCAAATCATAGAGTTGTGTTAGGTTGGACTAACCTAATATCAGATTCAACACGTCACGAATATAAAACATACTTTATTCCATAAAACAAGAAGTTCACAAGCCCAAAATATTATACATATGGTCCATGGATGCAGTCGAAAGTAAAACATACATTTATATATCTTGAAAACGAGTCTTTAGCAAAAGATGTCCAATCTACACCAGCTCCTACAGTTCCTTGAGTGCTATGGTCCTTTCTACTGGTCACCTGCAAAAGGATGTGAGGAGTGAGTGAACTAGTTTCACTCAGTGAGCCAGGGTTCCCTATCTAGCATATACAACAATCCGTCATTCTAAACCCCACTCCAAACACAAGCAAGACGGGTAGTTCAACAATCAAAATTCAAGATCATAAAGCATGACCGAATAAGCAATAAACCATTAAACCATAATAAATCAAAACACTCTTTATGACTGTCATATCAATCAACAATATATATATATACTCCTAGGGCCCAACAGAATCATTCTTCCTCCACATAAGGGACATCGGCAATCCCTTCACTATTACACCACACAGGCGTAGGCGCTCGGGAATCGCCCGGTCACGGTCCTCAATCGGAATCACCGTGCCCCGGTCCCCTATTGGACTCGCCGGGGGCTGTCACATCCACGTGTGACACTCAGCCTTGGTGATGAAGCCAAGTTAAACCGAGCCCACCACTTTCCGGACAATCACCGGCTTAGTGGTACCATTTAAGGAAGCAATGACCTACAAACTACTACTAGAACCACCACAGGTTCTCACACAACAGTACGAACATGAGGTACACACAATAACAACATATAATAATCACACAATCACAATAATCCGGGTGCTTAGACTAGTCTTGTTATCCACTTAGCCCATACATCGTCTCAAGCCTCGAATCCACAAACTGACACCTAGACCGGTCCGGCTATCCTAGCTCGGAAGCCGTCTCCGATGTCATGAACCTGCATTAAAAATTCGTTAACAAACAATTAACCGTGACTCACAATGATTAAGCGATGTGGCTCGAGTCTTTGATTCCTGATGTTGACCAACCCCCTTTTATCCCCTCCAAATCTTCGTCTTGGTACCGTGATGTTAAATCCCAAAACCCAACCACAATGTCTTGAATGAACTGGTCTAGACTGATCAGAACCCGGAAATAACCTTCTTTCTTTTCTGGACAGTCTTTCGGAACTTCCTGCTAGTTTATCGGTTTTCGAAAAATGTCTATTCATCTAAAGCACCTCACTTCTTTCTCTCTCTCTCTCTCTCTCTCTCTCTCTCTCTCTCTCTCTCTCTCTCTCTCTCTCTCTAAGCCACGTTTTAGAGTGTCCTTGGTGTGTCTGAATGAGTAAAAATGAACCAGGGTAGCTAGGTATATATAGAAGTTGCCAGCCAATAAGAATGAGCCACCAGATCGCCTGTGTGTCGTCCTGCATGCTTCCGGACGCATGCATGGTGACACATGGGCATCCACATGCCCTGTTTTATGCTCTATAACCATGCCAGAAGACACCTCTACGTCCACTTGCCCTTCAGCATGTCTGGTGTTCATGCATCACGACACACGGGCCTCTGCATGTCGGTTCGCATGCGAAGATCGCTGGTTTTGCGACACCTCGTGCTTCTGTGTGTCAAGCTGCATGGAACTGCTTCATACACGTCAACACCTACTTCTTGTGTTGACACTCAGAAGGTTAAATGGTTGACACCACGTCCTGATCCCTTAGATCAAGCCACCTCGAGCTTCTCAGTCGATTTGCGCGATTTCGGCCCTTCTGGTGAATTTCGTCCCGCGATCAATCCCGAATATTTTTCTGCTCCCGTTCGGATGAGCTAAATATTTTTAATAGACTCCAGACTAACCTTAACCTTGAGGAAAAAAATTTCCCGAGCCTTCGGCTTCCCCGAGAAATTCCGTAAAACCGAAATTATGGTTTTTTTTTAAGACGGGGTATTACAGGCTACCTAGAGAATCGATTGCCATTCAGCCATCCACATCGATCAACACCCTCCAAATTTCAGAACAGACCAAGTCTTAAAAGTCTAAGTCTGGGGAAGGACTAGTAAGAGCAAGAAGAAAAAGAAGAAGAAGAAGGTAGATGCAGATCTCCTGTCACTAGTCTCTTCGCAATATCAAGAAGGAAATCTTGAGTATAGAGTGCGTTGCAGAGGACATTCATAACCTTTTACCATCGTTAGAGTGCTATGTGATCCAGAGCTGGGAGAGCAAGGGAAAGTTTCTACAAGAGCTTTTATCAACTGCATCAACAAGATGAGGAAGAGAGACACTGACACTTGTTTTGGAGAAAGTTCACATTCTCATCTGGACTGATTCAGATCTCTAGAAGTCAAGCTAATGACTAAAATAAGCGCTAAGTGGGAGGCAACCCACTATTAGGTATTTTCTTTAAAGTTTAGTTTTAATTTTTACTGATTTTTCGTTTTTAAATTTTATGCAAAAAAGAGAGATCCAAGGTTCATGAGTTGAGGACCAGCATCGATCGACTACTGGCCAGCGTATCGATTGACAGAGCATCATGAATGGATACGATTGCAAGTATCCAGAGAGGACATTCCAGATATCCTTCTGATGGCTAATGGCTAATGGAGCAGAAAATCTCTTCATGCAACGACACAACACTCTAGAGCACCAGCAGAGAGTTATAAACGAGTTCTATGACCCAACTGGTGGACTAGATGTTCGTTTCAAGCCAAAGTGTCGACAACATACTCGACTGTCGATCGACATCAGAGTCCCAACATTTATCGACCGACATCCAGAGTTCGGAAAAAGAGCCTACGACTGTGATGGAACAAGGAAATTCCACTGGGAAGGGAAGGATGAGTATGGGGTCTACAGAGATGATCATGAACATGCGCGAAGTGTAAATGGACACATCATCCATGTATCTAAGGATGATATCAGAAATCTTCTGGAAAGAGCCTCAGTGGATGAGCACAGCTACATATGTCTTCCAGAGCATGCACGGTCATTCACACAGACCAAGCTAGTACCAGAAATCTTCACCAACGATGAGATAAATGAGATGCTTTATGGAATCTGTGAAGCCCAGGAAAAGAATGATGATGATTTCCAAATGAATCTTGATGGTGTCTAATACATATTGAAAGATAGTATTAGTTGGTTGACTACATGCATGGAGAGATGAGGCAAAACATAGTCAGAATGCAGACACAGCGTGCGGCCGAAGCAATTACACCAGCATTGATCGACAAAAACATCTCGATATCGATCTACGATGAACTGTCACAATCAAATCCGATGAAGTCTCGACCAGATTCTTACACCAGAGCAGAGATTGATCAGATAGTAGAAGCGATCTACAAAACTCTGGGAGCCCCAGAAGAGAGGCTTGATAGGAGATGTGATGACATCTATTTCCCATGGGACATCACCTTCAGCTCTTTGAGAATGGAGTCCTCCTCGTTTGAGAATGGAGTCCTCCAGGTTTCTGTTTGAGAATGGAGTCCTCCTCGTTTCCTCGATGACCATGTCGATATCAGGAGAAGAACTGATAGCCATGTGCACGATCGTATGTATCCTTTTGAGCTCGGCATCGTTCCTTTCGATATAATTCTGAAACGTCCCAGTTTCACTCGGGATCCCTAAGTTTTCCCTTTGGGGGTCGATATTGACGGGACCGTGAAGGTCGTGTCTCCGAGCTTGTTCCGTTGGGCTATCAAATCCTGCTTGATGGAAGGTTCTCATCGTGGATGGAGTTAGATTCTCGGAGATAGAATGGTTCGGTGGTGGGATCCGTGTCCTTGGCTCCCCCTGCCTTTTCGTTGATCCGTTCTGGAATTGGATCGGAGTCCTTCGTGGGCGTTGGGAGCCCAGTATCGATTTGGTCCAATCCACTGTAGCTTAAGCTTCGGTGGGTTATGCCTTGCGGCGAGGGTCGTTGTGAATTTCTCCCATGTAGCGCCCAGATCGAGCGCTTGGGATCTCCGGAGTACCGAACAGTCCAGCGCTTTGAGGGTTGGACGTCGCTCTTAACGGATCGAGGGGTATTTGATGTCTTTCTCGAATGTTTGCAGCTCGATGCTCTGCGAGCTCCCTTTCGGCTGGGGTCCAGTCTGTTAGCATTGGATTGGTTGGCGATCCTTTGACTACGAATCTTGTCGATTAGAGTTGTCATCATTCCTCGGAGTTCGGTTAGTTCTCCTCGAGTTTGGGCTAGAGGAGTCGGCGAAATCAGTCTGGATTGGGATCGGGTCAGGTCGTTGGAGGATGGTCTGTCTCCAGGGCGGTTCCAGACTCGAGCTCCAGCTCGTTCCGAGATTGATGTCTGATTGATTGGAAGAGATCGATCTTGACTTGAAGTCTCAATTGGAGGGATTTGTTGCGTCGTTGGCTCCCGCTAACCCAGTTGGTATCACACCGGTTTCCGAGTCGGGCCCGACAAGATTGATGTCATTGACCGTCGAAGGTGCTGTCCCGGTGGTCTGATTAGGATCCATAATCGCGCTTAGGAAACTTAAATCAGTTTCTTTAGCAAAGATGTTTTTCGTTTATCTTCCCCGCAGTTGGCGCCAAAATATAGAACCTAAAATCACCAAAATATATAACCTAAAATCTACACTAAGTATTTGATAGTGATTGGGAGTTTGATCTAGGAAAGATAAAAGATGTAGGCAACGATATCTTTAGAACACAACGATGTTAACAGTTTCCATTACGTAAAAATGGATTTTATTGATGAATAGAATCGAATACAATAAGTTGAACTAGATCGAATTACACAAGTGAGATCGATAAAAGAAAGAATCTAAGAACGGGAGAAAACAAGGTCGATGTATGTGTGTAGCTCTCTCTAGTGTTTTCAATGTCTCCTTCTCCGTGTTCCTCCTTCCTCCTTTGTAGTAAGTCGATCCCGTGATATTCGTAACGGCTCATAGATCTTCGTCTCCTGTTCCGCGATCTCCGCGACCTCGGCGAGACCTCTTCGAACTCGTATTCTCGTTGTGGGCTTCAGCTCCCTAAGGCCCGTGTCTTTGGTCGTGGCCTATTAGTATATGGACCAAAATTGGTTCCAACATTTGTCCCCCAGCCTCTTTTGATTTAAATGAAAATGGAAAGAGGCGGTTTATCATTTAACCAGAGTCTCTTCGCTTGATGACCGGTATTGCTTGGATTTGATTTGATGATGATTTTTGCCGCCGCTAGGGCGAAGACTAGGTCTTTATTGTTTTTCTCGAAAGCGGTGATAGAGCCGTTAAGGTGGCTTATATATACGTAGACGATCTCCGCGACCTCGGCGAGACCTCTTCGAACTTGTATTCTCGTTGTGGGCTTCAGCTCTCTAAGGCCCGTGTCTTCGGTCGCGGCCCATTAGTATATGGACAAAAATTGGGTCCAACAGCGACCACCTACGAGCGAGGCCGGAAGAGAGGGTAAATCAGAATTCATCTTTCTCAAATCAGGGATGATCTGGTGAGAAGCGCTGTGCATCGTAAATATTTCCAAATCTCCTAGAGAATCGTTAACAAAGGGTGACCGGCCTAGAATGAAGGAAATCCGATCCAGGAAGGAAAAACGCAACTCAGATCACGCTCCCGCCTTTTTCCGGTTCAAAGGATCCTAGCTTAAAAGACTCCGGTTCTCTTCAACAAGAACTCTCCCCAGCCTCAACGTCTCCAGAAAATTCAAGACGCTACTATCAAGCTCCAACTAAGTAAGTTGGAACCGATCCTTGCACGGGTTCAGGACCGATGAAGCGGAGTCCTGCCTAAGGGGAGCCTGCTGAGAATGAGCAACCCCGGTTGACTTGAGTGCACAGGTTATTCCCCGAGTTCGATGACGAAATCGAGCAATAAGGGGCAAACTGTTAGGGAAAAATACCTCGGTATCATTTCCTCCAGCCTCCAGGCAGGACCCAGACCCCCGGGTCCCCGATACAGGAACGCTCCAGGTCCCCGCTAAAAGGAACCCTGGGACCAGTCCCAGGGACCGACCTCTCTTCCGAGAAATGGAAGATTTCTGATTAGGAGAACCTTCCATATTTCCGAATATGGAAGAGTTCAATCTAAATCAAACCGACTTCAAGGCGACTATATAAGGGCTCCTAAGTCCCAAAAGCAAAGGATCGACTTCTCTAAGGCTTACAGACTAGGGTTAGACAGCTAGAATTCGGGTTCTTACCTAATACTTTGTAACCTTGTTTACTCTCGCTTGTTCTACCAAATAAAACGTTTCTTTAAGCCTATCTTCTTATTACTTTACCCAAATCCTCACGAAACATACAAACCTACTCAAAACACATACGATTCTCTAGCTTATCCATTGTTCTGTGGTACTCTAAAAGAGCCTACACAAAAAATCCCCAAACACACTGGACACATGGACTCTTACTCAAGCAAGTATCTGAACATACATGTAGTCTTATCTAGTTCATTTCGTCTCTCTCTTCTCACTTCTTCTCAGCCAATGTCTCCCTTTTCTAAAGGGTATCATTTTATTTTTTTAATTGACAGAGATAATTTGGACATGCTTCCATGAATCAAACTCTAATGGTTGTAGCCACTAGATCCTGTTCACTTCTTTTTGACCTTTATCTTTTTCTAGAATTTTAATGAATCAAGCTTTAATGGTTGTAGCCACCAAATTCTGTTCTTATCCTTTTTAAAACTGAAGGGGAGTGAGGGGGGAATAGCGACACACATACTTTCTTACCTTCCGGACTTGCAGGAGGAATCCAATCCAATGTATACCAAGCCCGAAGACAAGCAGATTAAGCTCAATTAGGTTGGAGGTCAGCTTTGGTTCCTTCAAACAATATCAGCAAGTGTGGATAATTGGCTGGTGACCCGCTTTATCATCTCTAGTACACTCTGCGGTCAATAAATCTAAGAATGGTGCTAGAGAGTGGTTAGATAATAAGAAAAATTTAATAGTTCTTTGTCTCCTTCTTGACTCAATAAAACTCTTTTGATAACATTTTATAAAACTCATAGATAAAATAAATATCAATAAACCTCCACCAGACATAGATTACACTGTCCTTAGTGTTTATCTAGCCGGAGTTTGGTGGGAAATAAATCATAAGTGCATAAGTAACAAGGTAGAACGATATACCTGCTCGCTGATGTTGATTATCGATCCACGTGTTTGAGTTTTCGTCGGTTGATTCTGGTGTGGTACTCTTATTCTTTTCAACAGGATCGTAGAAGAATCTTTCATCAACATTAGTCAAGCAAATCTTATTCTTCTTTAGATCACAAACTGCCCCTACTGTAGCCATGAATGCCCTTCCAAAAAGTAGAGAAGATGTCTTGCCTGATTTGATCTCCACGACATGAAAGTCCACAGGGATAGTACATCCCCCTATCTCCACCTTAACATTCTAGATTATGCCTGCTGAGTTTGCTTTGTACTTCTTGGTAGCACACTCGTAAGTTAATCTCGGTTACACTCCTCCTGTAAGTATATTGCTTTGAAGCCTTCATTGTTGATATCATATAGTGACACCTTTATTCATTAGGCTCATTTGAATTTGATGTTGTTCTACCTATAGTATATGTCATGAGTGGAGGGAAGAAGTTAGAGCCCAATGTTTGTCAAAATTGCGTGATATGATCATTAGTCTATTATATATATATATATCATAGCAAACATTTTGTTATTCGTATTCTGAGTAATCTAATCCTTTTATTTGTCATAGGGTCCATACTCACTTAAAATGAAGGTTCCATATTTAGTCCTAATAGCTCAACAGCGTCTATGGCCATGATGCTAACTACAGATCCAGTATCGCAGAGGTCATCTGGCAAGTCGTGGTCATGTATACAACATGGAATCAGGAACTTTCCAGGATCTTGCTCCTTCAGAGTCATCTTAGGTTTACGGATGACCTTGTTGAATAGCAGCTCAATGTCCTTATCTGTCTCTCTGCTCTCTCGGAAGAAATTACCAAGTCCGTACTTATAATATGCATCCTCGAAAGACATATCCTTAGGAACCCTCTTCACCCTCTTATTAAATTCATCAACTTCCACTTTGTTAGCTTCTCTCCTAAGGTGTTTGGGAATATAGGGTTTCCTAGATTTCACTTTCTTCCCACTTGTAATTCTTTATTCAGTTGCCTGCCGTTCCATGGCAGGTTCGTGTCCATCCATTTGGTGTCGATCGATATCTGGTTTATGTCGTCGATCGATACTTTCAACGAAACAGGTTTCAGCTAGGATCGATTGCTCTTGCTCCGGTGCCTCTGAATGTTGCTGACTGGTCTCCTCTGGGGTCTTTAAACAAACTGATGTTTGAGATTGGTTTCGAGTTGCATTCAAGCGGTCTGCATCCATGCTTGGTAAACGCACTCGATATGTCAAAGGCGGGCATCGATTGCCACTCGGCTGCTGTTGTCATTCAGTGTTCACATCTTGTTGTCGATCAATGTTTTCCCTTTTAGAACAGTACGGGATGGGAGGATGAGGGTATCGTGCGGTGAAGTCTTAATGGATCTGAATTCGAACAGTTTTGTTCGATCCCAAAAGTGGTGTCGATCAATGCTCGGCTGATGATGTCGATCGGTGCTCAGTTGTTGGTGTCGATCGACACCAGTACGAGCTTCCTATGGTCATGGAGCTTTCAACTAGAAAAGCATCTTCTTCCAGCTGCTCCTGCTCGAGCACTTCCCCAAAGTCATTATCTGAGATGGTATCAACATGGTGCCTCTCACTTTCCACAGCTTTCCCTTTGACCATAGCTTCTTGCTTCTTCACAGCTTCTGCAGTCTGAGAAACCTGGGTATGCAGCATCATGACATGGACATCTAAGGTTTCAAATTTTCTATTCAGCTCTTTGTAGAGAACATCCAACCTCAGATTTAAGTATGCACTCGTCTTTTGCTAAATTTCCAGGACCTTCTCTGTCATAGATTCCATCATTTTTATATGGCCCTGATCCTCATCCTTCTCAACAGCATGTTCTACCAACGAGACTTCATGTACAGAACCAATGTTGGCTTCAACTATCTTGTCACCATCTATTACAGCCGATCTCATCTTGTGCATATCCAAATTCTTGGAAACTTTTCTTCACACTCAGTTCTCAATCAATTCCTTAGCTTCCTCTAGGATCCTTCTCTCGAAGTTTCCTTCGCTTGCAAGATGCAGCCTTATATAATATCGCACATCAATACCCTTGCAAAACCTCTTCAACGGCTGAATCTCTGTAAAACCATGATGTGGACAGTCCTTTTGGTATCTCCCAAACCTCCCTAAAGAGCTTTTGAAAGCTTTTCTAGGTCCCTGAGAGAATGACCAAATCTCATCTCTTCAGCCTTTTCATCATAAAAAAATTTAGTCAAAAACGCAGTCCTGACATCATTCCAGGTAGTGAGAGATCTTGGTGGTAATTGCTTCAGATATCTAATCGCATTCCGAGAAAGAGAATATTTGAACAGCTTGTAGATGATGTAGTCTCAATATGATCCAAGGGATTTTCATGTAGAAGACCATGAAAAAGGTGCTGATCCACATAGAACCAGTATGCGGGTTTCATATTAACTCCCTGGATCGCTGGAGGTTGAATTGCAGACCTATTGGTATAGAACTGACTCGACAGGATCCATTCTGCCATCGTTCTCTGTCGAAGAACTCTATCAACCTCTGTAGCAGCAGATGTGTCAAGGATTACAGCCCCATGTGCATATACTTTCTGACCTGCTGCATTACACAGATGACCCTCGGGGTCATGCAGGTCTCCATTCTCATTCCTTGTCAGCACAGGAGTCGCGACCATGTTGTCTGTTCGCGGTTTGGTATCTATCGACGCTAGATTTGAAGTGTCGATCGTTGCTCTCTCACAAATGTCGATCGACGAAGAAGAGTTGGTGTCGATCAATGCTGCACGTTTCTCTTTGCGGGTCGTGCATTCCAGTCGTGGTGGGTCTGAGAAGAATAGTAATTCCTCCTTGCTTCTTTTGGTACAAATGGGCATGTACCTGAAAAACAAGAAAAAACTTTTGTGAGTAACTTAAAACAGTAAGTAAAACCTAGACTAAACCTTATAATCAAGTCTAATGGCGATCAAAGCTCCCCGGCAACAGCCTCAAATTTGATATCACTCAAATTACCCTAAGGAGTGATTTGTACCCTCTCAAATAAGAGGTTCAGTTGTAGCACTTAGGGATCAAATCTCCAAAGAGCTAGGGCACACAATAGACTATAGAAATCAAGATTAAGCTAGGCAAACAGTTTATAAAACAGTAAATAAATGAATGCAAGGTGAACAAAGTAGTTGTTCGATTGGTTGATTGAGGTTGTAACCAATTAGGAGAAATAGCTAGACTAAGAGATTTATCAATCAAGAGATTCAATACTACAATCAAGGATGCTAAGGGTTTTATAGATTCAATTCTAGAACTCGATTTTAATAAGTAGCAATCCAGCTTTCGCATGCAATTGCTAATCAGCTGTCTAACTCATGTGTTCCAGCTTTCGCGTGCGGACCAGAAACGAGCGTCGATCTGGCCAGAGCGTCGATCGATGCTTCTTCAGAAAGTTGTTAATGTCCTAATCAATTATGTTCAACCAAATTCCTAGACCAACTCTCGTATGCACCTAGATAACAAATCCACTCAGGTTTCGGGTTCCGTTAATCAATTGCACTTTCGAGACTTAGAGATTAGAACTAGGAGGCTAGAACTAGGGTTCTTACTCAAAACTGTTGTAGTTCCAGCTCTTTGATCTAATAAAACGTCTCTTTATACTTTCTTACTTGCAAATCAATACAAAAACCAGCCTTGTCCATCGTTCTGTGGTACTCACAAAGATCCTACATAAAAATCCCCTAACTGTTTGGCGCTAGAAGGAGGGGAGTAATCTAAACTACATGATAATGGCGGTGGACGAGCAGAACGAGCTACCCGAAGCTACCCAAAGAGAAGCCAAACTCCAAAGGCAAATCGATGGTCTGCAAAGTCAAGTAACCGAGCTACATAAAACGCAGGAGGAGGCTAATCCTGAACTCTCCTCGGAAGTCCAAAGCTTGACGGAGAAGCTCAACAAACATTCCAAGCAACTAGAGTATAGCGTCGGGAAGCTCGAATCGGAGAATCTAAACCTCCGAGATGAAAACCAAGCCCTCAACACGGCGAGTAACAAGAAGCGTTGATTTCGGGCTCAGATCCATCCTATGCCGACTATGGAGACACCCAACTCCGGAACGGGTGTGAATCTGCCACCTACAGCGTCGGGAGGACACGCATCAGCGCACAAAAAGGCTAAAGATGCTCAGAACTACGACGTGGAAGACAGCGAATCTGAGCCAGAACCCGATAAAGAAGCACCTGACGGAGCCAAAAAAGCAGAGTCTTCAATGGTCGCTTACCCTGAGCAGATGTTCTCCAAGAGGCTCGATGCCATGCAGTCCATGGTAGAAAGGATCTCAGGGGTAGCTCCCGCCATCCACAAGAGCAACCCCAACTCTTATGCCGATACTCCTTTCACGGATGAGATCACCTTGATCGAAATGCCCTGGAAGTTCTCCTTCCCCAGCATAAAGGCATATGATGGCACTACCGATCCGGACGACCACGTCGCCAAATACAGACAAAGGATGCTCGTCGTAGCACTCCCAAAGGATTCATGCGAAACTACCATGTGCAAAAGGTTCGGCTCCACCCTGAATGGACCCGCTCTGCAATGGTAAATCAACCTACCCTCTAGGTCCATAGCCTCCTTTGCAATTCTCAGCGATAAGTTCGTGGAACAATTCAACAGCAGCAGTGACCTGGAGAAAACTTCTGATCGCCTCTACGAAATCCTCCAGCACCGGGCGGAACCCCTAATAGACCATGGATTTTACCCATTTTCAGCCATGGTCTATAAGTGTTTTAATAACTAATTACTACAATATAGTGTCTATTTAGAGTATTTACAGGTTCAGGGACGATTTGGAGGAAAGTGGTGATTTTGGTGTGTTTTGGAGCCTTTTGAGGTGCAGAACTGCACAGACGCGTCGGATGTCTAGCTATGGATGGAGACCTTCCCAGCGTTATATTGCGCCTATCTTTTGACATTAAATAGATATTTAAGTTATATTTCCAATGCCACCGGTTTGAGGTCAATCAGCATCCTGTAACAGACGTTATGCCCGTTTTACTGAGGAGTGGTCAGTCTGCCTCGCGAGAGGAAGCCGTCGAGAAGAGGAACGTATGTCGATTGATGGGGTCAAAAACGGTCACCACGAAGTTAACATCCAAATCTCCGTAAAATTCAGCACAAAAATGTTTTACGAAATGTTGGGGTTGAAAACAGTCACGACGAAGTTAACGTCCAAATCCCCGCAAAATGCAAGTATGTCTTTTCGCAAACAAATCGTGCTTGGTCAAGAGAACATCACAGCCTATGTTCCTGAGTATGATGATCGGAACACAGACAAACCAAGACCGGTCATTATGCTACTAACCGCACATGCACGCTGTCCGGTCGCTACGTAACGACCAAGCGTCCGTCCCGCTCGGTCGCTACGTAGCGACCGAGCTCGAGCCGAAGCTCGGTCGCTACATAGCGACCGAGCGATCGTTCCGCTCGGTCGCTACGTAGCGACCGAGCTCTTCCAAAACATCGATACGACATTAGTCTATGCATCCTCGTCTACCCTTCGATGCTATCTCCCGAAGACCGTAGCGAACCCATTTCATGTTTTCCGCCATTCAAAGTCATCGATCAAACTTTACGGTAAAAACCGCGGAAAGTTCGTTCTTTATCGAAAGAAGCCGTAATAAACGCTTCGAGTCAGAAGACGGCCCAAAGGGACCTAAGACATGACTCGAGGCCCAACTTATGATTTCTTAACCAACAGCCCGTAAGCCGCATGACAGTTTACGCTTGGTTCGCAAGGAAAGATAAATGTCAAAGTTTCCGCGGATAAATACGAAATTTTGAAGATAATTACGGAGATCGGAAAAAATGGAATATCTCCATTTTTTATGCTATGACGGCTTAAGGGCAGAAGAGGAAAAGCGTAAACCGACCTAGGAGCCAGTATATAAGGAGTCCTAGGCGAGAGGCATGAAGGAGGACTTTTGAGAGAAAACTTAGCACTTAGAGCGATTTAGGCATATTTCCGTTTTTGTTATTCGAGCTGCGACTCAACTAGTTTATTGCCGTCTTATGGTTTTAGAACTAGGAATCTCGCCGACAGCTCTCGTAGCCCAGGCTCTTACCTTGTTGTAACGCTCAAACGCGAATTCGGAATAAGATCTACTTTGCTCTCTTTTTGATTTCTTATACTTTATCGTTGTTATTCTCGTGTTCTGATTGCTTGGCGTGTGGTATTAGCAGATATCCGGGACCTCTGGAAAATTAGGGTTTTCCTAGTTTCCTTATTTAAACAGAAGTCGACAGTGGGAATTTCGGTTCCCACAGTTTGGCGCTAGAAGGAGGGGGGATACGGATCAATCTAACTTTCAACCACATCACGCTCAATCAGACATGTCAACTGACGACGCGGATAACGTGCAGACTCCTCTAAACGGAAGCAGTGGCACTGATCTCCACACTCCCGCAGCGGACGTATCCGCGGCCAACGCACCTGCCAATGCCGCGGCGCTCGAGGAGTTTAAGAAGATGTTCGCCACCTACGAAAAAAGGTCGGAAGAACAGGACAGGCTCGTGAACACCTTGACCAAACAGGTTGAAACCTTAACGGCAAGGACCAGAGCAATCCGCCCCGCAGAACCACTAAAGTCCGCGGGAGAAGACTCGACTTCGCGACCCCACTCGACAGGCCCGGAGCCTTGCAGGAACGACCTTCGGGTCAAAACCCTAGCGAGAAACCTCTCGTCGAAAAGGGAAACCCTGAAAGTCCTCCGCCTCCCGCGAAGGATTTGGAGGATAACGAAGTCGAGCAGGTCAACCTGGATCCTAGCGACGTCTCCAACGATACCGATGAGGACGTCGACAGACATCCAAGGAGGACCAGAAGCCGACTCGCTCGGGAAAACTCTCCATTCGACAAACCAATGACGGAAGAGGAGGAAATCCTCTATTGGAACGAGCAAGAAGAGCTGGCCGAAAAGCAAACCGAACTTACTCGCAGTAAACGCCGACAGGCTCGGAAATCTACTGGCGGGACGTCGGATGTCCGCGATCTTCGTGACTATATCACCAAGACTGCTGCGGAAGTAAGAGCCGTGAAATCCCAAATCCATCACTCTACCAGCACTGCATCCGAGATCGACAGGCTGCTGGAAGGGGCTCGAAAGACCCCCTTCACCACTCGCATCTCAGATATGAGGATATCCAATCCGGGAAAACTCAAAGTACCGAGGTATGATGGTACGACCGATCCTAGGGCGCACCTTCAGGCTTTCCATATCACGATGGGAAGAGCGAGGTTGAAGGACGGCGAAAAAGACGGCGGCTACTGCCGCCTGTTCGTCGAGAATCTAGAAGGGGCAGCCCTTGAATAGTTCGCTCGCCTTAAGCGAAACTCTATCGGAAGCTTCCGACAGCTCTCATCGGAATTTCTCAAGCAATACTCTATGTTCATAGATAGAGAAACTTCCGATGTCGATCTCTGGAGTCTATCCCAGAGGGAAAACGAACCCCTCCGCGAGTTCATGAGCCGATTCAAGTTGGTAATGTCCAGGGTCAGCAGGATAAGCGACAAGGTGGCCATCAATGCGCTCAGAAAGGCGCTCTGGCACAAGTTGAAATTCAGAAAATGGATATCCCTCGACAAACCGTGGACGATCCAGGACACTCTCCACAAGTCAACGGACTACATCATGATCGAGGAAGAAACGAAAGTCTTATCGCAAAAACATAAGTCGGCAAGGCCGTCCTCGAAAGATATAGATCCAAAAACGAAGAAGAAAAACCCTCGTAGCTTCAAGTATGTCCATCACGAGGGGGAAGATCTCCAAGGAGCGCACAATTATGCGATCAGCTCGGACCAGGGCTGAACCATGGGTAATACGTGGACTCGCAATCAAAGATATGATGAAAACACCTTCTGCGAGTTCCACCAATCCCGAGGACATTCCATGACCAACTGCAAAGTCTTGGGAGCAAGGCTGGCCGCGAAGGTACTAGCTGGAGAACTCTCGGAAGTGACCAGTGTGAAAGATCTCATCCTTGAGACCGATCGCCCCCCCGAAAGCGGACAAAAATCTTCCTGCGGAAAAATCTCCTCAAAGAAACCAATCTGTGGATAAACGCGACAGGAGGCCGGACGATAAGGGGAACGATAACAATCGCCGCAGAGTCAACATGATCATTGGAGGATCGCAATTCTGCAACGATACGGTTTCGGCCATCAAGGCTTACCAGCGGAAGACGGAGTCGAGCGCAAACTGGCCTACATGGTCTCCCATCCGAGATGATCAGAATTGCTCAATCACCTTCACAAAGGAGGAAGCCAGCGGGATCGATCAACCTCACTGCGATCCGCTCGTCATAGAACTCGTCATACGAGATCTGGAGGTCGGCAGAGTACTCATTGACACGGGAAGCACGGTCAATGTAATCTTCCGTGACACTCTCAATCAGATGAGCATCGAACTGGGAGAAGTAACTCCAACGCCAAAACCGCTCACCGGTTTCTCAGGCGTAGTATCAATGACCCTCGGCTAAATCCAGCTGCCAGTCATGGCCAAGGAGATCACAAAAATCGTCGAATTCGCGGTGGTCGATCGTCCTGCCATCTACAACGTGATCATGGGAACCCCGTGGCTCAACGCCATGCAGGCCGTTCCATCGACATACCACCTGGGCGTCAAGTTCCCGACCCGAAACGGAGTCGCAGCTATCTGGGGATGTCCGAAACAGTCGCGACTATGCTTCCTCGTGGAGCACAAGTTAAGGCAGATGACGACCTCTGCAACGGCAAATCGCAAACGCACGAAGATAGACAAATCTTCGGCCAAAAACGTTTCAAGAAAAGACGATTCATAATCGTCTGCTGACGCAAACGCTTTGGGTTTCGGAACGCAACACGAGTCCGAAGCCGACACTACGACTCAACCGGAACATCCGCAAGAGAACGCTGACCCGGCCACGGTCGTCACGATCAAGGCGGTCAGCACGGCGATAATCGCCGAGTAAAAATGCCCATGGCATAAAATAGAACTACGAGATGGCTTGATCCTCGAAAGAGGTACGTAGGCAGCTCGTCAAAAGACGAGTTCAGCTATCCCCCTCTCTAAAAAGGGGGGAGGGAGTGGGTGCGTATACTCGTATACTCCCACATAGGAAAAGATGTGTTATTGTAATCGAGTTTTTTAGAGACTTCGAAAGCTTTTTACTACAATATGCATCGCTCCTTTTTAAGACACTTGCGCCTCAGCAGCCTCATACGGCCCAAAATCACAAAAAAATCCCTCTTCAGCACCGAAAATATAAGTATAGTCTTCAAAATAACTGCGAGACGTCGCCAAGTTAAAAGTCGAGACGATGCGAACAAATTGTCCGAACGAGACCACAAAAAACCTTACACTCCGTTCGTCAAATGGCCCCGACGAACACATCAGCCGTCTTAAACAAACGCAACTTGATCACTCTTTTGATCTTCGAACGTCCAACACAAGGACGAAAGCGCGCTACAAAAAAAAATCCAAAATTTTGGTTTAGCACTTCCAGTTGACTTAAAAATTGTCTCTGGAGAGATGTTCGATTCGTACCATACAAGTCATATAAGCTGAGAACCTATCGCGGACTTTAAATCGGTACGAATCAGGTAGAAATCGCAACAGGAAAATCGATAGCCGGCTAGTCACCGCACAAACCTTAAAACCGAGAGTAAACCTAGGTCTTGCCCTAAACCCATCGCATTGGTCTCAGAGATCTCAAAGACATGATATCTAAATGATACGAGATCCTAAAACATGTCTCTCCGTTCATATCTCAACGTTCCCGAAAGTTCGTAAGAATAAATAATTATTACGAAAACTCACGTCTCGAACAAACCAACAGATCGAACGCCTCAACGAAGATAAATGTGAGAAGACAACTCATGTTTACTTCAAACCTACTCAGTAACTCAAACAAACATCCATTATATATAAACTGCATACCGGTAGGGGATCAAAGCCACCAACGGCCACTCCCGATAAAAATAAAAACGGCCAGAACAGGCCCATACAAAGTTCGAAAGGCCACACTCGGCCGCAGAATACTAGAGAAGGGGAAAACTCCTTCCCGTCAAACATTCACCTCTCACAAATCAAAGTCAAAATTCCCGGACAAGGAAGCTCCGAATGCATCCGCAGGATAGTTCACTTCCTCATCGCCACCGGCAAACTCGGTCGTAGTCTCTATGGTATCAGGAGAAACTGGGATGGGATCCCAGAATCCCTGAATCCTCCCGTCGAGTGGAGAAATGAGCGTCTCAGCGTGAGCATGATCCTTCATGCCACCTTTCATTAATTCCATCTCCCTCTCGAAGACGTAGTCATCCGCTCGCGTCTTCCAAAGGCTCCCAACCAAACCATGGCACTCACGGAAGTCGCCCAGCAAGTTAAAAGCATCCTTGAGGTTCCCGTACTCGACCTGGAATTTAGAGGCACGAGCCTTCATCACCTCGACAATCTCCCTCTTACCCTTCCGTTTCGCCCTACGAACGACCTTCGCATGATCACGAGCGAGTCGAGCATCTCGCGCTAACATCTCATCCCGCATGCGAGCAAGATCCTTTTCCGCCTTCTCCGCTTTAAAGCGATAGATCATGGCTTCTCTATGGCTCGCCTCAAGGGCCGATCCAAGCAAGTTCAAGCCCTGTTAAACCGATGGACACATTATAAGCAAAAAAAAATATAGTATATATACACTTGAAGCAATCGCCAAAACTCGTAAAAGCCTATACCCCGTTGATGATACGAAATCCTTCCGCGACGACTTTCGGCCTCACCGACTCGTTCGTGGACGGAGGAGCGTCGAAGCCCGAGGGAAGACCTGCGATGAAATCATCAAAATCCAGAATAGGGACCTCGCTCGTACCACTTCCATCGCCAAAAGCAAGATCAGGATCCCATCCTGGAAGCACGCAATCGTCCACCGAAAACTCCAGGCCACCGAGGTCGATATCTTTCCCCTTCGAAAATTTAGCCCCGTCGCAACCGCGGGAGCAGCGTCGGGACCTTGATCGTCAGGCTCGGAATCACTCCCTGTTTCCCCGCCCAAAGCAGGACTAGGATGCGTAAACCTCAATGCCTTTCGAACTCTCTTCAGCGTAAAGGAAGTCCAGAAGAAAAGACCGTTCCTGAGCAGATCCCTAACCGCGATAATGTCCTCAGGGAACAGAGCAAGGATATTTATTAAGGGACGGTCGTTCGGCAACCTCTGGAACAATGGGATACAACTCTTCTCGACAGACGCAGCGTCCACACGAACGAAGAAGAAGAACTTCTTCCACGAGTTGAAATTAGAAGCAAACCCCTTAAACACTGACATGAAGTTCCGAGGGACCAGCCTGTACTTGTCTGTATCCTTGATGATCTGCAACCTAAGAAGTGCTTCAAAATGATCGACGGTAAGAGAAAGACCATGCTCATAGCTCAGGATCAGAACTCCAATAAGGTGCTGGATGCCAAGGGGATTCAGTTGGCTTATCGCCACCCCGAAACGATCCAACGCACGGACGATAATTTCGGGAATCGGGAACCACAAACGACAGCGCACTACGAACGCTTCGTAACAAGTAAAATAACCTTCTGGGGGACTACTGGCGGGCTCTCCTTGACGAGGAACCCTGAACTCCACCGCATCCGAAATATGGTAGAACGACCGCATGACTTCGAGGAATTCGCTAGTGCTCCTACTTGGTGCACCTTCCTCGACCAGACGACGGTTCATTACCGGGAATGATTTCTCTTTGGGAGGCGTGATCGAACCATAACACGCCGCCCACCATGCCTCGTCCTCGGCCGGGTCTACCGAATGGGGAACAAACTCTGTCTTTGGCTCACGGAGCTCTTCAGAAACGCTAGCGGGCAAGGACCCTTTCTTCGAACTCCTCTTCTTACTCGACATCTCGTATTTTTTCTTTTTTATCAAGAAGGAAATGATAGAGAAAAAAAGAAGGAATTTTTCAAGAAACCTCTCTATGAGATGAGTAAGTGTAAAGATTGTGAAGAAATTACCTCCCTTCTTATAGGCATGAGAAATTACTATTTACTTGCGGATTTTCGGACACGAACTTCGCCTAAATAGACCAATCTCGTCCGAACTCGCCATACCGCACGTTGGGATCTCACTAAGAAATCCACGATCCTAACGAGCTGGGGGGCTAACTGTTGGGGTCGAAAACGGTCACGACAAAGTTAACGTCCAAATCTCCGCAGAATGCAAGTATGTCTTTTCGCAAACAAATCGTGCTTGGTCAAGAAAACATCACAACCTATGTTCCCTAGTATGAAGATCGGAACACAGACAAACCAAGACCGATCATTACGCTACAAACCGCACATGCACGCTGTCAGGTCGCTAAGTAGCGACCAAGCGTCCGTCCCGCTCGGTCGCTACACTCGGTCTCTACACTCAGTCGCTACGTAGCAACCGAGCGATCGTTCCGCTAGGTCGCTACGTAGCGACCGAGTGTTCGTCCCGCTCGGTCGCTATGTAGCGACCGAGCGTTCGTCCCGCTCGGTAGCTACAAAGCGACCGAGCTCTTCCGAAACATCGATACGACATTAGTCCATGCATCCTCGTCTACCCTTCGATGCTATCTCCCGAAGACCGTAGCGAACCCATTTCATGTTTCCCGCCATTCTAAGTCATCGATCAAACTTTACGATAAAAACGCGGAAAGTTCGTTCTTTATCGAAAGAAGCCGTAATAAACGCTTCGACTCAGAAGACGGCCCAAAGGGACCTAAGACATGACTCGAGGCCCAACTTACGATTTCTTAACTTACAGCCTGTAAGCCACATGACGGTTTACGCTTGGTTCCCAAGGAAAGATAAATGTCAAAGTTTCCACAGATAAATACGAAATTTTGAAGATAATTACGGAGATCGGAAAAAATGGAATATCTCCATTTTTTATGCTATGACGGCTTAAGGGCAGAAGAGGAAAAGCGTAAACCGACCAAGGAGCCAGTATATAAGGAGTCCTAGGCGAGAGGCATGAAGGAGGACTTTTGAGAGAAAACTTAGCACTTAGAGCGATTTAGGCATATTTTCGTTTTTGTTATTTGAGCTGTGACTCAACTAGGTTATTGCCGTCTTAGGGTTTTAGACTAGGAATCTCGCCGACAGCTCTCGTAGCCCAGACTCTTACCTTGTTGTAACGCTCAAACGTGAATTCGGAATAAGATCTACTTTGCTCTCTTTTTGATTTCTTATACTTTATCATTGTTATTCTCGTGTATATAAGGAGTCCTAGGCGAGAGGCAGAAAAGAGGACTTTCACACAGCAAACTTTGCACTTAGAGCGATTTTAGGCAATTTTCTGTTTTTGTTATTCGAGCTGCGATTCAATTAGGTTTTTGCCGTCTTAGGGATTTTAGAACTAGGAATCTCGCCGACAGCACTCGTAGCCCAGGCACTTACCTTGTTGTAAACGCTCAAACGCAGATTCGGAATAAGAACTATCTTGCTCTCTCTTTTGATTTCTTATCTTATCTTATTAGCAAATATCCGAGACCTCTAGGAAACTAGGATTCTCCTACTTTCCTAATTTAAACGGAAATCGGCAGTGCGAATTTCGGTTCCCACATCGATCGATGCATAACTCTTGACATCGATCGATATGGATGCCAGAATGCGGGCCAAGCATATTTTATGACCGACTGAAGCCCAGAAGCAACCATAAATTACTAGAATACCCTTGGATGACCAGAAACCTTATTTATGTTATTTATAAGCCATTGTTGCCGGCTACGCTATCTAAGCTTTCTTGAATTCATTGTTCTTAGTTAGAAGAGAATGGAGAAACTCCTTCAGAGTCCTCCTGGAACTCCATTGTCTTTGGTTTTTATATCTATTGCAATTTCATGTATTCTTTCTATGATTTTTGTGACAAACTTCATGTCTGAATAGATCCACCTGTTAGGTTTAGGGTTCAGATAGGTTATGAGGGATTAGCCAAAATATAGAACTGCTAAGTTGTGATATTCATCATAGGATTGTTCTTACTGCTTGTGTTCTAGAGTCATGAACTAGAACCCTGATCTTGGAATAATTAGGCACAATGCGATTGCTTGGTCTTTTCTCTGAACTGAATTCTATTAAGCTAGGATTGCTAGAAACATACGAGAGTTGATTTAGGAACCCTAGTGAACACATATTCAACCCGATCGTAAAGCTTGCTAGAAGCGATATCGATCGATGATCTAATAAATTAATCGATCGATGTTGTGAAAGGTGTATCGATCGATAATCTTATAAAATAATCGATCGACACTTTCTACAAATCAACATGCGAGAGATGAGATCTTAGATCTATTGATAGATAATCTAGACATGCGAGAGCTGGTAGATTATTGTTATTGTTTAAGTTCTATAATATCTTGCAGGCAACAATTAGCCTCTATATCATTATAATCATGATTTCCTAAATAGAAACCCTAGATCTAGGAACCATTCTTCCATCAAACAACTCCTTGCCAAGCTGAACAATTGTCTTGTTCAACTTGTTTACTGCTTTATTTACTGGTTTGCTATATTTATTTACTGCTTTATAAACTATTAGCCTAGCTTAATCATATAACTATTAGATCTAATTGGTTCCTTAGCTCCCTGTGAATTCGATCCCTAAGTACTACAACTCGACCTCTTATTTGAGAGAGTATAAATCGCTCCTTAGGGTAATTTGAGTTATATCAAATTTGGCGCCGTTGTCGGGGAGCTTTGATCACCATTAGATCTTGCTTAGTTAGATTTAGTCTAGGTTTTACTATTGCATACATATGAGTACCAGAAGCAGCAAGGGAATAAGGCTTCCTACTAGTTGAGCCACTGGATTTGGAACGCGTGATCCATAAGTCTAAGAGGGCAGTCGACACCCTCCAAGCAGCGATTGGCAGCGTAGAAATCCAAGCGTCGATCGATACTGTTCATCCAACGTCGATCGATAATGTTCACCCATCGTCGATCAACACTGTTCACCTGATGTCGATCGACACTGATCACCTGACGTCGATCGACATTGTTCACCCAACATCGATCGACACTGTTCACCTGACGTCAATCGACACTGATCACCTGAAGTCGATCAACACTGCCCATCAACCGTCGATCGACACTGCTTATCAACCGTCGATTGACACTATTCATCTGCCGTCTGACACCACTTGTTTGGAGGTAGAGAAGGTGGAAGTGCTTATTCTTAAGGTCGATGAGAATGGGATGTTAAGAGACGAAGAAGGTCGCACTCGCAACTGCGCAGGACAGTTAATTAATGCTCAGGGTGCTGTGATCCCCGATGTGATTGATGTTGCTGAGATGAATGACTTTGACCTGAGCCGAGAGTGGTATGATTGGGTAGGTCAAGACCCCTTCCAGGGCCTTCCTCACCAAGACCCCAGAAACCACATCAAGGAGCTTGAGGATCTCGTGTCAAGGAGTGAGCAGAATGAAGTGTCTGAATACCACATGCTCTGCAAAATCTTCCCCTATTCTATCTCTGGGGATGCATTCAGATGGTTCAGTCAACTGCAACCAGGATATCTAACCAGCTAGGATGACACTGAAAGAGCCTCCCTTTACAAATTTCTTGATGATGCTGAAGCAATTCAAGAAACAGAGAAAAATGATAAATGGGACAGGTTCTTGGCATCGTTAGATGAGGAGTATATGATTCCAATACAGGTGCTCGACAACATTATGGCAAAAAGGGATGAACAACATGTGTCTGGAGAGCTGAGCAGAGTAGAGGAAGCTGGTACTGAAGACACAACCTCAACGTCTACCAAGGGTACAACCTCAACATCGATCGACGATGTAGAAAAAGAAGCCCCTATGGAAGACTTCTTAGAGCTGGAGGAATGGCTTGAGGAGATGGATCAGAATTCAGAGAAGAAGCTTGATGACGATTAACACACTTCGAGAGGAGATCTGGAAACTTCAAAGGCTAGCATCGATAGACACCAACCTGCTGAGATCGATCGACAAAAAATTCACATCATCGATCAAAACCCACCCAACATCGATCGACACCGCCAACCAATTATCGATCGACACCACCCACCTAATATCGATCGATACCCATTGCTAGACACCTTACTGTCCCTAAACATCAGAGACCACCTATCTGGACAGAAGAAGCTGCTGGGTTTCACAAAAGAGTGAAGAGGATACATGATCCTGTGAAGATTGTGGTTCCATCCGCTGTATTTGAAGCTGAATCTCCTATTCCACCTGATTGAAGTATGCAGTTCAGTTCTTACAATAAGGTATTGGCTGATCATCAGCACGTAGAAGCTTCTCAGAGAGGGTTGCGATTTAGAGATGAAGTCGATAAGGACCCAGCAGAAGCATCATCAGTCAACACCGACCAGATACCATCGATCGACACTACCACTTCACCATCGATCGATACTACACCTTCACCATCGATCGACACTACCACTTCATCGTCAATCGACACTAGGCGCATATCATAACAGAAAGAATTCGATGTATGTGAAAATCTTAGGGATGGAGATACCACTACGCGATCAGACAAGTATGGGGGAAGAAGAGGAGGAATTGGGAGAAGAAAAAAGGATCAAAGACGGTCCTCAAGTATCATTAATTCCTCGCTTCTCAGATGGTATCAGGAAATCCAGAGTGCGCAGCAGATGCTTCTCAAAGCCATTTGCAAAGGTTCGAGCACTCCTTATTGCTGAGATGATAGACAAAAGAGAAGAGTCTATGGAGGAGGCTTTCACACAAGAATGATAAAGCTTCAGAGAGTAGACATTGAGACTTGTTTGGAGCATGTTCTCATTCTCATCCGGACTAAATCAGATCTCCAAAGACAAGCTAAATGACTATAACAAAGAACTGAGTGGGAGGCAACCCACTATTAGGTAATTTCTGTCAGTTTAGTTTAGATTGTTACTGATTCAAGTTTTTATTTATTGCAGATCAAAAAAAAAAGACAGATGAACAGTAACTACAGTTGTGTAGCAACCACACTGTAGCAGATGCACTGTAGCATCGATCGACACTGTAGCAAGGAAATCGATCGACACTGTAGCAAAAAATCGATCGACACTGTAGCAAAAAACCAGGAGTTACTGTAGCAGTGTTACTGTAGCAGGACAGTGTTCATCGGAAAAAAAGTTATGTTTTATTAGTTATCTTTTACTGACTTTTAGTGTTTTTGTTTATGATAGGTAAAAGGAAAAAGATCTTTTACTGACTTTTAGTGTTTTTGTTTATGATAGGTAAAAGGAAAAAGATCCAAGGAAAAAGAGTTGATATACCAGAAGCGATCGACGATAACCGGCCATTTTCGGTCGACAGGGCATCACGAGTATCGATCGATCGCCGCTCACCATCAGTGATCAGGTATAACGTTTCACCTTGTTAAATATTGTCCTCATGGTTTATTTCCCTACCATCTTAGAATGTATAACACTGGTCAAAGCGTTGTTAAAGTGTGGGGGAGGTTCTACTATTATTTTGTGTAATAGTTAGCTATTTAAAAAAAAAGATCCGAGTAGACGATTCCTTAGCATATCGACCGATGAGACCAGTTCGATATCAATCGACAGCAGTTCAGATCCAACAATCGATTGTCTCTTCATTGTGTCGAATGATTGCTCTAGCCATCGACTGATGAGACCATGTCGCTATCAGTCGACAACACTTCATCAACAACGATCCATTGTCACTTCATTGTGTCGATCGACACTGAGCAGGTCATCGTTCTTACTTGATAAATTATGTACTTATGATTATTTTTCACCATAACTCCGACTAGATATACACTAGGGACAGTGTACTTTAAGTCTGGGGGGATGTTTACTAATATTAGTGTGTTCATGAGTCTTATAAAAATGTCTTCAAAAGAGTTTTGTTGAGTCAAGAAGGGGATAATGAACTTATTTGATTTTTGCATGTTATCTAACCACTCTTTAGCAGCATTCTAGATTTACTAATTGCAGATAGTACTAAAGATACTAAAGTGGATCAATCTGTCAACTATTCACACTTCCTGAGATTGTTTGAAGGAATCAGAGCTGACCTCCAACACTAAACCTGACACAACTGCTAGTCTTGAGGCTTGGTATACATTGGATCAATTCTTCAAACAAGTCTGGAAGGTAAAGCCTTGTGTAGATTTATGACATTTTATCTATCTATTTCGACCCTAGATTTATAGGTAGAGTTATTTATTTTAAAAAAAAAACGAAAAAGAAGGAAAAAGAAAAAAATAATATATAAATATATATATATATATATATATATATATATATAGGTGTTGGTTAGGTGGAATCTGAACAAGACTTGGTGGCTACAACCATTAAGGCTTGCTTCATAAGGATTCCAACAAAAATAATTCGAACGGGACTTGGTGGCGGAAATCATCAAGGTTCGATTCACATAAATTCTTGGATATAGGTCAAAAAGAAGTGAACAGGACTTGGTGGCAACCACCATTAAGGCTTGATTCATGGAAGTCTGTCCAATCTTGGTCAATGATCTTGCAATATAAGCAGACTTTGACTGAAGAGAGAAATTAGTAGAGAGAAAAGATATGAACTAACTTTTACTTGCAGATCCAGACACTTGTTTGAAAATCCTTGCATCCTGTGATCGATACTCCTAAGGTAAAGCTTGCACTTTTATTTATGCTAGAAATGAGGTTGGTAGAGGGGAATTTCAGGCAGGAATTACTAAGTTGTTGGCTAGGTGAATTTGGTTGCTAAGCTAGGATATGGTATAATGTGCTTTTGTGATTAAGATGTCTTAGATGTGGATTGCAATATTGTAGAGTGATGATTCTAAGTTTTAAATCATGTGAATCCCTGCTGTTTTCAAACCTTTTTCAGAGAGACTGCCAGTCTGTTTTGCTTGAGGAAAAGCAAAAGGATAAGTCTGGGAGTTTATTTAGAGTGTTTACAGGCTCAGGGACGATTTGGAGGAAAGTGGTGATTTTGGTGTCTTTTGGAGCCTTTTGAGGTGCAGAACTGCACAGACGCGTCGGATGTCTAGCTATGGATTGTGACCTTCCCACAGTTAGATTGATCCCATATTTTCATACAAGATAGAGCTTTGAGTTAGCTTTCCAATGCCACCGGTTTGAGGTCAAGCAGCATCTTGTAGAAGAGGTTATGCCCGTTTTTCTGAGGAGTGGTCAGTCTACCTCGCGAGAGGAAACTGTCGAGAAGATGAACGTATGTCGATCGATGCAGCACTCTTGACATCGATCGATATGGATGCCAGAATGCGGGCCGAGCATATTTTATGACCGACTGAAAGCCCAGAAGCAACCACAAATTACCAGAATACCCTTGGACGACCAGAAACCCTATTTATGTTATTTATAAGCCATTGTTGACGGCTACACTATCTAAGCTTTCTTAAATTCATTGTTCTTAGTTAGGAGAGAAATGAGGAACTCTTTCAGAGTCCTCCTGGAACTCAATTGTCTTTGGTTTTATATTTATTGCAATTTCATCTATTCTTTCTATGATTTATGTGACAAACTTCATGTCTGAATAGATCCACCTGTTAGGTTTAGGGTTCAGATAGGTTATGAGGGATTAGCCCAAAATATAGAACTGCTAAGTTGTGATATTCATCATAGGATTGTTCTTACTACTTGTGTTCTAGAGTCATGAACTAGAACCCTGATCTTAGAATCATTAGGCACAATGCCATCGCTTGGTCTTTGCTCTGAACTGAATTCTATTGAGCTAGGATTGCTAGAACATACGAGAGTTGATTTAGGAACCCTGGTGAACACATATTCAACCCGATCGTAAAGCTTGCTAGAAGCGATATCGATCGATGATCCAATAGATTAATCGATCGATATTGTGAAAGGTGTATCGATCGATATTCCTATAGAATAATCGATTGACACTTTCTACAGATCAACATGCGAGAGCTGAGATCTTAGATCTAGTGATAGATAATCTAGACAAGCGAGAGCTGGTACATTATTGTTATTGTTTGAGTTCTATAATATCTTGCAAGCAACAATTAGCCTCTATATCATTATAATCATGATTACCTGAATAGAAACCGTAGATTTAGCAACCATCCTTCCATCAAACAACTCCTTGCCAAGCTGAACAATTGTCTTGTTCAACTTGTTGACTGCTTTATTTACTGCTTTGCTATATTTATTTACTGCTTTATAAACTATTAGCCTAGCTTAATTATACAACTATTAGATCTAATTGGTCCCCTAGGTCCATGTGAATTCGATCCCTAAGTACTACAACTCGGCCTGTTATTTGAGAGAGTATAAATCACTCTTTAGGATAATTTAAGTGATATTAACCCCTACGAGGCTACATAGCCCGCTTCAATGAAGAGAAGGTGGCTATTCCCGAATGCAGCATCCCCATTGCTATCTCTGCCTTCAAGAGAGGCTTGCTCCCCGATCGGGACCTCAATAAGGAGTTAACCAAATACCAGTGCAAAACCATGGAAGACGTCCTATCTCGAGCCTGCGCAAAGGTAAAATGCAAGGAAAATGTTGCCAGCCAAGCAAGGCACAACAAAAGCAAGATCCCAGGACAATCAGATCAGACCAAACCGAGCGAGACGAGGAACCCTCTCGAAGACTAGCCAGGGATTCCGGAAATTGAAACCGGGGCAGATACCAGAACTGGCCGATCGAGAAGGCGGATGGGATGGCAGTGTCCACGTGGCCAGACATCTCTCACCTCTCCTTCTCAAGGCCGGAGCTGATCAGTGTTCTGAGGCAGATGGGCCAATAGGTAAAGTGGCCTCAGAAGATGAAAGCACCTGACTCTTTCAAGAACCCTAGTTTCTGGTGCGACTTCCACCTAGACCACGGTCACAAAATGGAGGACTGCATCGCACTGAAGATCAAGGTCAACGAGTTGCTTAAGAAAGGACACCTCAGGGAGTTCCTTTCCGAGAAGGCCAAGAGCCATCTAAGCAAGGAGACAATAGGAAAGCCCACTGAAGCTGCTCCCGTCTCGCCACCTCGACAAGACCGAGTGATCCATGTCATATCGGGTGGTTCGGAGATCAGCGGCATAAGCCACGCAGCCGCGAAGAAAAGCACCTGGAACGCCAAGCACGGCCTAGAGGCAGCCAAGCAAAAACGCCTGCTCATAGGTACGGACGAAATAAGTTTCACGGCCAAGGAGCAGAAGAATGTTCTCACCCCACATCACGACGCCTAATAGACCATGGGATTTTACCCACTGTTACCCATGGTTAATTAGTGTTTTAATAGCTAATTACTATTATATAAAGTCTATTTAGAGTATATACATGTTCAGGTACGTTCTGGAGAAATATGGTGATTTTGGAGCCTTTTAAGGTGCAGAAATGCACATATGCGTCAGATGTCTAGTTATGGATAGAAACCTTCCCACTGTTATATTTAGCCCATAGTTTTACACAAGATACAGCTTTGAGTTAGCTTTCCAATACCACCGGTTTGAGGTTAATCAGCATCCAATAGCAGAAGTTATGCCCGTTTTAATAAAGAGTGATCAGTCTGCCTCGCGAGAGGAACCTGTCAATGAGATGAAGGACTGTCGATTATGAAACAGCATTGGTGTCGGTCAACAGTGATGCCAGAATATAGGCTGAGCATATTTTATGACCGACTGAAGCCCAGAAGCAACCACAAATTACCAGAATATCCTTGGCGACCAGAAACCATGTTTATGTTATTTATAAGCCAGTGTTGATGGCTGCACTATCTAAGATTTCTATTCTATTGTTTCTCTTTGGTTAGGATAGAAGGGAGGAACTCCTTCAGACTCCTCCTGGAACTCCTTTGGTTTTTTTTATCTATTCTATTACAGTTTTATATCTATTCATCTATGATTTTCTATGACAACTTCATGTCTAAATAGATCCACCAGTTAGGTTTAGGGTTCAGATAGGATAAGGGATTTGTCCAAAATATATAATTGCTAAGTTGTTAGGATATCCATCAATTTAATTGAACTTACTGCTTGTGTTTTATAGTAGCTAACTAGAATCATGTTGTTAGGATAATTAGGCGCAAGCGAGAGCATGGTCTATTGCCTGAACCATTCATATTGTGTTAGGATTGCTAGAGAAAGACAAGAGTTGATCTAGAAACCTAGTGAACATAGTTCAAACCTAGTCGTTAAAGCTTGCTAGAAGGATCGTCGATCGACAACTCGGTAGTTGTATCGATCGATGGTCTGAAAGGTGTATCGATCGACAGCTCATTGATAGCGTCGATCGACACTTTCTCAAGATCAATATGCGAGAGTTGAGATCTTAGATCTAGTAATAGGTAATTTAAACATGCAAAATTTGATAGATTATTGCTTAGTTTGAGTGTATGTTTCAGCACCTTGAGCCCATAGTTATTGCAACTCATGTATTAGTGGCTTAAGAAACACATCAAGTGATCTCTTAGGATGCTCTGGTCCGGGAACGAGAATTGAGAGAAACAAAAACTCTCGTCGCAAGCACAAGTTTGGCGGTAAGTTGTATGGTGTAAGAATGACTGGCCATAGAGAATATTGTCTTTCACTCTTGCCAAACGGGCTGAAACCATCAGTACATAATCCAAGGTAGACATTTCTTTTCTCATACGCAAAGTCGGGATATGTTGATTGGAAATGCTTCCACGCTTTTGCATCTGAAGGATGTCTAATCTCATCATTTGTTGAATGCTCCGCATGCCATCTCATTGGTTGCGCTGTGCGTTCAGACTGATACAACCTCTGCAACCTTTCTGTCAAAGGCAAATACCACATCCTTTTAAATGGCACAGGAACTCTTCCACTCGTATCTTTATAACGAGCATTTCCACAAAATTTGCATGTAACCCGCTGTTCATCCGCCCTCCAATAAATCATGCAGTATCGCTGCATACATCTATTACCTGATACGATAAACCAAGACCAGCTACCAGTTTTTGAACCTCGTAGTATGAACCAGGGGCTACATTATCCTCAGATAGAATACCTTTTACAAAATCAGCAATCGCATCCACACAGTCTTCAGCCAAATTATAATATGTTTTAATGTCCATCAGTTTTGTTGCAGATGATAAAGCTGAATGACCATCTCTGCAACCTTTGTACAAGGGTTGCTTTCCAGCATCCAACATATCATAAAATCTCATAGCTTCTGCATTGGGTAAATCTTCCCCTCTAAAACGATTATTTACCATCTGCTCAGTACCTACACCATAATCTACATCCATTCTATATGATTCTTCTAACCTAACCGCAGGCTGAGGTTCGCTAGTACTACCATATTCATAATCAGTTTCTCCATGATGATACCAAATTTTGTAACTTCGTGTAAACCTATTCAAATATAGATGAGTCCAAACATTCCACTCTTTAATAATATTTCTATTTTTACAATTAGAGCAAGGACATCTTAACATACCTGTTTCTGCTTCCGGATGTCGTTGAACTAACCCCATGAATTCGGTTATACCTCGTTTGTATTCATCCGTAAGCAATCTCGTGTTCGGATCCAAATGAGGTCGATCGATCCAAGAACGATAATAATTTGAAGAAGACATGCTTTTTTCAATCAAATTCGTGTGTAAATATAGTATGTGAGAGGATGAAGAAATGGAGTGAATGAAAAGGTTGGGGGTGCGGGTATTTATAGATGAAATGCTGCCGACAGTACCGAGGAAATTCCGACGGAATACCGACGGCAATGGCTCTTTCCTCGGAATTTCCTCGGAATTTATAAAATCCCCCAACGGCTCTCTAACGGCTATAATATATCCTGGGATATTCGTCGATGTTTTCTGAGGAATATGATTTCCTCGGTATTTCATCGGTATATTCCGAGGAAATTCCGAGGAAACCCAAATTTTGGGTTTTCTCGGAATTTCCTCGGAAATTCGTCGGAATATTCCGAGGATCTCATTTTCCGTCAGAATGTCCGTCAGAATTACGCTGTTTTCTTGTAGTGCTATGATCTTCTCTCCTAAAACTCTCTTCTGAAAATAAGAAAACACAAAAAGTGGCTGAAAGCTCTCTTGCCTCTAAACACTTAGGAAAGTATATAATCTATTAGGTTAAAAACTCGTCAGGGGTATTCTTGTAATTTGGTGAAGTCTTGGGTTTAAAGTCGGCTGCAACTAGGTCGCGCATCCGCGTCTCGGCATCGATCGATGGTACATGATGTACATCGATCGATCATAATCTTCAATCGTCGAGGCGTCTCTTCTGTATCGATCGACGACACTGGATGTGCATCGATCTATTGTCTCTCCTTCATATCGACCTCTAATGGTCAGCTCGGATGAAATCTCATTTAAGCTCCTAAATGCTCCATAATCATCACTTTACTCCAAGATACTTCTTAACCTGAAAACATACCTAATAGGATAGAATATATAGTATATAGATAGTAAAATATGTATATACCATGTATGAAAATGGGTCAAATCTATGGTATATCACCGATCGATACACCTTTTGCTCCGTCGATCGATTATTCTAAAGGAATATCTATCGACGCTTAGTCAAGCTTTACGCGCTGGTTGAATAATGCTCACTATGCTTACTAGATCAGCTTTCACCTTACTCTTACAATCCTTGCTCAATTTGGACGGATTCAGGGTGAGATTCAAATGTTAACTTGTGCCTATAACTACTAGGTCAAGGTTTTAGCTAGCTGAACTAGAAACATGCATTAATGACAATCCTAATAATGAATATCACAAATTAGTAATCTATAGTTGGGGCTAACCTCTCATAACCTATTTAAACCCTAAACCTAACAATAGAACTACTCAGACATAGCTAAGCAATTCATAACAACAAGGTATAAAAACTACATAGATAGGTAATAGATAATAATGGAGTTCCAATCACAAATCTGTTTGGATCTTCTCTCCAACTCTACTAAAATTCTAGAAAACCTTTGATGTGATAATAAGAAAACAAGAAAGCACACTTTGGCAAGCTATAAATATTAGTTTAAAACTCGTCTGGGGCAATCTTGTAATTTGGTGAAGTCTTGGGCTCTAAGTTGGCAGGAACCAAATTACCCTAAGGAGTGAACTACTCTCTCAAATAAGAGGTTTAATTGTAGTACTTAGAGATCGAATCCACAAGGATCTAGGGAACCTAATAAATCTAATAAGAGTGATTAAGCTAGTTTGATTATGTTTAAATGTAAATAGCAGGTTGTGAGGAAGGCAGTTGCTCGATTGGCTTGATTGGGTTTTTGGTACTTGAATGAAATAGCTAGACTTCGGGTTTCTATTCAGGTAATTAGGATTATAATCCTACAGATACCTAACAGTTGTATGCATGATATTATAGAGCTCAAACGCTTATTGACAAACCGATCGGTGTTCGCTTTCTAGGTTTGTCTATTGACCAGATCTAAGTGTCGATCGATGATTCTAGAGGAATATCGATCGATACACCTTTTGCTCCGTCGATCGATTATTCTATAGGAATATCGATCGATGCTCTCTTAGTCAAGCTTTACCCGGGGGTTGAATAATGCTCACTAGGCTTACTAGATCAGCTTTCGCCTTACTCTAATAATCCTAGCCTAATTAGTACGGATTCAGAGTGTTAACATGTGCCTACAACTCCTAGGTCAAGGTTATAGCCAGCTAAACTAGAAACATGCATTAATGACAATCCTAATGATGAATATCATAACTTAGCAATCTATAGTTGGGGCTAATCCCTCATAACTTATTTAAACCCTCATAGCTAAGCAATTCATAACAACAAGGTATAAAAACTGCATAGATAGATAATAGATAATAATGGAGTTCCAATCGCAAATCTCTTTGGATCTTCTCTCCAACTCTACTAAAATCCTAGAAAACCTTTGCTGTGAAAATAAGAAAACAAAAAGCAGACTTTGCCTAAAACACTTTGGAAGCTATAAATATTAGGTTAAAAACTCGTCTGGGGCAATCTTGTAATTTTGTGAAGTCTTGGTCTCTAAGTTGGCAGGAACCAAACGGGCTTCTGTGCGCTTAGCCCTCGATCGATGTCACAAGGTGTGCATCGATCGATTATTATCTCTAAATGTCGACCATTGATCTTGCTCGACGGTCAGCTCGGATGCTCTCTCCAATTATGTCCAAAATGCTCAAAATCATCACTTTCTCCCAAATCACTCATTATCCTATAAATATACTAAATAGATTATAAAACATCGTAATTAGTTATTTAAACACTTATAAACCATGACTAAAAGTGGGTAAAATCCTAATCAACGAGTAATTCTCTCAAAGTTAGTGTTCTAGGTTGATTATGTTTAAATTTGATCTCACTCAAATTACCCTAAAGAGTGAATTACTCTCTCAAATATGAGGTTTAATTATAGTAATTAGGGATCGAATCCACAAAGATCTAGGGAACCTAATAAATCTAATAAGAGTGATTAAGCTAGGTTGATTATGTTTAAACGTAAATAGCAGGTTGTGAGGAATGCAGTTGCTCGATTGGTTTGATTGGGTTTTTGGTACTTAAATGAAATAGCTAGACTTAGGGTTTCTATTCAAGTAATCATGATTATAATCCTACAGATGCCTAACAGTTGTATGCATGATATTATAGAGCTCAAACGCTTATGAACAAAACGATCGGCGTTCGCTTTCTAGGTTTGTCTATTGACCAGATCTAAGTGCCGTTCTAGAGGAATATCGATCGATACACTTTTTGCTCTGTCGATCGATTATTCTATAGGAATATCGATCAATGCTCTCTTAGTCAAGGTTTACGCGCGGGTTGAATAATGCT
Source organism: Brassica napus (assembly GCF_020379485.1). Lineage (NCBI taxonomy): Eukaryota > Viridiplantae > Streptophyta > Magnoliopsida > Brassicales > Brassicaceae > Brassica > Brassica napus. The sequence goes on from NW_026014848.1 coordinate 58,526, forward strand.
CACTAGGCTTACTAGATTAGCATTTGCCTTACTCTAACAATCCTAGCTCAATTAGGACGGATTCAGTGTGAGATTCAAGTGTTAACTTGCGCCTACAACTCCTAGGTCAAGGTTCTAGCTAGCTAAACTAGAAACATGCATTAATGACAATCCTAATGATGAGTATCATAACTTAGCAATCTATAGTTGGGGCTAATCCATGATAACCTATTTAAACCCTAAACCTAACAACAGGAGTACTCAGACATAGCTAAGCAATTCCTAACAACAAGGTATAAAAACTACATAGATAGATAATAGATAATAATGGAGTTCCAATCACAAAACTTTTTGGATCTTCTCTCCAACTCTACTAAAATCCTAGAAAACCTTTGCTGTGAAAATAAAAACAAGAAGTACACTTTGCCTAAAACACTTTGGCATGCTATAAATATTAGGTTAAAACTCGCCAGGGGCAATTTTGTAATTTGGTAAAATTTTGGGCTCTAAGTCGGCTGGAACCAAACGGGTTTATGTGCGCTTCACTGTCGATCGATGTCACAAGGTGTGCATCGATCGATTATTTATCTCTAAATGTCGACCACTGGTTTTGCTCGATGGCCAGCTCGGATTCTCTCTCTAATTATCTCCAAAATACTCCAAAATCATCTTTTTTTTTCCAAATCACTTCTAATCCTATAAATATACTAAATAAACTCTAAAACATAGTAATTGGTTATTAAAACACTTATAAACCATGGTAAAAGTGGATAAAATCTATGGCTTATCACCTGGTCGCCAGATTATGGATGGGTAAAATCTATGGCTTATCACCTGGTCGCCAGATTATGGATGGGATTCCGTATCGCAACGAGATGTCGAGAAGATTAACGTTTTGTTATGTTAAGTCGAACTGGGAGAAGGGTGCTACGGGGAGTTCATCCTTGATTCCGATTCTCGATTCGAAATAAAAGCAAAAGACGGCCTCAGTCGTTAAGGATTCTCCCGTTTCTCTGAGTTCACACTCGGTTTTTCAGGCAGGCTCGATTGATCCAAAGCGAAAACGACGTCGATCTACGAAGGCTGTTACGTCAAAGCCAGATCGATCCATCCTTGGAGCTTATGGCAACTGGATGAAATTTGTTCATGAAAGTGATGGTCCTTTGTCTGCAAACCGGGAGAGCCTTGTTCATCTTGCTCATTGTACGAGGCCTTGAGGTTGCCACATTTTGGCACTGACTACTCTGGACGAAGAAAAGGCTTATGCCAAGATAGATGTTGCGAACTCGAAAGTTCATATATATCTTTATAGATCTTCGTGTGATTCGTTCTTTAGCGTAATTGAAATATTTTATATTTTTCTATAAAAATCCATGCATAATTCTCTAAAAATATGAAAATGAGTTTTTATACAAAAAAAAACATACAAACAGGAAAATGATCAAAAAAAATCATTGAGGAAATAAAAGATCCTTATACTCTAACTGTATAAATATAGAAATATAAATAATTATTCAAATAAATAATAAAAAAAAAATATTATTTTCAAATAATATATTTTTAATTCGAATTTTTTTCTCAAACCTTTTTCAAAATTTTATTTTGAAGTCTGAAACAAATTTTAAAAGTTTATTGTAAATATTATTATTTTTTTTAAATCCTTAAGTGCACCCTCAAATTAAATTCTTACATTTAGATTAATTAGCCAAAAAAAAATATAAATATATATTTACATATTTAATGAAATATTTAGGTTATTTTGACTTGTTATAGTTATGTGAAAAATAATAATATCACACTAGTGAATTTGTCAAAATCAAACATGTATTCGTTTTGCCAACTTTCTCTATAATTACTTCACATTTTTTTAAGTACAACAACAATTATAGACATAAACCACCCAAGACTAAGAGGGTAGGTAAACTAGTATTTAATAGTATCTAATCATTATTTAGTTAAAAACAATTATGAAAAGTAAAAAGAGAGAGAAAGAAAGATTTTTGACGAGAACTTCAACAAAACAATTAAGATGTTTTTGTTACATGTGTTAGTTTTATTTGTTGAATCTCTTTTAATAGCTAAACATAATTACTTATTAAATTATATTAAAATTGTAATTATTTGCATTTTGAGATATTTTAAGTGACATAATCATGAATGAAAATAGAACTGGACAAAATATTCGGAAATATTGAACCAATTGTTATTTGTTTTGATTCGAACAAAAAAAATTGGATATCCGAAAAAAAAAATTAATACACAATATCAAGTAAAAAACAAAACAAATCATAATATTTTTAGGAATAGATACCCGAAAGCATATATACATATATTTATGTACATGTTACACAAATATTATCTTGAATATAAGTTTTATAGTGTTTTTATTTAATAAATTCACATGAGTGATATAATGTAGTAATTTATAAGGTTGGTTAACAATCTCTCAATCTCTATTGAATAAGACTCCCTGTCGGATGACAATAAAACTTGCAAATCGAGAGGAATGGTATAGGGCCACAGAGGGATGGCGACTAGAATGTTCCAATAGCTTTTAACCATTGTAATTTGTCATTTGCAATTTAACGAAAGCGGAAGCATATTAAAGAAACGGGAAGCAGTTCAACAAAGCAAGACAAAGCAGTTTAACAAAGCAGTTTAACAAAACAAGACAAAGCAGTTTTGGGAATTCTATACACGGGTTCCAGGTCAAAGAGGAGCACCTGGCCTCGGCTTCAACTAATTGGCAGAACACGTTTGAGAGCTTGTCAGCTGGCCTCCGGTTGGTCTTTAAAAAGGCTTGCCAGAAACAAGGCTGAACTTTCACTAGGAACCAGCCAATGCGGTTCAGTTTTGGATAAGAGAAGACCATGTGTATTATACAAGCTTTCGAAAGACAAAATCGTGTCTCTTACGATTTTTTTGGAGAGGACAATAATATTTGAGTAAGGATATGACAGTGCCCAAAAAGAAATGTCCACTAACATCGAAGAAATTCTGGCATAGTCATCACCTGGAAAAAGTTTATCAACGGATGAGATATTAGATTATCTATAAATAAGAGAAATAAAAGAGTGTCTAAAACAATTCATTAACCTTTGGGCAAGAAATCGAATTCGACAAAGGTCTCCAGACATTTAGGTAGCAATTCACCAGTATCAACGTAAACATAGATTGACAACTCCCCTTTATAACCCTTGTTGACAAGAGCGTCTTTCATACGGTTACAAAACAATACAGGATCGGCACCAATAGGAATAGGGTAATCAGCAATGTCCCAAAAGACAGATGTCTTAGCGTCAGCAAACGGAAAACGATTAAACAATTACTAGGAGAAGGAAGAAAAAAAAGAAATCAAATTTACTATGACAGATCGACGATAAGAAACACTAGTTTTACGATGACAGACCTATCAGATGAAATCTAATTCAGATCCCCGCCGGAAAATTATAAGCAAGAGGTAGAGATACAGAGAGATCTTACTTTCGAATATTACTACCGGCGTAGGCACGGGTTTGCAGGTAAACTGCGGATTAGAAATCATTTCGGTATATCGCGGATCGGATGTGCCTTCGTCCACAACCATGTTGAAAGACTGCGGAAAAGGCTTGCTTTCGTCCATCTAGGGTTCGCTCAGGGTTTGTGCCTCCCGTCGTCGTCTATTTATCTAATCTCTCTCTCTCTTTATATATATATATAATATATGTCACTGGGCTTGTTCAGTTCGGGCAGATGGCCCAGATCTAAACCCAATAAAGCAGCCTATATAGTTTTAAGTCCGACCAGTCCTTTTTTTTTGTCAACACAGCCATAAAAAAACTTAATAATTTGCCTTCTTTAGAAAAAAATCATAACTCGCACTGAACTATATTTGCGAAGTGATTTACCACATGTTCTTTCTACAATAAATTTTACAAAACAAATTTGACATAGCTACTGAAATTGATGACATGTCTTTTCGCTTAATATGACATGGACAATTGCATTTAATGTTAATTTATATTTTTGGTAAACATTTTAAAATATGGTAATAACTCATATATTACATTTAATTTCAATTTATGTTTTTGGAATTTTTTTTAGAATATGGAAATAACTCATAAATCATCATTAAAGTAAATATATTCAAATATGACATTATAAATTTTGAAAATAATTTAATTATATATTTTAAAATTATACAATTTTATTACTAAAATTTTCAAAAATGTATACAATTTTTTTAGAAAATTATAAAAATCTAATCGTAAAATCATTATTTTCTTATATATCTACAAATTTTATAAATATTGATTAATTTTAATTTTGGTAATTATGCAACTTTTACAATTTATTTAATATATATAATTAAAATAAATAGATAGAAAAATCTATCTAAGATTATAATTTCAAATATATACATGCACATTCTTAAATATTGTTTTTATGTTTAATTAAATCAAATTTATATTAAAATATTGATACGAAAAAAGAAAATTTATAATATTAATAAAATTTTATTTTAAAATATAATTTATATTTATCTGTTAAAAAATATTTTAAATTTTTCTACTGCACATGGTGCAGGAAGACACCTAGTTTTATTTAAATAACTAGTGTTTGATCTAGTACTACTTACAGGTAAATAATTTCTTAATTTACATATGTATTAAGACTACAATTCATGGATGTAAGATTCGCTGAATAGTATATCTAGAAAATTACAACGACAGTAAGTTAAAATACTTCCATTAACAGTATTACCTTATTTTGTCCATATAGCACGACTGATATGCCATCTTTATGTTTCTTAATATGCTTGAGCTAGTTTTTTTTCTCTTTGATGTATGTCCATAATAAACCAAAAAAGTATCGGCATAAGAGTTGGGGTTGCTCTTGTGGATGGCGGGAGCTACCCCTGAGATCCTTTCTACCATGGACTGCATGGCATCGAGCCTCTTGGAGAACATCTGCTCAGGGTAAGCGACCATTGAAGACTCTGCTTTTTTGGCTCCGTCAGGTGCTTCTTTATCGGGTTCTGGCTCAGATTCGCTGTCTTCGACGTCGTAGTTCTGAGCATCTTTAGCCTTTTTGTGCGCTGATGCGTGTCCTCCCGACGCTGTAGGTGGCAGATTCACACCCGTTCCGGAGTTGGGTGTCTCCATAGTCGGCATAGGATGGATCTGAGCCCGAAATCAACGCTTCTTGTTACTCGCCGTGTTGAGGGCTTGGTTTTCATCTCGGAGGTTTAGATTCTCCGATTCGAGCTTCCCGACGCTCTACTCTAGTTGCTTGGAATGTTTGTTGAGCTTCTCCTTCAAGCTTTGGACTTCCGAGGAGAGTTCAGGATTAGCCTCCTCCTGCATTTTATGTAGCTCGGTTACTTGACTTTGCAGACCATCGATTTGCCTTTGGAGTTTGGCTTCTCTTTGGGTAGCTTCGGGTAGCTCGTTCTGCTCGTCCACCGCCATTATCATGTAGTTTAGATTACTCCCCTCCTTCTAGCGCCAAACTGTTAGGGGATTTTTATGTAGGATCTTTGTGAGTACCACAGAACGATGGACAAGGCTGGTTTTTGTATTGATTTGCAAGTAAGAAAGTAGAAAGAGACGTTTTATTAGATCAAAGAGCTGGAACTACAACAGTTTTGAGTAAGAACCCTAGTTCTAATCTCTAAGTCTCGAAAGTGCAATTGATTAACGGAACCCGAAACCTGAGTGGATTTGTTATCTAGGTGCATACGAGAGTTGGTCTAGGAATTTGGTTGAACATAATTGATTAGGACATTAACGAATTTCTGAAGAAGCATCGATCGACGCTCTGGCCAGATCGACGCTCGTTTCTGGTCCGCACGCGAAAGCTGGAACACATGAGTTAGACAGCTGATTAGCAATTGCATGCGAAAGCTGGATTGCTACTTATTAAAATCGAGTTCAAGAATTGAATCTATAAAACCCTTAGCATCCTTGATTGTAGTATTGAATCTCTTGATTGATAAATCTCTTAGTCTAGCTATTTCTCCTAATTGGTTACAACCTCAATCAACCAATCGAACAACTACTTTTTTCACCTTGCATTCATTTATTTACTGTTTTATAAACTGTTTGCCTAGCTTAATCTTGATTTCTATAGTCTATTGTGTGCCCTTGCTCTCTGGAACAACATCAAATTCAAATGAGCCTAATGAATAAAGGTGTCACTATATGATATCAACAATGAAGGCTTCAAAGTAATATACTTACAGGAGGAGTGTAACCGAGATTAACTTACGAGTGTGCTACCAAGAAGTACAAAGCAAACTCAGCAGGCATAATCTAGAATGTTAAGGTGGAGATAGGGGAATGTACTATCCCTGTGGACTTTCATGTCGTGGAGATCAAATCAGGCAAGACATCTTCTCTACTTTTTGGAAGGGCATTCATGGCTACAGTAGGGGCAGTTTGTGATCTAAAGAAGAATAAGATTTGCTTGACGAATGTTGATGAAAGATTCTTCTACGATCCTGTTGAAAAGAATAAGAGTACCACACCAGAATCAACCGACGAAAACTCAAACACGTGGATCGATAATCAACATCAGCGAGCAGGTATATCGTTCTACCTTGTTACTTATGCACTTATGATTTATTTCCCACCAAACTCCGGCTAGATAAACACTAAGGACAGTGTAATCTATGTCTGGTGGAGGTTTATTGATATTTATTTTATCTATGAGTTTTATAAAATGTTATCAAAAGAGTTTTATTGAGTCAAGAAGGAGACAAAGAACTATTAAATTTTTCTTATTATCTAACCACTCTCTAGCACCATTCTTAGATTTATTGACCGCAGAGTGTACTAGAGATGCTAAAGCGGGTCACCAGCCAATTATCCACACTTGCTGATATTGTTTGAAGGAACCAAAGCTGACCTCCAACCTAATTGAGCTTAATCTGCTTGTCTTCGGGCTTGGTATACATTGGATTGGATTCCTCCTGCAAGTCCGGAAGGTAAGAAAGTATGTGTGTCGCTATTCCCCCCTCACTCCCCTTCAGTTTTAAAAAGGATAAGAACAGAATTTGGTGGCTACAACCATTAAAGCTTGATTCATTAAAATTCTAGAAAAAAGATAAAGGTCAAAAAGAAGTGAACAGGATCTAGTGGCTACAACCATTAGAGTTTGATTCATGGAAGCATGTCCAAATTATCTCTGTCAATTAAAAAAATAAAATGATACCCTTTAGAAAAGGGAGACATTGGCTGAGAAGAAGTGAGAAGAGAGAGAAGAAATGAACTAGATAAGACTACATGTATGTTCAGATACTTGCTTGAGTAAGAGTCCATGTGTCCAGTGTGTTTGGGGATTTTTTGTGTAGGCTCTTTTAGAGTACCGCAGAACAATGGATAAGCTAGAGAATCGTATGTGTTTTGAGTAGGTTTGTATGTTTCGTGAGGATTTGGGTAAAGTAATAAGAAGATAGGCTTAAAGAAACATTTTATTTGGTAGAACAAGCGAGAGTAAACAAGGTTACAAAGTATTAGGTAAGAACCCGAATTCTAGCTGTCTAACCCTAGTCTGTAAGCCTTAGAGAAGTCGATCCTTTGCTTTTGGGACTTAGGAGCCCTTATATAGTCGCCTTGAAGTCGGTTTGATTTAGATTGAACTCTTCCATATTCGAAAATATGGAAGGTTCTCCTAATCAGAAATCTTCCATTTCTCGGAAGAGAGGTCGGTCCCTGGGACTGGTCCCAGGGTTCCTTTTAGCGGGGACCTGGAGCATTCCTGTATCGGGGACCCGGGGGTCTGGGTCCTGCCTGGAGGCTGGAGGAAATGATACCGAGGTATTTTTCCCTAACAGTTTGCCCCTTATTGCTCGATTTCGTCATCGAACTCGGGGAATAACCTGTGCACTCAAGTCAACCGGGGTTGCTCATTCTCAGCAGGCTCCCCTTAGGCAGGACTCCGCTTCATCGGTCCTGAACCCGTGCAAGGATCGGTTCCAACTTACTTAGTTGGAGCTTGATAGTAGCGTCTTGAATTTTCTGGAGACGTTGAGGCTGGGGAGAGTTCTTGTTGAAGAGAACCGGAGTCTTTTAAGCTAGGATCCTTTGAACCAGAAAAAGGCGGGAGCGTGATCTGAGTTGCGTTTTTCCTTCCTGGATCGGATTTCCTTCATTCTAGGCTGGTCACCCTTTGTTAACGATTCTCTAGGAGATTTGGAAATATTTAGGATGCACAGCGCTTCTCACCAGATCATCCCTGATTTGAGAAAGATGAATTCTGATTTACCCTCTCTTCCGGCCCGCTCGTAGGTGGTCGCTGTTGGACCCAATTTTTGTCCATATACTAATGGGCCGCGACCGAATACACGGGCCTTAGAGAGCTGAAGCCTACAACGAGAATACGAGTTCGAAGAGGTCTCGCCGAGGTCGCGGAGATCGTCTACGTATATATAAGCCACCTTAACAGCTCTATCACCGCTTTCGAGAAAAACAATAAAGACCTAGTCTTCGCCCTAGCGGCGGCAAAAATCATCATCAAATCAAATCCAAGCAATACCGGTCATCAAGCGAAGAGACTCTGGTTAAATGATAAACCGCCTCTTTCCATTTTCATTTAAATCAAAAGAGGCTGGGGGACAAATGTTGGAACCAATTTTGGTCCATATACTAATAGGCCACGACCAAAGACACGGGCCTTAGGGAGCTGAAGCCCACAACGAGAATACGAGTTCGAAGAGGTCTCGCCGAGGTCGCGGAGATCGCGGAACAGGAGACGAAGATCTATGAGCCGTTAAGAATATCACGGGATCGACTTACTACAAAGGAGGAAGGAGGAACACGGAGAAGGAGACATTGAAAACACTAGAGAGAGATACACACATACATCGACCTTGTTTTCTCTCGTTCTTAGATTCTTTCTTTTATCGATCTCACTTGTGTAATTCGATCTAGTTCAACTTATTGTATTCGATTCTATTCATCAATAAAATCCATTTTACGTAATGGAAACTGTTAACATCGTTGTGTTCTAAAGATATCGTTGCCTACATCTTTTATCTTTCCTAGATCAAACTCCCAATCACTATCAAATACTTAGTGTAGATTTTAGGTTATATATTTTGGCGATTTTAGGTTCTATATTTTGGCGCCAACTGCGGGGAAGATAAACGAAAAACATCTTTGCTAAAGAAACTGATTTAAGTTTCCTAAGCGCGATTATGGATCCCAATCAGACCACCGGGACAGCATCCTTCGACGGTCAATGACCGGTGTGATACCAACTGGGTTAGCGGGAACCAACGACGCGACCGAAACAGCCCCGACGCAACAAATCCCTCCAATTGAGACTTCAAGTCAAGATCGATCTCTTCCAATCAATCAGACATCAATCTCGGAACGAGCTGGAGCTCGAGTCTGGAACCGCCCTGGAGACAGACCATCCTCCAACGACCTGACCCGATCCCAATCCAGACTGATTTCGCCGACTCCTCTAGCCCAAACTCGAGGAGAACTAACCGAACTCCGAGGAATGATGACAACTCTAATCGACAAGATTCGTAGTCAAAGGATCGCCAACCAATCCAATGCTAACAGACTGGACCCAGCCGAAAGGGAGCTCGCAGAGCATCGAGCTGCAAACATTCGAGAAAGACATCAAATACCCCTCGATCCGTTAAGAGCGACGTCCAACCCTCAAAGCGCTGGACTGTTCGGTACTCCGGAGATCCCAACCGCTCGATCTGGGCGCTACATGGGAGAAATTCACAACGACCCTCGCCGCAAGGCATAACCCACCGAAGCTTAAGCTACAGTGGATTGGACCAAATCGATACTGGGCTCCCAACGCCCACGAAGGACTCCGATCCAATTCCAGAACGGATCAACGAAAAGGCAGGGGGAGCCAAGGACACGGATCCCACCACCGAACCATTCTATCTCCGAGAATCTAACTCCATCCACGATGAGAACCTTCCATCAAGCAGGATTTGATAGCCCAACGGAACAAGCTCGGAGACACGACCTTCACGGTCCCGTCAATATCGACCCCCAAAGGGAAAACTTAGGGATCCCGAGTGAAACTGGGACGATTCAGAATTATATCGAAAGGAACGATGCCGAGCTCAAAAGGATACATACGATCGTGCACATGGCTATCAGTTCTTCTCCTGATATCGACATGGTCATCGAGGAAACGAGGAGGACTCCATTCTCAAACAGAATCGCCAGTGTAAGGCTGCATCACGTTGGGAAACTGAAATTCCCCGAATACGCCGGAAACACAGAGCCGAAGGCCCATGTACGAGCCTTCCGTTTTGCAATATCTAGAGCACACCTCACCGACGACGAAAAAGAAGCAGGTTGCTGCCGCTTCTTCGCCGAGAACCTCACCGGGGCCGCCCTCGAGTGGTTCGCCGGATTATAAGAAAATTCAATCGACAATTTCACCAAGTCGGTATCCACGTTCCTCAAACAGTACTCAGTCTTCATATAGACCAGAGTTGCCGAAGCAGATATCTGGAATCTCAAACAAGCGCCTTTCGAGCCATTTAGAGCGTAAATAAACAAATCCCGCGAAATCAAGGCCAAGATCTCACATCCGAACGAAGTCGTGGCCCTCGCGGCACTAAAGAATGGTGTCTGGTTCTCATCCAAATTTAGGGAAGAATTGGCGGTACGAGAACTATCTCGTTGGATGACGCCCTACACCGAGCCTCTTATTTCGCCACCAACGATGAGGAGGTCGCAGCCTTGAAAGAACAGCCTTGAATTCTATCAGCCTTCTTCTCAGCCCCTCGGAGAGTTTGGAGCCGATCTTGAGGTTACGGGTCGAGTTTCCTTCGATCAACAGCACGTCATCCATATCTTCAATCTCGGGTTCTTCCGTATGTGGAGCCTGAGGCTTGCTTTGCGATGGTGGAGCTACCTCAGCCCATTTCTTTTGAGCGACATGGTAGAAGTGGCGAGCGGTTTCCTGATCTCCTTTAATCGCTCTAATGCCCCAGGGTGTGGGGAATATTATTATCTGGTGGAGAGTTGAGGGGACTGCCCCCATGCTGTGAATCCATGCTCGGCCTAGGATCCCGTTATAGGAAGAGTGGCAGTTAACGACCAGGAACTTGGTGTGTAAACTGACCCCTTCCGCGTAGGTAGGGAGGATGGTTTCCCCCGTTGTTCGTTTGATATCTCCGCTGAACCCGAAGAGGGGGGTCACTCTGCGTATCAGGTCATTATCCTCCAGCCCTAGACCTTGATATGCGGCATGGAAGATGAAGTTACAAAAACTACCACTCTCCACCAGTATCCTCTTGACCAGACAGTTTGCTATAGTAAGCGAGATGACGAAGGCGTCATGATGTGGAACCAAGACCTTCTCTTGTTCTTCGACTGTGAAGCATATCTTGTCGGTCCCAGGGTGTTCCGACTTGATGGTTTCAGGGTCGTTCCCTAAACTGTTGGTATTGACGGCGGGTTGGCTTACATCACCTGCCTACAGCCAACCGAATATGACGTCGGCTTGATGTAGTTTAGTTTCTCGGCTTTGCAAGTCGCCGGGTAGCCCCTGGGGCTCTGTTTTTCTTCGAACGGCTTCGGATAGCTCGCCGCACTCATCCATCGCCATCATCACGTAGTTAGATTACTCCCCTCCTTCTAGCGCCAAACTGTTAGGGGATTTTTGTGTAGGCTCTTTTAGAGTACCACAGAACGATGGATAAGCTAGAGAGTCGTATGTGTTTTGAGTAGGTTTGTATGTTTCGTGAGGATTTGGGTAAAGTAATAAGAAGATAGTCTTCAAGAAACGTTTTATTAGGTTGAACAAGCGAGAGTAAACAAGGTTACAAAGTATTAGGTAAGAACCCTAATTCTAGCTGTCTAACCCTAGTCTCTAAGCCTTGGAGAAGTCGATCCTTTGCTTTTGGGACTTAGGAGCCCTTATATAGTCGCCTTGAAGTCGGTTTGATTTAGGTTGAACTCTTCCATATTCGGAAATATGGAAGGTTCTCCTTATCGGAAATCTTTCATTTCTCGAAAGAGAGGTCGGTCCCTAGGACTGGTCCCAGGGTTCCTTTTAGCGGGGACCTGGAGCGTTCCTGTATCGGGGACCCGGGGGTCTGGGTCCTGCCTGGAGGCTGGAGGAAATGATACCGGCGTATTTTTCCCTAACACAGTGATCGATACTCCCAAGGTAAAGCCTACACCTTTATTTGATATGTATGAAGTGAGGTAGACATGATTAGTTAAGTTGTTTGCTGCTATGGAATTGGTTGTTATGCTAGGTTATTGCATATAAAGTACCTCTAAAGTTGTGATTGATTTGATGTGGTTTGCAATACTGTAGAGGTGATGATATGAGTTCTTAAATTGTGTGAGTCCCTGCTGTTTTCAAACCACTTTTAGAGAGATTGCCGTTTCTTTTGCTTGGGGACAAGCAAAAAGGTAAGTCTGGGGAGTTGATATACCATGGATTTTACCCACTTTTAGCCATGGTATATAGGTGTTTTTAGACATATTTATTCTATATAGGAGTCTATTTAGTATAATTTCAGGTTAATGGACGATATGTAGGAAAGTGGTGATTTTGAAGTCTTTTGGAACCTTTTGAGGTGCAGGGCTGCACAGACGTGTCATATATTTAGATATGGATGCAGACCTTCCCACGGTGAGAATGAGCCCATCTTTAAAAAAACAAAGATAGAACTTTGAGATAGCTTTCCAATGCCACCGGTTTGAGGTCAATCAAACGGTTAGATCAAAACTTATGCATGTGTTACTGAGGAGTGGTTAGTCTGTCTGGCGAGAGAGAGCTGTCAACGAGATGAATGGAATGTTGATCGACGGTGCATCCTTGGTGTCGGTTGACGTTGATTCCAGAATGCGGGCTGTTGGGGTCGAAAACGGTTACGACGAAGTTAACGTCCAAATCCCCGAAGAAGAAAAACGTAGAAACCTTCTTCGACAAACACTTTTTCGAAATAGATTCTTCTTTACAAAAAGCTTTGCGGAGGAAACGCGAGTCATCGGACAAAGAGCTCGAAAAGGATCGTTACGCAGCGACCGAACACGTACTCCGCTCGGTCGCTATGTAGCATCCGAGTTCGAGCCAAGGCTTGGTCGCTACGTAGCGACCGAACGTCCGTCCCGCTCGGTCGCTACGTAGCGACCGAGCTCGAGTCGAAAGTGACCGAGCTCGAGCAGGAGCTCGGTCGCTACGTAGCGACTGAGCTCGAGCAGGAGCTCGGTCGCTACGTAGCAACCGAGCTCGAGCAGGAGCCCGGTCACTACGTAGCGACCGAACTCGAGCCGGAGCTTGGTCGCTACGTAGCGACCGAGCTCTTCCGAAACGTCGATACAACGTTAGTCCATGCGTTCTCGTCTACCCTTTGATGCTATCTCCCGAAGACCATAGCGAACCCATTTCACGATTCCTCGCCATTCTAAGTTATCGATCAAACTTTACCGTAAAAACCGCGGAAAGTTTGTTCTTTATCGAAAGAAGCCGTAATAAACGCTTCGAGTCGGAAGACGGCCCAAAGGGACCTAAGACATGATTCGAAGCCCAACTTACGATTTCTTAACCAACAGCCCGTAAGCAGCCCGTAAGCCGCATGACGGTTTACGCTTGGTTCGCAAGGAAAGATAAATGTCAAGTTTCCGCGGATAAATACAAAATTTTGAAGATAATTACGAAGATCAGAAAAAATGGAATATCTCCATTTTATGCTATGACGGCTTAAGGGCAGAAGGGGAAAAGCGTAAACCGACCTTGGAGCCAGTATATAAGGAGTCCTAGGCGAGAGGCATGGGGAAGGACTTTTGACAGCAAACTTAGCACTTAGAGCGATTTTAGGCAATTTTCCGTTTTTGTTATTTGAGCTGCGACTCAATTAGGTTTTTGCCGTCTTAGGGTTTTAGAACTAGGAATCTCGCCACAGCTCTCGTAGCCCAGGCACTTACCTTGTTGTAAACGCTCAAACGCAGATTCAGAATAAGAACTATCTTGCTCTCTTTTTTTCGATTTCTTATTTTATTACTGTTCTCGTTTCGTGTTCTGATTGCTTGGCGTGTTGTATTAGCAGATATCCGGGACCTCTCAGAAATTAGGGTTTTCCTAGTTTCCTTATTTAAACGGAAATCGACAGTGCGAATTTCGGTTCCCACACGGCCGAGTTTATTTCATTAACAACTAAAGCCCAGAAGTTACCACAAGTTACCATAATACCCTTGGAAGACTCTGAACCCTACTTATGTGTTTTCTAGGTCATTTTTGACGGCTACGCTTTCTATTATTCATTAGTCTTGTTTTATGGTTAGAGAGAAGATCAATTCTCCTTACACAACATTTAAGGTATTTGGCTAAATTATGTGAACCAATAAGATTATAGTTTTAGTGTAAACTAACCCGTCCATAGGGCGGACCAACCACTAGTTTTAGGCGATGCAAAATAAAAAGAATTGTCCTTTTATCATTAAAAATTACCTTAATGTGGATCCTACCCACACTAGGTATTTGGCAGTGTTTAAATGTACAATTAGGGAATAAAAAAGATGAGGGTAACAATATCGTCATAACACAATGATGTAATCAGATCCCGATTGAGAAAAATAGATTTTATTGAGTTAATATGATTGAATACAATGATTGAATGAGATCGAGATACAATTGGAGTGAAACTAAAATCGATTACAAGGTGAAAGGAATAAGGGAGCTTGAGGTCGAGGTCGGTGTGTTTGGTGTAATACTTTAGGGTTTCACTTGTCCCGTTCTCTGTCTTCCTCTCTCTTCTTATAGATGTATTATCCCGAGATTGACTCAACTGTTTCGAGATAGTCGGGATCTCGGATTGACCAACTCTAGTTCATCTCTTTCTGGACAACGGGCTGGTTTTAAATAAACTATCGAGCCTGGTCGCTCTCTTTGATTGATTCCATCCCAATAACTGATCGACAAAAATCAGGCCCAACAATTATCCCCCCATCCCTCTTTCTTTTGATTCGGATAAAGAAAGGGGGTCGTACTTTAAAGATTGTGGCCTTGCTTTCCTGATTGCAGAGCTTGTTGTTGGGGTCAAAAACGGTTACGACAAATTTAACATTCAAAACGTCCGAGGAAGAAAATAAGAATTTTTCCGAAGAGTACTTTTCGAAATAGATTCTTCCTTACGAAAAAGTTTTATGGAAGAATGAATCGAGATGTCCGACGAAAGCTCCAAACAGGTCGTTACGCAGCGACCGAACGTCCATCCCGCTCGGTCGCTACATAGCGACCGAGCTCGAGCCCAAGCTCGGTCGCTACGTAGCGACCGAGCGCTTGTCCCGCTCGGTCGCTACGTAGGGACCGAGCTCGGCCAAGCTCGGTCGCTACGTAGTGACCGAGCGCTCGTCCCACTCGGTCGCTACGTAGCGACCGAGCTCGGCCAAGTTCGGTCGCTACGTAGTGACCGAGCGCTCGTCCCGCTCGGTCGCTACGTAGCGACCGAGCTCGAGCCAAAGCTCGGTTTCTACGTAGTGACCGAGGGATCGTCCCGCTCGGTCGCTACGTAGCGACCGAGCTCAAGCCAAGGCTCGGTCGTTACGTAGTGACCGAGCTCGAGCCAAAGCTCGGTCGCTACGTAGCGACCGAGCGATCGTCCAACTCAATCGCTACGTAGCGACCGAGCTCGAGCCAAAGCTCGGTCGCTACGTAGCGACCGAGCGATCGTCCCGCTTGGTCGCTATGTAACGACCGAGCGATCATCCCGCTCGGTCGCTACATAGCGACCCAGCGCTCGTCCCGCTCGGTCGCTACGTAGCGACCGAGCTCGAGCCAAAGCTCGGTCGCTACTCAGCGACCGAGCGATCATCCCGCTCGGTCGCTACGTAGTGACCGAGCTCAAGCCAAGGCTCGGTCGCTACATAGCGACCGAGCACTCGTCCCGCTCGGTCGCTACGTAGCTACCGGGCTCGAGCCGAAGTTCAGTCGCTGTGTAGCGATCGAACCCTTCCGAACATCGATACGATATCAATCCATGCATTCTCGTCAAACCTTCGAATGCTATCTCCCGAAGACCGTAACAAGCTTAGTCCATGTTTTCCGCTATTCAAATCCATCAATCAAACTTCGCGGATTAGAAATTGCGGAAAGTTCGTTCTTTATCCAAAAGAATTCGTAGTAAACGTGTCGAGTCAGAAGACGGCCCAAAGGGATCTAAAACACGACTCGAGGCCCATCCTACGATTTCATAACCAAAAGCCCGTAAACCGCAGCACGGTTTACGCTTGGTCCACAAGGAAGGATAAATGTCAAGCTTCCGCGGATAAATACGGAAGTTTTGAAGATAATTGGAAGATTGGGAAAAATGGAATATCTCCATTTTTATGCTATGACGGCTTAAGGGCAGAAGAGTAAAAGCGTAAACCGACCTTGGAGCTAGTATATAACGAGTCCTAGGCAAGGAGCATGGAGAGAGGACTTTTCAGAGCAAACTTAACACTTAGAGCAATTTAGGCAATTTAGGCAATTTTCCGTTTTTGTTATTTCGAGCTGCGACTCAATTAGGTTTAGCCGTCTTAGGGTTGCTAGAACTAAGAATCTCGCCGACAGCTCTCGAGCCCAGGCTTATACCTTGTTGTAAACGCTCATACGCAGATTCGGAATAAGATCTACTTTGCTCTCTTTTTCGATTTCTTATTCTTATCGTTGTTATTCTCGTGTTCCGATTTCTTGACGTGTGGTAATTAGCAGATATCCGGGTCCTCTGGGAAATTAGGGTTTTCTTAGTTTCCTTATTTAAACGGAAATCGACAAATTTTGGTTCCCACAGTTTGGCGCTAGAAGGAGGGGGGGGGTACGGATCAATCTAACCCGCAAAAGCCACATCACTCTCGATCAGACATGTCAACTAACGACGCGGATAACGTGCAAACTCCTCTTAACGGAGGCAGCGGCACCGATCTCCACACTCCAGTAGCGGACGTATCCGCGGCCAACGCACAAGCCAACGCCGCGACGCTCGAGGAGTTTTAAAAGATGTTCGCCACCTATGAGAAAAGGTCGAAAGAACAGGATAAGCTCGTGAATACCTTGACCCAACAGGTTGAAACCTTAACGGTAAGGACCCAAGCAATCCGCCCCCGCGGAACCACCAAAATCCGCGGGAAGAGGCTCGACTTCGCTACCCCACTCGACAGATCAGGAGTCGCGCGGGAACGACCTTCCGGTCAAAACCCTAGCGAGAAATCTCCCATCGAAAAGGGGAACCCTGAAAGTCTTCCGCCCCCTGCAAAGGACTCGGAGGATAACGAAGCCGAACACATTGACCTGGATCCTAGCGATGTTTCCAACGACTCCGACGAGGACGTCGACAGACATCCGAGAAGGACCAGAAGCCGATCTGCTCGGGAAGGCTCCCCGTTCGAAAAACCAATGACGGAAGAGGAAGAAATCGCCTATTGGAACGAACAGGAGGAGCTGGCTGAAAGACAAACCGAGCACACTCGCAGTAAACGCCGACAGGCTCGGAAATCTACTGACGAGACATCGGATATCCGCGATCTTCGCGACTACATCACCAAGACTGCGGCATAAGTGAGGGCCGTAAAGTCTCAAATCCATCATGCTAGTAGTGCTGCCCCCGAAATCGATCGACTGTTGGAAGGAGCTCGGAAGACCCCTTTTACCAATCGCATTTCGGACATGAGGGTGTCCGATCCGGGAAAAATCAAAGTACCAAAGTACGATGGTACGGCCAATCCAAAAGCGCACCTTCAGGCTTTCCACATCGCGATGGGAAGAGCTGGACTGAAGGATGGCGAAAAGGATGCCGGCTACTGCCACCTGTTCGTTGAAAACCTGGAAGGAGCAGCACTTGAATGGTTCGCACGCCTTCGTCGTAACACCATCGGGAGTTTCCGACAGCTCGCATCGGAATTTCTCAAGCAATACTCTGTATTCATAGACAGAGAAACTTCCGATGTTGACCTCTGGAGTCTCTCCCAGAGGGAAGACGAACCCCTCCGCGAGTTTATCAGTCGGTTCAAGCTGATAATGTCAAGGGTCAGTGGGATAAGCGACAATGTGGCCATCGACGCGCTGAGAAAGACGCTCTGGTACAAGTCGAAATTCAGAAAGTGGATAACTCTCGACAAACCACGAACGATCCAGGACGCCCTCTAGAAAGCAACGGACTACATCATAGTAGAGGAGGAAACTAAAGTCTTATCGCAAAAACATAAGGCGGTAAGACCATCCTCGAAAGACGTGGACCCGAAAGGGAAAAAGAAGAACTCTCGTAACGGCAAGTACGTCCATCACGAGGGGGAAGATCTCCAGGGGGCGCATAACTATGCGATCAACTCGGATCAGGGTCGGACCACGGGTAACACATGGACTCGCAATCAAGGGTATGACGAAAACACCTTCTGCGAGTTCCACCAATCCCGAGGACATTCCACAACCAACTGCAAAGTCTTGGGAGCAAGACTGGCTGCGAAGCTACTCGCTGGAGAGCTCTCGGAAGTAACTAGCGTCTAGGATCTGATCCTCGATTCTGATCGCCCTCCAAAGACGGACAGAAATCCGTCCGCTGAAAAATCCCCTCAACAAAACCAGCCTGGGGATAAACGCGGCAGGAGGCTAGACGACAAAGGGAACGATAACAATCGCCGCAGAGTCAATATGATCATCGGAGGATCAAAATACTGCGGCGACACTGTGTCGGCCATCAAGGCTTACCAACGGAAGGCGGAGTCGAGCGCAAATTGGTCTACATGGTCTCCTCCCCGAGATGGCCAAAATTGCTCGATCACCTTCACAAAGGAAGAGGCCGGCGGCATCGATCAACCTCACTGCGACCCGCTCGTCATAGATCTCGTTATACGAGACTTAGAAGTCGGAAGGGTACTCGTCGACACGGGAAGCACGGTCAACGTAATCTTCCGCGACACTCTCAAACGGATGAGCATCAAACTCGGAGAAGTAATTCCGACGCCAAAACCACTCACGGGTTTTTCAGGCGAAGTATCGATGACTCTTGGATTGATTCAATTGCCAGTCATGGCCAAGGAGATCACGAAAATCATCGAGTTCGCGGTGGTCGATCATCCCGATATCTACAACGTGATCATGGGAACCCCATGGCTCAACGCCATGCAGGCAGTTCCGTCAACCTTCCACCTGGGTCTCAAATTCCCAACCCCAAGAGGAGTCACGGCCATCTGGGGGTGCCAAAAACAGTCGCGGCTATGCTTCCTCGCAGAGCACAAGTTAGGGCAAATCACGACTTCTGCAGCTGTAAACGGCAAGCGCACGAAGATAGACCAATCTTCGGCCAAAAGCACCCCGGGAAAAAACAAATTAAAAACGTCTACCAACGCAAACGCATCGGACGTCGAAGCTCGACACAAGTATGAAGCCCACGCTACAACTCAACCGGAACATCCGGAAAATAGTGTTGACCCAGCCACGATCGACAAGGTCAAGGCGGACATCACGACATCTACCGCCGAGTAAGAACACTCGCGGCATGAAACGGAACTACGAGACAGCTTGATCTCCGCAAGGAGTACGTAGGCAGTTTGCCGAAAGGCAAATTCAGCTGTCCCCCCTCATTAAAAAGGATGGAGTGGGTACGTATACTCCTATACTCCCCAAAATCGAAAAAACTTCTTACCACGCTCTTGGTGTTTTCGACTTATCAAAACCTCCTCACCTGTAAAATCAATGCGAGGTCTTCGGATATTAGTCAACCGTTTAGGAGAAGCAACCTTTGGCATCGCGAGACGTCGCAAAAGATGCCTCAAAAGTTTATTTCTTTCGAACGAACGAAACTTCCGTCACAAAAGAAACATATATATGCACACACTAGCACCTATTTTGCGTAAAAAATTCGAAACAACGGCACACGCCACCAAGTCCGATGCTGATCACATCGAACTCACAAAACGTCCTAAACAGACATAGCCATCTCACGAAGATGACTCTCTTACATCCGACACAAGGATAATAGCGCTATAAAAGAAATCCGAAATTTTGGTCTAGCACTTCCGGTCTCCGGAGAGATGCTCGATTCGTATCAAACAAGTCGTATAAGCCGAGAACCTATCGCGGACTTTACATCGACACAAATCAGGAAGAAATCGCGACAGGAAAAACGATAGCCGGTTAGTCACCGCACAATCCTTAAAATGAGAGTAAACCTAGGTCTTGCCCTAAACCCAGCGCACTGGTCTCTAACTTCTCAAAGGCATGATATCGAAAGATAAGAGATTCTTAAACCATGCCTCTATGTTTATGTTCGACATCTTCAGCACCCCCGCAGAGTTCACATCTCGCGGAAGAACTCTTGAAACAGGTCTCGAATGAAACATTTCACAATCGAAGAAGGATATGAGACGACAACTCATCACCTTCCTCCCCACTATTCGCAAACTCATAAAAAGCGCTATCCAATTATCTTACCATAAAAAGAAAGCCGCAGAGCGGCAGGGATTCAAAGCCACACACGGCCAGTCCCGAAATACAAATAAGGCCATTCAAGGCCGAAACATAAAAACATAAAAAAAATCTCTCGCAAGAGATCTAACCCAAGTCATCCTCAGAACTTACGCCCCCTCTTCACCCGCTGCCTCGTCCGAGCCTGGAGCCGCGCCACCTCCGTTTTCTCCGACCATCGGGTCTTTCCCCTCTGGGTCTTCTGAACACGTCGGAAGGAAGTACGCGGATTTCAGGTCGGCCAGGACGAGACCGAAATCTCCATTCTCGGCCGCCATATCTCCCTTGCAGCCGGACAGTCGGGCCTCTTCGGCCTCCAAGGTCGGGGGAGCCTCACTTTGGAACGACCGAACCACGGCCATCCCGCCCTCAATCGTCGCCAAAGCTAGATCCCTGCTCCGGATACACTCGAGGGAACCCAGGGAAGCAGAAATCTTCGCCAAGCGAGCTTGACACTCCGTGCAAAGGGCATCCGTAGCCTCTTGGATCCCACGGCGCGCTAGTCCCGCGTCACTCTCGATCTGACGCTGGAGTCGACGCACCTCCGAGGATTTGGCCTTCCCGACCTTCTTTTCCTTAAGTAAGGAACTCGCCGTCTTCCCAAGGTCCCTCTGAAGCTCTCCTATCGCAACCTTGAGCTTCAACACTTTCGCAGAGTGAGAGTCCTTGACAGCCGTCAACATGGCCTCGGTTTCGGACCATCTGCCCTGAAGCTCCACCAACTCACCGGAAAGGCGACTGGTCTCAGAACCACATTCGCCGATCATCCCATCGATCAACGATATGAACTGCGAACGGTGAAAATTCTTAAGACTAAGTCCGAGAAAAGAATGCACAAAAGACGATCGAGAATTCAAACAAGAGATAAACCTTTCCGCAAAGTCCCGATGCTAGGCTCGATCCGCCTCGCTGCGAATTCTCCCCGTCACCACTCTTGGCAAGTTTCCTCTTCCGACTCTTAGGCTGAGACGCCAGGACAGCGCTAGGAGCACGCAATGCCAGAACGACGTCTTTTCTGGCTGGAGGAGGAGGCATAGAGTCAGCGGCCTTCTCCTTGTCCTCAACAAGGATCGGAGTCGTGGAAGATCCTGCAGGTAGGGCTTGCGGGAGAAGAGCCATGACTTCGGTCCCATGACACGAGGCAACGACCTGCGCGGAAGAAGACGGAAACTAAGAGCCAGCTTGAGCTAGTTCTTTCTCGGCTTGACGACGAACTAGTTCCTCTCGGAAAGAAAGATGACCGGCAACACAAGCCGGCGCTTCCGCCAGAGAAGTTAGAACCGGAGCCGGAGAAGTGGCCTCGCCCATCTCGACGTCGGAATCCTTCTTATCACCTTGGGAGGAAGACATGTTGAAAGGAAAGTTATGAAACTAGAGAGTTTTTTAATTTTTGAATGAGTTTGAAGGAATGAAGAAGGGAAGGTGTGAAGAAAATGAATGACAAGAGCTCACTACTTATAGAAGTATGGATTCGGAATATCGTCTCGACAACTTTTTTCCGCGGAGTTTAAAATGTGAATTTCGTCCAATACACTTAACCTTGTCAAAGTCATCTATCTGCCCGCTAGAGTCACAACTCTAACGGACTGGGGGGCTAACTGTTGGGGTCAAAAACGGTTACGACAAATTTAACATTCAAAACGTCCGAGGAAGAAAATAAGAATTTCCCCGAAGAGTACTTTTCGAAATAGATTCTTCCTTACGAAAAAGCTTTATGGAAGAAAGAATCGAGATGTCCGACGAAAGCTTGAAACAGGTCGTTACGCAGCGACCGAGCGATCATCCCGCTCGGTCGCTACGTAGCGACCGAGCTCGAGCCCCAGCTCGGTCGCTACGTAGCAACCGAGCGCTCGTCCCGCTCGGTCGCTACGTAGCGACCGAGCTCGAGCCACAGATCGGGCGCTACGTAGCGACCGAGCGATCGTCCCGCTCGGTCGTTACGTAGCGAACGAGCTCTCGTCCCGCTCGGTCGCTACATAGCGACCGAGTTCGAGCCAAAGCTCGGTCGCTACGTAGCGACCGAGCGATAGCGACCGAGCGATAGCGACCGAGCGGGACGAGAGCTCGTTCGCTACGTAGCGACCGAGCTCGAGCAAAAGCTCGGTCGCTTTGTAGCGACCGAGCGATTGTCCCGCTCGGTCGCTACGCTCGGTCGTTACGTAGCGACCGAGCTCGGCCAAGCTCGGTCGCTACGTAGTGACTGAGCGATCGTCCCGCTCGGTCGCTACGTAGCGACCGAGCTCAAGCCAAGGCTCGGTCGCTACGTAGCGACCGAGCTCAAGCCAAGGCTCGGTCGCTACGTAGCGACCGAGCTCGTCCCGCTCGGTCGCTACGTAGCAACCGAGCTCGAGCCAAAGCTCGGTCGCTACGTAGCGACCGAGCGATCGTCCCGCTCGGTCGCTACATAGTGACCGAGCTCGGCCTAGCTCGGTCGCTACGTAGCGACCGAGCGCTCGTCCCGCTCGGTCGCTACATAGCGACCGAGCTCGAGCCAAAGCTCGGACGCTACATAGTGACCGAGCTCGAGCCAAAGCTCGGTCGCTACGTAGCGACCGAGCTCGAGCCAAAGCTCGGTCTCTACGTAGCGACCGAGCGATCGTCCCGCTTGGTGGCTACGTAGCGACCGAGCTCAAGCCAAGGCTCGGTCGCTACGTAGCGACCGAGCGATCGTCCAGCTCGGTCGCTATGTAGCGACCGAGCGATCGTCCCGCTCGGTCACTACATAGCGACCGAGCTCGAGCCAAAGCTCGGTCACTACGTAGCGACCGAGCGATCATCCCGCTCGGTCGCTACGTAGCAACCGAGCTCAGCCAAGTTTTGTCGCTACGTAGCGACCAAGCGGTCGTCCCGCTCGGTCGCTATGTAGCGACCGAGCTCAAGCCAAGGCTCGGTCGCTACGTAGCGACCGAGCGCTCGTCCCGCTCGAGCCGAAGTTCAGTCGCTGTGTAGCGATCGAACCCTTCCGAACATCGATACGACATCAATCCATGCATTCTCGTCAAACCTTCAAATGCTATCTCCCGAAGACCGTAGCAAGCTCAGTCCATGTTTTCCGCTATTCAAATCCATCAATCAAACTTCGCGGATTTGAAACCGCGGAAAGTTTGTTCTTTATCGAAAAGAATTCGTAGTAAACGTGTCGAGTCGGAAGACGGCCCAAAGGGATCTAAAACACGACTCGAGGCCCATCCTACGATTTCTTAACCAAAATCCCGTAAACCGCAGCACGGTTTACGCTTGGTCCACAAGGAAGGATAAATGTCAAGTTTCCGCGGATAAATACGGAAGTTTTGAAGATAATTGGAAGATCGGGAAAAATGGAATATCTCCATTTTTATGCTATGACGGCTTAAGGGCAGAAGAGTAAAAGCGTAAACCGACCTTGGAGCTAGTATATAAGGAGTCCTAGGCGAGGAGCATGGAGAGAGGACTTTTCAGAGCAAACTTAACACTTAGAGCAATTTAGGCAATTTTCCGTTTTTGTTATTTCGAGCTGCGACTCAATTAGGTTTAGCCGTCTTAGGGTTGCTAGAACTAGGAATCTCGCCGACTGCTCTCGAGCCCAGGCTTATACCTTGTTGTAAACGCTCATACGCAGATTCGGAATAAGATCTACTTTGCTCTCTTTTTCGATTTCTTATTCTTATCGTTGTTATTCTCGTGTTCTGATTGCTTGACGTGTGGTAATTAGCAGATATCCGGGTCCTCTGGGAAATTAGGGTTTTCCTAGTTTCCTTATTTAAACGGAAATCGACAGTGCGAATTTCGGTTCCCACACTTGTGCTTGACATACTCTCAAAATTGGGTTCGTTTACCCAGATGTGCCCTAATTTTCTAAGACATCTTCTGACTCTTGTGATCAAAGCTCGCGAGGAAAGGTTGTTATTCGGTCTTGACGAGCTTCGTCATCTTTGCATACTGAAGCGGAATAACAGGAGCCGGGGAACTTTCCTCATGTCTCCCCGACCTGGTGATCTCACTCAAATTACCATAAGCAGTGAATTACTCTCTCAAATAAGAGGTTCAATTGTAGTACTTAGGGATCGAATCCACAAGGAGCTACGGAACATAATAAATCTAATCAGAGTGATTAGGCTAGGTTGATTATGTTTAAATGTAAATAGCAGGTTGTGAGCAAGGCAGTTGCTCGATTGGTTTGATTGGGTTTTTGGTACTTAAATGAAATAGCTAGATTTATGGTTTCTATTCAGGTAATCAGGATTATATTCCTACGGGAGAATTGCCAAGTGTGACTCAAAACTTGGAGTCAAACCCAAAACAATACCCCAACTTGGGTCAAAGGCAAAAGTAACCTAAAAGGCTATTGAAATT
Source organism: Brassica napus (assembly GCF_020379485.1). Classification (NCBI taxonomy): domain Eukaryota; kingdom Viridiplantae; phylum Streptophyta; class Magnoliopsida; order Brassicales; family Brassicaceae; genus Brassica; species Brassica napus. The sequence goes on from NW_026014848.1 coordinate 83,264, forward strand.
ACAACTATCCCCTTGTGACCAAACAAGAAAACGGAATTTTTTTTACGTTTCTACCCCTCGCAAGTCGTCTGTTTAGACGACTTGAAAATAAGTCGTCCAGACGACTTAACTGAAAGTCGTCTGGACAGTTAGTCTTAAACATAATTTAAAAATTTTGTAAAAAATATTTTGATAAGTGAAAAATGGGAATTATGTAATTAACATATGTCTTAGGAGGTATAAATTAAGATATAACAAATTTCAATTGTTTTCAGCATAGATGAGTGAAAGTAGTGAGTCATGATATTCTTAAGTTTATGTTTCATCAACATATGTTGTAGTATTGTATGTGTTCTTAGGGTTAGATTTTGGAAAGCATTAAAACCGTTTTTGAAAATTTTTAAAATTACTTATGCGTGTTCATTTCTGTGTATAGTAAACACTATTTAAGTATAATTTGATTTTATAACGTGGTTAGTTAGTTAATCTAGTCATTTTAGTTTAGGGGTTCATTTTAGGGTCTAGGACGACTTAATATTTTGTCGTCTGAAAACAGACGACTAAATATTAAGTCGTCTGTTGTACATTATCAGCCAGAATAAGTCGTCTAAACCGGACCAAACCTTAAAGTTTACCAATGTACTTTTAAAGCTAACCGGATTATTTACCCAATATATAAGGTGATTTTTATTTTTTTTGTTTCATTTTTCGCGAAATTCAGAAACCCTAACAGTTCTCTCTCAAAGGCGATTTCGAATTCCCACGATTTCCGAACAAACCATCGTTCTCAACGTCGGCTATCTATCTCACTTCATTCTCACCGTTGTCGCCGCAGCTTCTTCTAACCCTAGCGCCGCCGATTCCTCTAAACCCTAGCGCCGCCGATTCCTCTAAACCCTAGCGCCGCCGCTTCCACTATTTCCGAACAAACCGTCGCCCTCGCCACCGTGGTCACCAACGTTCTCACCGCCGCTTCCTCTAAACACTAGCGCCGCCGCTTCTTCTAAACCCTAGCGCCGCCGCTTCTTCTCTGTAAACCTTAGCGCCGTTTCTCTGTAAACCCTAACGCCGCTAAGTCATCAATCTCGAGGAAAAGATGAACATAAAACGTTGTCTCTATCAATTTACTCATTCTCACCGTTTCACGTTTATTTTTCAGATCTATAACCGCAATGACGAGTACTCCAACTCCTTCTGCGACTGGAAGACTTGTAAGTAATTTAAGTCGTCTGGAAAGTCTTCCAACTGGACGACTTAGTAGATGACTTAAATATAAGTCGTCCATTTGGAAGACTTTCCAGACGACTTAATTATAAGTCGTCTACTAAGTCGTCTGGACTTATATTGTTGTCTTTGATTATTTTGCAGACAAAAAGGATGGATATTCCAGAACTCCCCCGTAGGTTATACACATCAGGGGAAGAGCCAGAAGCCCACAATAGCATTTCGTATCATACGGATAACAGCAAGTTGCATACTGCTCTTAGGAAAGCTCTTACTGATGACGAATTTGAAGAGCTCAAGGAGTCGAGTTTGGGAGTTTTCATCAAGTTCAAGGAGCAGGGATTTGGTTGGGCTTCAAGGCTGGTTCACTACATGCTCAGTTTCAAGCTGGACATTAAGAAGAAGTATGAGATGTGGTCTCTCGTTGGTCCAGAACCTTTGAGGTTTTCACTGTTAGAGTTTGAAAACCTCACTGGTCTAAACTGCGAGTACATCGAGGACCTTGAGACACCAAAATGTGACGTTACCCCAGAGATGGTTTCTTTCTGGGGGATGCTGGGAGTTCATCTGGAAGCTGGGCCAACTACTGATCAGATAATAGCAGCACTGAAGAGATGCGGGGATTGGTCCAGGGAAGATCGCAAGCGGCTCGCGTACCTCTCCATCTTCACTGGATTCATTGAAGGGAGAAAGTTTTCAACCGCTACACGATCTACTCTGGCAAGGCTAGTGATGGATTTAGAACGGTTTGAGAATTATCCATGGGGGAGAGTCGCGTTTAAGGTGCTGATGGACTCTTTGTGGAACAAAGAAATTGCTGGCTGTTACACCGTGGATGGGTTTATACAAGTTCTTCAGGTCTGGACGTACACAGCTATGCCGGAATTGGGTGCTAGTATTGGTGGTCCCAGAGCAGACAGTCCGTCTCCACCGATACTGGCTTACGAGGGCAGCAGAGGCCGCAGATCAATGAAAGCTGCTATCTTGAGTCAGGTATTTACTTCAATCCAAAAGACTGCGCAGACGACTTATTATAAGTCGTCTGGAAGGTCGTCCAGCTGGACGACTTATCGGACGACTTATAATAAGTCGTCTGGAAAGTCTTCCCAGCTGGACGACTTATCGGACGACTTAATTAAGTCGTCTGGAAAGTCTTCCATCTGGACGACTTATTAGACGACTTATTATAAGTCGTCTGGAAGGTCTTCCAGCTGGACGACTTAGTAGACGACTTATAATTAAGTCGTCTATTTAGTATTTTTTTTCAAATATCTAACTCGATTCTTCTATTTACTGCAGACCCGCGTGATCAACTTTGTTGAGAAGGACATTAGTGAAATGTGGCCAAAATGGGACTCTGAGGTTGAGGACCTGCCCGCGGAGAACATCATTAAAGTCATGTATGAGCGGAGACCGTGGAAGTGGACCATGGATTGCTGGGAAGTCACTGGTACTAAGGTCAATACAAAACCTAAGGTTGTGACTCCATCGAAGAAGGCCAAAGAGATGGTTGTGTTGGAGGAGGAGGAGGAGGAGGAGGAAGACAATCCAAGACCTCGGAAGAAAGCTCGTAAAGAGGCTCCTAAAGTGGCTAGTGAAGAGGCTAGAGAAGAGGCTAGAGGGGTGACCAGAGAGGAGTTGGAAATTATGTTCAAGGGCGTAGCTGACTGCATGAAAAAAGGGTTTAATAAGTGCATGAGGGAGTTTAGGAAGTTGTCCGATAGATTGGAAGCTGTGGAGAAGAAGGTTGGTGTCACCAATCAGGCTACCCCTCCACCTCTAACCAATCAGGCTACCCCTCAAGATAAACAGCCTACCCCTCTTGCCAAAGAAACCGGGGGTAGAAACAAACAGGCTACCCCTCATGCCAATGAAACCGTGGTTAGTAACCAGCCTCCTCCTCATCAAACCAAACAGCAGCCTCCTCCTCCTCAAAAGAAACAGCAGCAGCCTCCTCCTCCTCAAAAGAAACAGCCTCCTCCTCATCAAACCAAACAGCAGCCTCCTCCTCCTCAAAAGAAACAGCAGCAGCCTCCTCCTCCTCAAAAGAAACAGCCTCCTCCTCAAAAGAAACAGCCTCCTCAAATCAAAGAGGTTAGTATCAAATCCAGGGTTAACTAGTTGTCCAGACGACTGTAAAAGTTGTCTGGACGACTAGTTGACCCTGGACGACTTAAACGTAAGTTGTCTGGACGACTAGTTGACCACGGAAGACTTAATTTTAAGTCGTCCAGGGTCAACTAGTCGTCCAGACAACTTTTATTTAAGTCGTCCAGAGTTAACTTGTGTGCAACTTTTATTGCAGAGATGGTTGCCGGAGGATACAGCAACCGAGGCGAACTCGGTAAATAAGATCTTGCCGGAGGATAAAGCAGATGGTGTCACCTCCAAAGAGATTGTTGCTGTCACTTCCACCGATCACCAACCGAGCCTCGCTTCCACCGATCAACAACCGAGCCTCGCTTCCACCGAGCCAAGCGATCCAGTTTCAGAACCGAGCCTGGTTGTATTGGACAAGCGTGCAAAGAGTAAACGAGCGAAGAAACCTGCTCCCACTGTGAGATCTCCTTATACGGCAGAGAAAAAAAAAGATAAAGTGGCAGCCTATAATCCATTTCCGCCAGTAAACAAAGATAAGTTGAAGGAACTCGCTGATTGGTTGAAAACTGATCCGTAAGTGATTGCTTTACCCATAATAGCTTGATTTAGTCGTCCAAAACTGATTGTTTTTTTGTTTGCAGTCATTATTTAACTAAGACCGAGGACAAACCACGTACATCACCAACAAGGTGGTACCACTTCCTCCGGACAGCCAGAGGATGGCTGGAAGACTGCGTAAGTCTTCTGCACACGATTTAAGTCGTCTACAAAGTCGTCCAAGTAGACTACTTTCCAGACGACTTAAAGATAAATCGTCTGGAAAGTCGTCTACTTGGACGACCACGTAGACGACTTATATTTAAGTCGTCTGGTAACTTCTAACTTGTTATATTTAATATGCAGCATATAGATGCTTGGATTAATGTGCTAAGGCAGAGGTATCAGGAGAACCCACAAGCTTTCAGGAGCGAGCGAATGTGCTTCCTGGATCACAACTTTTCCCAGTCTTGGAGAGAGCAGTATCAGCTCTTCAAAACATCGGAACCTGATCACAAAGGTTTAGGAAGAGTTCTACCTGGTGGGGCGTCGAATTTTTATGACGGATCAATACCTTCATTTTGCCAATCAAACAAGAAGTGGGGGGAGGACATTGATGATATCTATGCGCCAGTGAACTTGGACGACAAGCATTGGGTTGCTATTTGGATATCGATCCCTAAGAGGCACATAGTCGTCTGGGACAGCATACCTTCATCTAGTGTACCAGACGCATGGGATGCGATAATGGAGCCTTTTCTCCAGATGGTCCCTTATCTGCTTGTTGAGTGCGCAGCCACCGACGAAATACGGGTCAAATACGGGTTGGAGCCATACACATATGAGAGACCGCTGAAAGGTGTACCCACGGCCAACAATGGTGATTGTGGCGTGTACGCTGTAAAGTACATTGAATGTCATGCTCTTGGGGTCTCCTTTGACCCTAAAGACTTTGCTAGGTGCAACGCGAAGAAAATGAGGGATAATATGGCGGTGGATATATGGAAGGAGCTTGTTGATCAGCATCTGAAAGAAAATGTGGATGGTGATAAGTTCGTGGGCATGTATGATTAGATTTGTCTTTGTATTTGAACATGATTTTTTAACAAGCGAAGTATTTGTATTTCAGCTTGTCTTTGTATAGATTTGTAAATATATAAGTTGTCTGGAAGGTTTGGAGCTTGTTGATCAGCATCTGAAAGAAAATGTGGAAGAAATAAGTCGTCTGGAAGGTTTTCCAACTGGACGACTTACAAATAAGTCGTCTAGAAGGTTTGGACGACTTATTATAAGTCGTCTGGAAGGTTTTCCAACTGGACGACTTACAAATAAGTCGTCTAGAAGGTTTGGACGACTTGAAGGGATAGTAGAAGGTAGTCTAAAAATAAAATACACTTGAAGGGATAGTAGAAGGTCGTCTAAAAATAAAATACACTGGACGACTTAGTAGAAGGTCGTCTAAAAATAAAATACACTGGACGACTAAAAATTTAGTCGTCTGGACGGGTAATCAAGACTGGACGACTTAAATTTAGGTCGTCTGGACAACTAGTCAACTGGTTGTGTACATTGTGGTTTCGTATGGCCAGTTTCCTTGCAGTTTGAGCATCTCCGTGCCCTGTGTTTCTTCCTGGGTTTGTGTCCTCTCATCCTAGATAGCTCCAACCAAGATTGCCATCTTGATTTCTTCGGTCTCCCCCGACCACGCTTTAGTTCTGGAGGAAAGCATTCTCGTTCCTCAATATGTTGTGACACGATAGGATATATATTCTCTGAGTATCCTGCATACAGATAATTCTTTGAGTACAGTGGACATACAAGTGTGGAGATATGCAAACCAGCATGTATTCCAGCAGCTATAGCATGAGAGCAAGGTATTTTCTCCACTCCATAGACACCACAATCACACTTTGCATGTTCCAAATCAACCACACAGTCCATTTTGCCACCTTTGACAAAGAAATGCCATCCATCAATTGGTTCGACCGTCATCGTACCCGCTATCTCTTCTCGAACAGCAAGCAAGTATTCAACACCCCCGCTATGTTCAGTTGTGAGACTCAAAGCATCTTGTCTCCTTTTCCAATACCATTTTCCTAACTTCTGCCTTATGAACTCCAGCAGGAACGTAATCGGAAATCCTCTTGCTCGCTTCAGTGCGGAATTAATAGATTCAGCAATGTTGCTTGTTTTTATGTTGAACCTGTTCCCCTTACAATAAACCCTTGACCATAGCCTGACGTCGGCTTTCTCCAAATACGTTGCAAGTTCCGGGTTTGCACTCCGTATCTCAGCCATGTACCGGTCAAAATCGTAAACCGTGTGAGCATAAGCAGCCCCTTTCACCAAGTACATGAGATGTTTCCCTTTAAACTTTTTGACAATGTTATCTTGAAGGTGATAATAACATATTCCTCGGGTTGCCCAAGGAAACACCTTATCACACGCACTTTTAATGGCCTTGTGCCGGTCGGAGACTATCACCAGAGGCTTGTCATGAGATATACAACTAGCCAATTTTGTGAAAAACCATTCCCAAGAAGGTATATCTTCCTCATCCACGATCCCAAAAGCCAATGGGAATATCTGAAAATTGCCATCTTGTGCGGCTGCAACTAACATAGTTCCTCGATACTTTCCACTTAGGTGAGTTCCATCCACCACAATGACCCTTCTCTGATACTTAAAACCTTTGATAGAAGCTCCAAAAGAGAGAAATAGATACTTAAATCTTTTCATAGAATCAAGTTCTATCGCCGTGATAGAATCAGGATTTGCAATGGAGATTTGCTCGAGATATGATGCCAGACGCGAATACCCTTCTTCTGCTGATCCTCTCACCAATCTTTGTGCATATAACAGTGCTCTGTATGAAGTGGTGTAATCAAGCGCCATGCCAAACATGTTCCTCATTGCATCAGTGATATGCTGCGGAGTTATCCCATCAATGATTCCAACACGATCAATGAAAAGACTACCTACATACTTCGGAGTACAGTGTCTCCGCTGAGCGATTCGGTCTCCCGCTGAGCATAAATGTTTTTCCACATACTTTGTTACCCAAAACGTGTTTGTCCCATGTTTGACACTCGCTCTGACCTTCCATCCACAATAGCTAACCGGACATGTTGCCACAACGAGAGTTTTCGTTGATTTGTATAATCTGAAAGAAAACTTACCCCTCACTGCTGCCAACCGCAGCTCTGAAAGCAGTGCACCCTTGCTAACAAAACTCTGGTTGACATAGATACTGGTACCATTCGATTTTCCTCCTTCAATAGCATTTGTCTTAGCATATGTCTTTTGGATTTCTCCATTTTCCTCCTCCCCATCTTGATTTTCATCTTCAACAAACTCATTATCACCAACATCTTCAAAACATTCATCAGCTTCATCATCATCACCAACATCTTCTTCCCATTCACCAGCTTCATCATCATCACCAACATCTTCTTCCCATTCACCAGCTTCATCATTATCACCAACATCTTTTTTCCATTCACCAGCTTCATCAATATCCCTTTTCTCTGAAACCGTTTCGACCTTGCTGCGGCTTGATACACAAAGACATACTCTATGGGTTTTGAGTATCTCCAGCAAGTTTCGAACTTGTCTATCACTTGTAACATGAATGGGAAGACTGCCTGGAGCCATCATCATTTCTGCTGGTAATGAGTAGCTAATCTCCACACTCACTGTTCTCATGTCCAGGTTATAATCTTCTTGAGCCATTGCAACAAGTTCAGCATGTGTTGAATCTTCATTCAATAAAAACAATCTTGCTCCTTTGAGATCATCAACCACAAAATCCCAACGGAAATCTCTCAACAACCATTCTCCATACACTGCATGTAACTGAAAAATCATCTGCAAATATTCAAAATAAAACACATTAGTAAACATAGAGAAAATGAAGAAGTTCAATAAACATTGCCGCAGACGACTTAGCATTAAGTCGTCCAGAAGACTTAAAGGTAAGTCGTCTAAAGAGGTCACTTTTGCAATTGAAAATTAAAAGGGACGACTTAATTCTAAGTCGTCCAGCTTTGTTTGTTAAAAAAAAACACTCCAGACGACTTATATATACGTCGTCTACGAGAAACGGGCTAGTTTTGCATTTGACCGAATCGTGTCAGATCTTTGACTATTTCTGGACGACTTATAATTCAGTCGTCTCTGGGAAAGTTAAAATTTCAATATTTTATGAAAACTTGACGACTTACGTGTAAGTCGTCCTAGGTTAGTTTTGTAATTGAAAAATAAAACTTGAAATTTAACTTTCTCCAGACGACTTAGATGAAAGTCGTCCAGCTAAACGACTTAATTTAAGGTCGTCCGGGATAAGCAAGGTTTGACCAGAAAATTGGGAAAAATTCTGGACGACTTTGCTTTCCCCGGACGACTTTAAATTAAGTCTTCTGGAGGGACGACTTTATATTAAGTCGTCTGGTTAAAGTTAAATTATGAAGTTTTATTTTTCAATTACAAAACTAACCTAGGACGACTTACACGTAAGTCGTCAAGTTTTCATAAAATATTGAAATTTTAACTTTCCCAGAGACGACTGAATTATAAGTCGTCCAGAAATAGTCAAAGATCTGACACGATTCGGTCAAATGCAAAACTAGCCCGTTTCTCGTAGACGACGTATATATAAGTCGTCTGGAGTGTTTTTTTTTAACAAACAAAGCTGGACGACTTAATTTAAGTCGTCCGTTTGACCAGAAGACTCATCAGTAAGTCTTCTACATACAGATGACTTACTAGTAAGTCTTCTACGCGAACAGATCTTGAAAAAAAATTCAAATTCGTACCTTAAACTAGGTGAGATGACTTCGTTTGCACACAGGGTCTTCTCCAACCACCCAGAACCTCAAACGAAAGCAACCGTAAGTCAAAACGAAAGAAATATGGCTCTGTCAACCATAGCCCATATTTTGAATCAAAAGCTTGAGTTTTTTGGATGAATATAGAGAGAAAGTGAAAGAAATGTTGTTTTTAGTTCATAACAATTGAAACAGAGAGAGTGTAAAGAGATTTACGTGCATTAAAGGGCATTAAAAGCTCCAAACAGTTCGTACAAGGTTGTTGCCACTATTCATTGCAGTGGCAATATTGTAAATACTTGAAGAAGATGAGGTTGAGACAGTAAAGAAGCCATTTTCGAAAAAAAAAAAAAAAATGTTAATGGCATTTTCGTAGATAAAATGCAGGTGTGGGGTTAAAATCTCAAAAAAAAAGGAGTCAAAAGAAAAGGTTAGTTTTCTGTTTGACTCCAAGTTTTGAGTCACTTTTGCAAAAAGCCCTATTCCTACAGATGCCTAACAGTTGTATGCATGATATTATAGAGCTCTAATGAACAAACCGATCGGCGTTCGCTTTCTAGGTTTGTCTATTGACCAGATCTAAGTGTCGATCGATGATTCTAAAGGAATATCGATCTATACACCTTTTGCTCCGTCAATCAATTATTAACTAGGAATATTGATCGACGCGCTCTTAGTCAAGCTTTACGCGCGGGTTGAATAGTGCTCACTAGGCTTACTAGATCAGCTTTAACCTTACTCTAACAATCCTAGCTCAATTAGGACGGATTCAGGGTGAGATTCAAGTGTTAATTTGTGCCTACAACTCCTAGGTCAAGGTTCTAGCTAGCTAAACTAGAAACATGCATTAATGACAATCCTAATGATGAATATCACAACTTAGCAATCTACAGTTCGGGCTAATCCCTCATAACCTATTTAAACCCTAAACCTAGCTATAGAACCACTTAGACATAGCTAAGCAATTCATAACCACAAGGTATAAAAACTACATAAATAGATAATAGATAGTAAGGGAGTTTCAATCACAAATATCTTTGGATCTTCTCTCCAACTCTACTAAAATCCTAGAAAACCTTTGCTGTGAAAATAAGAAAACAAGAAAGCACACTTTGCCTGAAACACTTTGGCAAGCTATAAATATTAGGTTAAAAACTCGCCAGGGGCAATCTTGTAATTTGGTGAAGTCTTGGGCTCTAAGTCGACTGGAACCAAATGGGCTTCTGCGCGCTTCACTTTCGATCAATGTCAAAAGGTGTGCGTTGATCGATTATTATCTCAAAATGTGGACCGTTGATCTTGCTCGGTGGTAAGCTCGGATGCTCTCTCCAATTGTCTCCAAAATGCTCCAAAATCATCACTTTCTACCAAAGCACTCCTGATCCTGTAAATATACTAAATAAACTCTACAACATAGTAATTAGTTATTAAAACATTTATAAACCACGGCTAATAGTGGGTAAAATCCATGGCCTATCATGTTGTGGTGATAACTAAAGCAAAAGGACTCCATTTAACAAGTAAGAACGATATACCAGACCGGAATAAATATCGATTGATGTGTTGTTGTTGTCATCGGTCGCGGCAGGTGATGTTCTGTCGATTGATATCGGCTGGATCTCGTCGTTTGATATTCTTGGCAATCGTCTACTTGGATTTGTTTTTGTTTTTTTTTATGACCTGCAAAAATTCAAAATCTGGCATAAGTACTAAACTAATGAAAACCAATTATAATTACCTAATAGTGGGTTGCCTCCCACTCAGCGCTTTGTTATAGTCATTTAGCTTGACATTGGAGTTGATTTGGCTAGTAATGTGGAAAACAGGTACTTGCTGGGAAGCAAGTCTCCATCTCTTATCTGCTCTTGTTGAACCATGTACCAGTGAAGTCTTTCACTGCCTCATCTCCTCTGCGCCATTTGTCTTTCATTGTTGCAGTTGTATTTTCTATCTTATGCAGTCTGTCTCCAAGTCATTCAAGTTTAAACTGATGTATCAAAAGTCTGGCGTATGTGTCAGCTGAGATCTCCTCTCCATGTTTGTTTGTATCAGACATATCTAATTTCACCTTTGTTACTAGCTTTCCTCGGGTTGTTGGTGTGGTTTTGTCGATCGATGTTCTTCTGTGACTGTCGGTCGATATGTTGATGCGTCTGTCAATGCCTCTGGACGACGTGCGATGTATCTCTGAAGCTCCACTATCTCCCTCTGCATTGCTTATGTCTGAGAAGTCAAAGAGCTGAAGCTGATGTCCCATGGGAAATAGATGTCATCACATCTCCTATCAAGCCTCTCTTCTGGGGCTCCCAGAGTTTTGTATATCTCTTCTACTATCTGATCAATCTCTGCTCTGGTGTAAGAATCTGGTCGAGACTTCATCGGATTTGATTGTGACAGTTCATCGTAGATCGATATCGAGATGTTTTTGTCGATCAATGCTGGTGTAATTGCTTCGGCCGCACGCTGTGTCTGCATTCTGACTATGTTTTGCCTCATCTCTCCATGCATGTAGTCAACCAACTAATACTATCATTCAATATGTATTAGACACCATCAAGATTCATTTGGAAATCATCATCATTCTTTTCCTGGGCTTCACAGATTCCATAAAGCATCTCATTTATCTCATCGTTGGTGAAGATTTCTGGTACTAGCTTGGTCTGTGTGAATGACCGTGCATGCTCTGGAAGACATATGTAGCTGTGCTCATCCACTGAGGCTCTTTCCAGAAGATTTCTGATATCATCCTTAGATACATGGATGATGTGTCCATTTACACTTCGCGCATGTTCATGATCATCTCTGTAGACCCCATACTCATCCTTCCCTTCCCAGTGGAATTTCCTTGTTCCATCACAGTCGTAGGCTCTTTTTCCGAACTCTGGATGTCGGTCGATAAATGTTGGGACTCTGATGTCGATCGACAGTCGAGTATGTTGTCGACACTTTGGCTTGAAACGATCATCTAGTCCACCAGTTGGGTCATAGAACTCGTTTATAACTCTCTGCTGGTGCTCTAGAGTGTTGTGTCGTTGCATGAAGAGATTTTCTGCTCCATTAGCCATTAGCCATCAGAAGGATATCTGGAATGTCCTCTCTAGATACTTGCAATCGTATCCATTCATGATGCTCTGTCAATCGATACGCTGGCCAGTAGTCGATCGATGCTGGTCCTCAACTCATGAACCTTGGATCTCTCTTTTTTGCATAAAATTTAAAAACGAAAAATCAGTAAAAATTAAAACTAAACTTTAAAGAAAATACCTAATAGTGGGTTGCCTCCCACTTAGCGCTTATTTTAGTCATTAGCTTGACTTCTAGAGATCTGAATCAGTCCAGATGAGAATGTGAACTTTCTCCAAAACAAGTGTCAGTGTCTCTCTTCCTCATCTTGTTGATGCAGTTGATAAAAGCTCTTGTAGAAACTTTCCCTTGCTCTCCCAGCTCTGGATCACATAGCACTCTAACGATGGTAAAAGGTTATGGATGTCCTCTGCAACGCACTCTATACTCAAGATTTCCTTCTTGATATTGCGAAGAGACTAGTGACAGGAGATCTGCATCTACCTTCTTCTTCTTCTTTTTCTTCTTGCTCTTACTAGTCCTTCCCCAGACTTAGACTTTTAAGACTTGGTCTGTTCTGAAATTCGGCGGGTGTCGATCGATGTGGATGGCTGAATGGCAATCGATTCTCTAGGTAGCCTGTAATACCCCGTCTTAAAAAAAAACCATAATTTCGGTTTTACGGAATTTCTCGGGGAAGCCGAAGGCTCGGGAAATTTTTTTCCTCAAGGTTAAGGTTAGTCTGGAGTCTATTAAAAATATTTAGCTCATCAGAACGGGAGCAGAAAAATATTCGGGATTGATCGCGGGACGAAAATTCACCAGAAGGGCCGAAATCGCGCAAATCGACTGAGAAGCTCGAGGTGGCTTGATCTAAGGGATCAGGACGTGGTGTCAACCATTTAACCTGCTGAGTGTCAACACAAGAAGTAGGTGTTGACGTGTATGAAGCAGTTCCATGCAGCTTGACACACAGAAGCACGAGGTGTCGCAAAACCAGCGATCTTCGCATGCGAACCGACATGCAGAGGCCCGTGTGTCGCGATGCATGAACACCAGACATGCTGAAAGGCAAGTGGACGTGGAGGTGTCTTCTGGCATGGTTATAGAGCATACAACAGGGCATGTGGATGCCCATGTGTCACCATGCATGCGTCCGGAAGCATGCAGGACGACACACAGGCGATCTGGTGGCTCATTCTTATTGGCCGGCAACTTCTATATATACCTAGCTACCCTGGTTCATTTTTACTCATTCAGACACACCAAGGACACTCTAAAACGTGGCTTAGAGAGAGAGAGAGAGAGAGAGAGAGAGAGAGAGAGAGAGAGAGAGAGAAAGAAGTGAGGTGCTTTAGATGAATAGACATTTTTCGAAAACCGATAAACTAGCAGGAAGTTCCGAAAGACTGTCCAGAAAAGAAAGAAGGTTATTTCCGGGTTCTGATCAGTCCAGACCAGTTCATTCAAGACATTGTGGTTGGGTTTTGGGATTTAACATCACGGTACCAAGACGAAGATTTGGAGGGGATAAATTGGTCAATGAATCTCGAGCCACATCGCTTAATCATTGTGAGTCACGGTTAATTGTTTGTTAACAAATTTTTAATGCAGGTTCATGACATCGGAGACGGCTTCCGAGCTAGGATAGCCAGACCGGTCTAGGTGTCAGTTTGTGGATCCGAGGCTTGAGACGATGTATGGGCTAAGTGGATAGCAAGACTAGTCTAAGCACCCGGATTATTGTGATTGTGTGATTATTATATGTTGTTATAGTGTGTACCTCATGTTCGTACTGTTGTGTGAGAACCTGTGGTGGTTCTAGTAGTAGTTTGCAGGTCATTGCTTCCTTAAATGGTACCACTAAGCCGGTGATTGTCCGGAAAGTGGTGGGCTCGGTTTAACTTGGCTTGATCACCAAGGCTGAGTGTCACACGTGGATGTGACAGCCCCCGGCGAGTCCAATAGGGGACCGGGGCACGGTGATTCCGATTGAGGACCGTGACCGGGCGATTCCCGAGCGCCTACGCCTGTGTGGTGTAATAGTGAAGGGATTGCCGATGTCCCTTATGTGGAGGAAGAATGATTCTGTTGGGCCCTAGGAGTATATATATATATTGTTGATTGATATGACAGTCATAAAGAGTGTTTTGATTTATTATGGTTTAATGGTTTATTGCTTATTCGGTCATGCTTTATGATCTTGAATTTTGATTGTTGAACTACCCGTCTTGCTTGTGTTTGGAGTGGGGTTTAGAATGACGGGTTGTTGTATATGCTAGATAGGGAACCCTGGCTCACTGAGTGAAACTAGTTCACTCACTCCTCACATCCTTTTGCAGGTGACCAGTAGAAAGGACCATAGCACTCAAGGAACTGTAGGAGCTGGTGTAGATTGGACATCTTTTGCTAAAGACTCGTTTTCAAGATATATAAATGTATGTTTTACTTTCGACTGCATCCATGGACCATATGTATAATATTTTGGGCTTGTGAACTTCTTGTTTTATGGAATAAAGTATGTTTTATATTCGTGACGTGTTGAATCTGATATTAGGTTAGTCCAACCTAACACAACTCTATGATTTGGTACGGGTTGCAAAGCCTAAGGCCGAAGATTAGAGGAAATAAGTTTTGAATGGATATTCTGGGTTACAGAATTATGTATGTGACTTGGAAAGTCTATTCTCAATCCGTCGTAACATTTTCGGACTTGGCAGAGGAAGGTCGTTCGGGCATGTTCCTGTTTGATTGTTGCCTGGCTGGCTGACAGATGTCTAAAACAGTTCGGGGGTGTTATAGAGGTGGTATTAAAGCATGGTTTAGATCATGCGGTCAATCACGTACTTTCCGTGTTTTATCGAGTCAAATGTGTCGTAAAAGATGTGTTAGGAAACCAATAGAGTTTCGTTTTAATTAGTATTCTTAATAGTAAATTCTCTGTTCGTGGATTGCAGATGGCAAGAAGGGGAAGGAGTGAAGGAGGGCATGATTGGATGTTGGGTACAGAAAGTGTTTCAAGAAGAAGAGGACTGGGATATGAATCAGAGGGAAGGGTGCAAACACTGGCACACACCAACCAAGGATCCAGTGAAGAAAATATAGGAAGAAACAACAATCTGTTTGGACATGATCAAGAGATACCACCAGAAGAAAACTTTCCACCAAACCGTACTGTAAGGAGAAGACCAGAAATAGATGATAGCGAGTCAAGTGTCCAAGGTCCAAGACCAATAAGGCAGAACAACCTGATTGAACCAGAAGTTCATGATCAACCACAACAAGGACAAGGAATGGAGCACACTTTGAAGATTCTTCATGACGTGAGAGCGAGGTCACTACAACAACCTCAAGTGCAACCTCAGCCACTCGTGCCACCACAACCTTCAGTTAGTACACCGATGTTACCATTGATAGCTGCCATAAAGAATATTTTGAAGGAGGAACAGATGCATTTGAAGCCGACCAGTGGCTTCGAAACATGGAGAAAAACTTTGAGACCATGACGTGTTTCGAGGACTCTAAAAAGAAGATGGCAGTGTATTATTTGGACAAAGACGCGGCAGAATGGTGGGAGAGTAGGGATCACCAAGTAGGACATCTGGTCACCACTTGGGCGGCATTCAAAAAAGAATTTGAATGCAAGTATTTCACCTCGGAGTCCAAGCGAAGGCTTCAACGTCAGTTTGCTAACCTAGTACAAGGAGACAAGACAGTTAGAGGATATGAATCTGAGTTCATGCGACTGCGACGACACGTGCTGCGAGGACCAGATGATGAAGAAACCATGATATCTAACTTTATGTTTGGTCTGAAACCAGATTTGGAAAATAGACTGGCAGTCGGGAACTACGAGAGTCTCACCGAGCTAGTGGAAAAGACTGTGAATGTGGAGATCGGATCGGAAGCTGAAAAGGCGGCAAGTAAGAAATCCAAGCAGCATCAAGCAGGGAAGTATGGTGGAAACCAAAGATCTTTTAAGGGTAAAGATAAGGAAAAGGAATCAGAAGGGCCAAGTCGACGATCTTTGTTCACAGGAAAATGCTTTGACTGTGGCAAGACAGGCCATAAGTCCAGTGAATGCTACGAGAAGAAACCTGGATCCTTTCAGTCAAACTCATACTATCCTACATGCTACACGTGTGGAAAGAAAGGACACATCTCTACCCAGTGCGGTGTCAATCGTCTATACCAGCTACGCCAATCACTGTCCATCATCCTACAACTCCACCTGCAATCGCACCAGCGCCAAAAAGGCAAGCAATAGGAGGTGGAGTTTACGCTTTAGAACTAGAGGATACTAAACCTCCAGCCCCATCTAAGGGTCCCATCACAGGTATTCGGGTTCTTTAACCTTACTAGATTGATTTTGTGTTGTGTTATTGCTTGTGATGGATTGGTTACCTTCTATTGGATAATTTTTATGTTGTTGATATATATTGATGTTGTGGCAGGAACTTTACATGTTGCGGGGCATCCCACACATGTATTGTTCGACTCATGGGAAACACATAGCTTTGTGGCCCCTGAGGTAGCTGCCGAGTTTGTGGGTTCATTTGTGATTGACAGGGTGGATGTGGCTGTGATGACTCCCGGAGACCAAACCCTCCAAGCAAAAGAATGCCTCAGAAGAGTTCCGTTAGTCATTTGCGAGAAGATGTTCTTGGCAGATTTGTTGGTGGTGCCCTTAAAAGGATATGAAGTTATCTTGGGCATGGATTGGTTATCAGGCTATCGGGCACAATTAGATTGTGGAAAAGGTCGTATTTTGTTCAAGGAGAACGGGCAACGACAAATAGGGTTTTACGGGATCAGTCCAAGCAAGTCTGTGTCTTTAGTAGCTGCCTTGAGAGTGGAAGATTTGCTTAAGGATGGAGAAGCGTATCTGGTAACAATAACTGCTAGTGAAGGGCCCACTAGCAACGGAGTTGAAATTACGGATATTGCGGTAGTACAAGAGTTCAAGGATGTGTTTGAAACGTTGAAAGAGTTACCTCCACCTCAGAGTAACCCTTTCACAATTAACTTGGAACCTGAAGCGAAGCCGATAACAAAGGCTCCCTACCACATGGCACCTGCGGAGTTTGCAGAGTTGAAGAAACAACTTGAAGATATAATGGAGAAAGGTTTCATAAGACCTAGCTCTTCACCATGGGGAGCTCCGGTCTTATTTGTCAAGAAGAAGGATGGTAGCATGCGGCTTTGCATTGATTATCGAAGAATCAACAATATCACCATCAAAGATAAGTATCCCCTTCCAAGGATAGACGAGTTGTTGGATCAGCTAAGGGGAGGAAGTTGGTTTTCAAAGATCGACTTGGCGTTGGGCTATCATCAGATTCCAATTTCAGAAGGTGATGTCATGAAGACTGCATTTAGAACTCGTTATGGACAATACGAGTTCGTAGTAATGCCTTTTGGTTTTACTAATGCACCGCCGGCCTTCATGAGATTGATCTCAATTATCAAGTTTGTGATAATCTTCATCGATGACATTTTAATATATTCTAAGATAGAGGTAGAGCACAAAGCACACTTGAAGCTAGTGTTGGAACGGTTAAGAAACCAGAAGCTGTATGCCAAGTTCAGCAAGTGTTCTTTCTGGAAAAAAGAGATCAGGTTCTTAGGGCACCGAGTGTCTGGAGAAGGAGTTTCTGTAGATTCAGAAAAGGTGAAATTCATCGAGGAATGGCAAAGGCCATCAACGGTAACCGATGTAAAGAGTTTCCTCGGGTTAGCCGGGTATTATCGAAAGTTCGTCAAGGAATTTTCTTCGATCACTAAGCCCCTGACGAAGTTTACCGGAAAAGGAGTTCCATTCATCTAGGGAAAAGAAACGGATGAAGCATTTCAGAGACTGAAGAAAGCTTTGACCACAACACCGATATTGGCATTACCTGAACAAGGTAAACCTTACACTCTGTACGCAGATGCTTCTAGGGTTGGGTTGGGTTGTGTGTTCATGCAAGAAGGCAAAGTCATTGCTTATGCATCAAGGCAACTCAGGAAGCAAGAAGATAACTACCCAACACACGACTTAGAAATGGCGGCAGTGGTGTTTGCGTTAAGGATTTGGAGATCCTACTTATATGGAGAAGTCGTGGAAGTATTCACATATCATAAGAGTCTCAAGTATTTGTTTACACAACCTGATCTGAACCTCCAACAAAGGCGATGGATGGAGTTTGTGGTGGATTACGACCTGAAGATTCAATATCATCCAAGCAAAGCTAATGTGGTCGCAAATGCACTAAGTTGTAGAAAGTTAGCGTCCGATGTTGGAAAGGAAGTGGAAGCATTATCAAGTGAACTCAAGTTGATGACTTTATGGGCAATTGAAGGGGACCCAAGTGAGCCTTTAGGCATACGTACCGTAAACCAGGCAGGTTTATTCGCACGGATCAGACAGGAGCAACAACGTGATGAGAAGTTAAAAAGAATCATCACAGAAGTTAAAAATCAAGAAGCTCCAAACGCAAGTGGCTATCATGTGGCAGCAGATGATACATTATTACTTAATGGGAGGATATCAGTACCACAGCGAGAAGGGATACGAGATGAGATTTTGAAGTCGGCGCATCACTAGTTACTCAGTATCCATCCCGGGAGTACGAAAATGTACCGAGATATCCGAAGGTTTTATCATTGGCCAGGAATGAAGAAATCAGTAGCGCGATGGGTGGCTCAATGTCAGACTTGTCAACAAGTCAAAGTCGAGCATCAGATTCCAGGAGGATTGTTACAAAGCTTACCAGTACCTCAGTGGAAATGGGATTCCATATCCATGGATTTCATCACTGGGTTACCGCCGGCTCGAAGAAGATCAAATAATGCAATATGGGTGATTGTCGACAGACTGACAAAGGTGGCGCACTTGTTACCTATGAAGGAAACCGATACGGTAGAAGTATTGGCAGAGATGTATGTGGACCAAGTTGTGAGGTTGCATGGGGTGCCAACAGATATAGTCTCCGATCGAGATCCTAGATTCACCTCAAATTTTTGGAAGGCATTACAAGAAGCTGAGGGAACTAAGTTGTTCATAAGCACCGCGTATCATCCCGAGAGGGACGACCAAACCAAAAGAACCATTCGCGCCATAGATGATATGATGCGGATGTGTATATTGGATTGGGCGGGAAGCTGGGAAAAACATTTACCATTAATCGAGTTCTCCTACAACAACAGCTTTCATTCTAGCATAGGTATGGCACCATATGAGGAGCTTTATGGGAGGCAATGCAAAACACCTTTATGCTGGACCGAAGTTGGAGAAAGAAGAGAGTTTGGACCCAAAATTGTAGAAGAGACAATGAAAAAGTTGGAGATCATTCAAACCAATATGAAGAAAGCGCAGGATAGACAAAAGAAGTATGCCGATCAATCAAGGCGAGAAGTGGTGTTCAATATTGGTGATTGGGTTTATCTGAAAGTGTCAGCTCAAAAAGGAAAGAACCGATTCGGGAAGGTCGGGAAACTAGCGGTAAGATTCATTGGGCCTTACCAGATTATACAACGAATCGGAGAGGTAGCTTACCATCTCAACCTACCTGAAGAGATGCAAATACATCCGGTATTTCACGTATCAATGCTGCGGAAACATGTTCATGATCCCAGCGCTATTGAGACAGAGCAATTCGAAAAACTGCAAACAAACCTCACTTATCCAGAGGGACCAATCCGAATAGGTGAATGTCGGATACGAAGATTGAAGAATCGAGAAATTCCTGAAGTCCAAGTTTTCTAAGGTAAGCGGAACCGTGTAGTTGTGACCTGGGAGGATGAATCAAGATTCAAATTGTTGCATCCAGAGTTCTTCCACGAAGATGTAGTGATGGAAGAAGGGGGATCACCGGATCCTTAGAGAATTCGGGGATGAATTCAAATAAGGGGAGGAGAATGTAATACCCCGTCTTAAAAAAAAAAAACCATAATTTTGGTTTTACGGAATTTCTCGGGGAAGACAAAGGGTCGGGAAATTTTTATCCTAAAGGTTAAGGTTAGTCTGGATTCTATTAAAAATAGTTAGCTCATCAGAACAGGAGCGGAAAAATATTCGGGATTGATCGCGGGACGAAAATTCACCAGAAGGGCCGAAATCGGGCAAATCGATCAAGAAGCTCGAGGTGGCTTGATTTAAGGGATCAGGACGTGGTGTCAACCATTTAACCTGCTGAGTGTCAACACAAGAAGGAGGTGTAGACGTGCATGAAGCAGTTCCATGCAGCTTGACACACAGAAGCACGACATGTCGCAATACCTGCGATCTGCGCATGCGAACCGGCATGCAGAGGCCCGTGTGTCGCAATGCATGAACACCAGACATGCTGAAGGGCAAGTGTACGTGGAGGTGTCTTCTGTCATGGCTAGAGAGCATACAACATGGCATGTGGATGCCCATGTGTTGCCACGCATGCGACCGAAAGCATGCAGGATGACACACATGCGATCGAGTGGCTCATTCTTATTGGCCGGCAACTTCTATATATACCTAGCTACCCTGGTTCATTTTTACTCATTCAGACATACCAAGGACATTCTAAAACGTGGCTTAGAGAGAGAGAGAGAGAAAGAAGTGAGGTGCTTTAGAAGTATAGACATTTTTTGAAAACCGATAAACTGTCCGGAAGTTCCGAAAGACTATCCAGAAGAGAAAGAAGGTTATTTCCGAGTTCTGATCAGTCCAGACCAGTTCATTCAATACATTACGGTTGGGTTTTGGGATTTAACATCACGGTACCAAGACGAAGATTTGGAGGGGATAAAAGGGGTTTGGTCAACATCCAGAATCAAAGAGTCGAGCCACATCGCTTAATCATTGTGAGTCACAGTTAATTTTTTGTTAACGAATTTTTAATGCAGGTTCCTGACATCGGAGACGGCTTCCTAGCTAGGATAGCCAGACCGGTCTAGGTGTGAGTTTGTGGATCCGAGGCTTGAGACGATGTCTGGGCTAAGTGGATAGCAAGACTAGTCTAAGCATCCGGATTATTGTGATTGTGTGATTATTATATGTTGTTATAGTATGTACCTCGTGTTGGTACTGTTGTGTGAGAACCTCGTGGTGGTTCTAGTAGTAGTTTGCAGGTCATTGCTTCCTCAAATGGTACCACTAAGCCGGTTGTGGTCCGGAAAGTGGTGGACTCGGTTTAACATGGCTTGATCACCAAGGCCCAGCAGTACTAGAAGCAACAAGGAAACCCAACTACAATTCTTACCAGATCCTGCAAGTTTGGAGCGTTCAATCCGCAAAGAAGAGTGATCCTCATCGATCGAAACCAACACATGTTCGTCGCGAGATTTCGTTCAACCACCGTCAACTCAGACACTAGTCCCGTCGAACGATACTCGCTCCCCACCGTCGACCGAAGACACTCATCTTCAATCGACCGACATCGTCCATCCGACTTCTATCGATACTCCAGTCCGGACACCGACCGATACTGATCTGCGAGACATGGTTACGACTTTGATACTTGTTCGAGATGAAAGAGGAGACCTGCATGACCAGGAAGGTCATCTGCGTAATGCAGCAGGTCAGAGGATAAATGCTCAGGGGGCAGCAATCCCTGTGTCTGACGCTATTGCTACAGGAACTACCCTACCTGTAGATGAGGCTGCGCGACCCAAGACGTTGGCTGACTACAACCGTCCATATCAGTTCTACACCAACAGATCAGCCATTTATCCTCCCACTAGTCAGAGGGAGTTCGAGTTGAAGGCGCAGTACTACACACTCGTGGGACAGATACCCTACCATGGATTATTTCACGAGCATCCTGTGGACCATCTGGAGAAGTTCGAGGATCTGATATCTGCTATTAAAGTTAAGGGAGTCCCTGAGGATTATCTCCTATGCAAGCTCTTCAAGTTCTCCCTTGCTGGAAAAGCTTCGCATTGGCTTTAGAGGCTCTTGGATCAGATTCAAGTCTTATCAGAGAGACTATCCACACCATGGATTCAATGAAGTACAACTGCTCATTACTTTTTACAGAGGCATCGCGGTGCAGTACCAGATGGCTCTTGATGCTTCCAGCAATGGAAACTTCAACACATGGAATCCATAGGAGGCAGTAAAGGTCATTGAAAACCTAGCATCTAGAAACAACACCAAGAACACTGATTTTGAGAGGAAAAAGTATGCCACCATCCTTGGGAATGATAAGATGGATGAGGTGAAGGAAAAGCTGGATTGTAACACCCCCGAACTGTTTTAGACATCTGTCAGTCAGACGGGCAACAATCAAACAAGAACATCCCAGAACGACCTTCCTCTGCCAAGTCCGAAAGTGTTACGACGGGTTGAGAATAGACTTTCCAAGTCACAAACATAATTCTGTAACCCAGAATATCCATTCAACACGTCACGAATATAAAACACACTTTAGTCCATAAAACATGAAGTTGACAAGCCCAAAATATTATACATATGGTCCATGGACGCAGTCGAAAGTAAACCATACATTTATATATCTTGAAAACGAGTCTTTAGCAAAAGATGTCCAATCTACACCAGCTCCTACAGTTCCGCGAGCGCTATGGTCCTTTCTACTGGTCACCTGCAAAAGGATGTGAGGAGTGAGTGAACTAGTTTCACTCAGTGAGCCAGGGTTCCCTATCTAGCATATACAACAACCCGTCATTCTAAACCCCACCCCAAACACAGGCAAGACGGGTAGTTCAACAATAAATATTCAAGATCATAAAGCATGACCGAATAAGCAATAAACCATTAAACCATAATAAATCAAAACACTCTTTATGAGTGTCATATCAATCAACCATTGATATATTGTGTTTTTGGCACATTATATGTATGATTTACTAATAGTTTTCAATGTTTTATCGAGTCTGTTTAGTCCTTCTCGAGTCATAACAGTTCTGGAATTGCATTGGATGGGAAATGGACAACTAGAGAAAAAGAAGAGAGAAAAGTATGATTTTGGGTCTTTTACGTGGAACAGCCATGCGGAGCAGCCTGAGTGCATGTTCCAGCGACGGAGAATAAAAAGGAAGTTTCCAATTATTTCGGGATTTGCCCTAGATTTCCTATTTCTTTCCTTTAGCCGACTGTGGTTCCTATATATATAGTTTCCTATTTATTACTTTAGACCTACCTTAGTTTTTACGCAAGAAAGACCTAAAGAGCTTTGAATTTGGCGATTTGCTATTGTAAGGGAGACAGCTCCATCTATCTCATAGAGAAGATCATCCTGAACCCTCTTGTTACCTTGATTTATTATTATGCAGTATTATTCAGAAATCATGGTTCTCTGTTCTTGTGTAATGTCTGAGTAGTCACCCAATTAGTTTAGGGGTTCTTAGGGTTTGGAATCGTGAGCTAAGTTTAAATAAGTTATCTAAAGATTGTCTACATTCATATATGTTCTTATTGCTTGCATCAAACTGATCACTTAGTGCATGAACTAGGGTTAATCAATTTAGCTAGCCGTTGATTGATAACTTGAAATGATTTGAATGATCTTTGCATCCCTAGTCAGCGAGAGTAGATATTAGAGTGCATTGTGAACCTATCGGACTTGATCTCTAAGGCTTGCTCGCGCGTCTTGGTCCAAACGAGAGTTTAGGTATCAAGACCGACTTGCAAAGAAATCGATACCACAAGAGTGGATCGATTCTACATGAGTGATCCGAGTTTAGGCTTGCTGATTAATTGAACTTGAATAATAGCTTGGCTTACGAGCTCCTTACCTGAAGAAGAAACCCTAGACTGGCGCTTTAAACCAATTCAAAAACAACCTAATCTAGTTACTTGTTCTTTACGTTATTTACATCTTTTAAATCCCCACTTCGTTTTAGCTTAATTCTGATCCCATAGAGATAAAGTGTAAACTGGTCCTATGGAATTGAATCTAAACATATTACAACTACACTGTTAACTTGACAGTAGACAAAGATCTAATTTTAGTGTATCAAGTTTTGGCGCCATTGCGACGGGGACCAGCTTTTTACCTTTATTTTTCGGTTAAAAATTTAGCCGAAAACTTCTAACTTGTTTAAACTCCTTTTGCAGTTAAAGACCCAAGTGCATGACCGGTAGACATACTCAGAGCAATACACAGGGGGATTTAGTTTAGCTTACAAACCAGGAACTCGCAAGCTTAGAAAGAACAAACCATCAACAAAGATCAATCACTGCAGCAATGGGCGATTTCGGCACTCCGGATCAAATGGCCGCGTCTATGCAACAGATGCAACAGCAGATGCAACAGATGCAAGAGTTACAGCAAACACTCACCGCACAGCAACTGGCTGCGCAGCAAGAACAACCTGTCCCAATCGGTGAGAGGAACTTACCGCGTAACATCCCTGCTACACGCTCTGCTATCGCTCCACCACCATGCCAAAGAGCAGACTTTGAGATAAAAACCGGCATGATCAATCATGTCCAGAGAAAGATGTTCCATGGACTGCCAGCTGAGATACCAATGGAACACATTGAAGCTTTCGAGGAGATATGTAGCTTCACTCGTGCAAACGGCGTCCCACCCGACTACATCAAATGCATGCTGTTTCCATTCTCTCTAGCGGACAAAGCTTCACGATGGCTCAAGCAGTTACCTACAGGTTCCCAACTTCGTGGGAGCAGGTTAGATCAGCTTTCTTGGGACATTTCTACACGAAAGCCAAAACAGCTGCTTTGAGGAACAAGATCTCCTCCTTCAAGCAGCTCGCCGATGAACCTTTTAACGAAGATTGGGAACGATTCAATGATACCCTCAGAGAGTGTCCTCATCACGGGTTCGACGATGACCATGTTCTAGGAATCTTCTACGATGGAGTGGAATGGGAGTTCCGCAATGCTCTGAATGCAGCGAGCAATGGAGATTTCATGACTCAAGAACGAGTACATCTTAGTAGCTGTTGACTACGTTTCTAAGTGGGTGGAAGCAATAGCCAGTCCCACAAATGACGCAAAAGTGGTAATTAAGATGTTTAAAACCATAATATTCCCAAGATTTGGAGTACCCCGCGTGGTCATTAGTGATGGGGGTAGTCACTTCATCAACAAGATCTTCGCTGGTCTACTGAAGAAGAACGGCGTGCAACACAAGGTAGCCACGCCATATCACCCTCAAACTAGTGGGCAAGTCGAAGTTTCCAACAGAGAGATCAAGACCATCTTGCAGAAAACAGTCAGCACAAGCCGTAAGGATTGGTCGCTCAAGCTAGACAACGCTCTCTGGGCCTACAGAACAGCCTACAAAACACCTATTGGGACTACTCCTTACAATCTGGTATACGGTAAAGCTTGTCACTTGCCGGTCGAATTGGAATATAAGGCAGCCTGGGCTGTGAAACTACTCAACTTCGACATCAAACCAGCAGCAGAGAGACGATCCATGCAGATTCACGAGCTGAAGGAAATTAGGCATCTAGCCTATGAAAGCTCTAAGATCTACAAAGAGCGAACTAAAGCTTACCACGACAAGAGGATCATCAGCCGGAACTTTCAACCCAAGGATCAAGTGCTCCTGTTCAACTCAAGGCTACGATTGTTCCCTGGAAAGTTGCGATCTAGGTGGTCCGGACCATTCACCATTAAAGAAGTCTGCCCCCACAGTGCTGTTGTGTTGCTGAACACGAAAGGGGAAGAATTTGTGTTGCTCCGCGAAGGTAAGTCTCAGGACCCAAAAAAATAAAAATAAAATTAAAAAAAAAACTGATTTTGTTTTATGATCTAATTTAATTTTGTAAAATGGAGAGAAACCCTAGAAAGTGGGAAGTGGGGCACGAAGTGGGCCTATAAAAAGAGGAACCTTCCCTATCTCTTTCCCATTTCCACAAAACTTGCCTCCTCCATCGCCCCACACCCCTTCCTTTTCAAAACCTTAAACTCTTTCAACTTCTTCTACTTTTTTTGAGTTTTACGGTTTCTATTCGCTTGGATTTCGAACTATTTGGCTAATCTGCAGGATTCCACCATCCCCAATCAAACGGTAAGAGGCGAAATCACACTGTGATTCTCGGCCTACAAATCTTTTTGTCTTCTCTTCTTTGCGCTTGAATAGATCGATTTTGGGGTTTATTACATTAAAAATCGACCTCTCCTTTTGCTGCTAGGATGGTTAATAGAAGAATAGATGAGATTTGTTAGATTAGATGGAAAGTGATAACCTTTGAGCCACTGTTTTAATTTGCACATGCATCGATTGATAAGATATGGATTTTGGTATCTAATTGATCGATTTTTGATTGGCAAGTAGAATGAAAGTATCATGTATTCCAAGAGTGATTGTATTTGGTTCGCCATTGTCAATTGCTTGTTATCTCTACATTGGGTTGTGGATTAGCTTGGATAGAGCAACTAAAAAGAGAGAAAAAGCTCCCAACATTATCTACAAAACCCAATCGAATGGTACTAACTCTTTCCTTTGGTTATGTTCTACATATGGCTCCCAAACGCACCAAGGCAGCATCTAAAATCAAGCCACCATACGCTAGGGGTGAACCGGAAGATTACACTGTCCCATAAACTTACCCATGGCCAAGAAAAGAGGGACCTTCGATCCCCATCACAGACCCAAACATCCCTAAGAAATCGGAGACAAGGTGGGATAAAGAAGCCTCACGCCGCTACAACACTCTGCTCAACACCAACTTCTTCCCGACGCGTTTCGTCGACGCCGGAGCCTTGAGCGATTTAGGCTTGCATGAGGACTTACATGCAGTTCTCCACGTGTTGGGAATAGCTGATCTCTGTCACCGAACTCACGCACTGTATCGTTATCTGGTAAGGCAAGTCCTCGCCACCGCAGAGCTAACCTTCAAAAGGCCCGTTTCCCAATCTTTGAGGAGGCTTACTTCACATTCTTTGCAAGCGGTGTCAAGCACTCCATCAGCTTGGAAGCACTGACTGAGGTCTACGAGATGTCCGAGGAGTACACTCAAACTTCTTTTCCTAGGAAGTTTATTCCAGAGCAGGCATTCTGGAAATTCATTGCTTCAGGGGATTTCAAATCCCGATCAGCCAGTCAGTCTCACATCCGTAACCCTGTTATGCGCATTACTGCTAAGGTCCTGAGCAATCTGCTCTTCACGAAGGACCAGACTTCCAATGTCACACGTGGAGAGTTACAGATGCTGTGTGCGGGTGTTGAGGACGAACTCAAATCCTCCGACGTAGGAGTTCCAACCGCACCAATGACAACCAGTCCCGGTTGTGTGCTTGTTCAGATGTTTGTGGACAAGAAAGCTAGAGTGGTTAAGGGTTCTTTGAAGAAAGACCGTTCTGGGAGTTTACTTACTCCTCTCTTCCGCCACTTGGAGATCGATCTTAGTGTCTACCATGTAACGAGACAGCGGCGTTCATTGACATCCCTTACCTGATCAACTGCCAGATGCTCCGCGACGAGAACACCTATAGCTTCCTTAGTCGGGATGGGTGAAACCTCTACTGCAACCTCTACCGATCATCACTTCGCTGAATGAAGTGACCAGCATCTGCTTCTCCCTGATGCTAAGTATCTCTGCGCTGACCCAGGGGCATCTTACCGCGATGATGTCATGGATGATGTTGAGTTTGTCCGCACTGATGGAGGCGACAGTGAATATGATCTAGGCCCACTTGATGACGACGCCGATGACGCAGCTTACCGTCACTGGATGGTAGAGTCTCAACGCAAGAACAACAGCCTCATGAAGAGGATACTATAGGCGATCACGGGAGGATGCATCGGAACTCCGAGCATAGCTGAACCTCGTCAAGACCAGCCTACACAGCGCAGACATCGTCCAGGGAAGGAGCCAGCAGGAACAGCAGGAAGTGACGAAGATACTCCATGGGCCACTCCACGCAGAAGGAACAGGCGTTCTGCGGGCCAGTCCGAGAGCGATGATACTGACTAGGCAGTCTCCTAGTTCTATATCCATTGTTATATCCGTTTGGGCTATTCCTTTTTCTGTTTCTGTTTCCTGCACTTGTTTCTTTTAAGCCTTCCTTTCATTTATTTTCTCACCAGAGACGATGAGAAGTAAGTCTGGGGGAGGCGATTATCTGCTACTAATCGTTTACCTTTGGTTTTTATGTTTAGAGTCAGTCCGCTTTGATGTCTTTATCGAGCCAGTTTGTTAAGATCGAGTCAGTCCAAACTTTGTGGGAATCAGGACCTTATTCTATGATGTGTATTAACCACCCTCGTGCTTTAATTCATCTTATTCAGTGACCTTAGTAGAAGCGACAGACACACATGTGGATCCAGAACAGCCTGATATTACATCATCTTGCTCTCCTGAAGCTTTCAGCATGTCGAGGTTACTCTGAAAAGACTTAACTCCATCTAACTTGAACTTAATCTTGACAGAAATTCTTCTTTTTATGGGCGTTAGATTAGGGTTTAACGTAATCAAACACTCAGGATTTCTTATTCTTTTTACCTATCTTGATGATCCTGAGAGGCTAGCTCATCTTTAGATAGTACCCACCTTAAGACCCTGAAGCCTTTGTTTCGCCCTCATGCATTTGCTATTTAGTATCTTATGTGCAGATATGTACAAAAGGGCCGGAGAGGAAAGGATCGACACAGTCTCTCACTCGTTGATGCAACAAAAGTTTCAGTTGAAGAACAGGCAGAAGCACATGGAACAGCCGCTCCGCTGCCGATGACTTAACTAAGAGGATAAGAGAGATAAGAATGAATGTAAAGTCAAGAACTCCAGTGGCATGTCTTTATCACCATTGTTACCTCCTGCTTCGACACCATCACCCAGAAAAAAAAAATTTGTATTTGCTTATTATACTTCAAGATATGGTGATTAAGGAGGATAAGGTTCTAAAGGAAGGACAGACGGCACTGGTAAAATAGAAGGAGTCTAAAAAGAAAGAAGAGAGAACCATGCAGAGCAGAGCAACTGTTCCTGAAGAAGAACATGCAAAAACGAGTTGAGGCTGTGGACATCAATGGATCTATCCTCTCTTGCAATTTTGCGCGATATCCTGCATCCTCTACAAAATTTGGTAGCCCTTAAACACTGATTAGCTCCATTTAAACACAAAAAGGCATGTTTCATACCTAGACCGTTACCCTACCTAATGCCTATGATGAGAAGCTCACGCTACTCTTAATTGAACTTAAGGAGTTTTGTCTGGAAGGTTTTAACTTTGGCAGGTATGAGATACAGAGTATGGGGCCGATTTTGAACAGCAGTCAGTGGGGTTTTGGTAAGGGTGTGTTGTCCTAGTTTTACTACTTGTATGGTTCAGAGATTCGTGGTTAAAGTATGGTTGTTTAGAATAGGAGAGTTCCCACGCTTTCAAACCCTTCTCTCAGTTCTTGGTACTTGATTTTGTTTGAGGACAAACAAGGATCTAAGTCTGGGGGAGTTGATATATTGTGTTTTTGGCACATTATATGTATGATTTACTAATAGTTTTCAAGGTTTTATCGAGTCTGTTTAGTCCTTCTCGAGTCATAACAGGTCTGGAATTGCATTGGATGGGAAATGGACCATCTAGAGGAAAAGAAGAGAGAAAAGTATGATTTGGGGTCTTTTACACGGAACAGCCATGCGGAGCAGCCTGAGTGCATGTTCCAGCGACAAAGAATAAAAAGGAAGTTTCCAATTATTTCGGGATTTGCCCTAGATTTCCTATTTCTTTCCTTTAGCCGCCTGTGGTTCCTATATATATAGTTTCCTATTTATTACTTTAGACCTACCTTAGTTTTTACGCAAGAAAGACTAGAGAGCTTTGAATTTGGCGATTTGCCATTGTAAGGGAGACGGCTCCATCTATCTCATAGAGAAGATCATCCTGAACCCTCTTGTTACCATGATTTATTATTACGCAGTATTATTCAGAAATCATGGTTCTCTGTTCTTGTGTAATGTCTGAGTAGTCACCCAGTTAGTTTAGGGGTTCTTAGGGTTTGGAATCGTGAGCTAAGTTTAAATAAGTTATCTAAAGATTGTCTACATTCATATCTGTTCTTATTGCTTGCATCAAACTGATCACTTAGTGCATGAACTAGGGTTAATCAATTTAGCTAGCCGTTGATTGATAACTTGACATGATTTGAATGAGCTTTGCATCCCTAGTCAGCGAGAGTAGATATTAGAGTGCATTGTGAACCTATCGGACTTGATCTCTAAGGCTTGCTCGCGCGTCTTGACCCAAACGAGAGTTTAGGTATCAAGACCGACTTGTAAAGAAATCGATACCACGAGAATGGATCCATTCTACATGAGTGATCCGAGTTTAGGCTTGCTGATTAATTGAACTTGAGTAATAGCTTGGCTTACGAGCTCCTTATCTGGAGAAGAAACCCTAGACTAGCGCTTTAAACCAATTCGAAAACAACCTAATCTAGTTATTTGTTCTTTACGTTATTTACATCTTTTAAATCCCCACTTCGTTTTAGCTTAATTCTGATCCCATAGAGATAAAGTGTAAACTGGTCCTCTGGAATTGAATCTAAACATATTAAAACTACACTGTTAACTTGACAGTAGACAAAGATCCAATTTTAGTGTATCAACCATATATATATATATATACTCCTAGGGCCCAACAGAATCATTCTTCCTCCACATAAGGGACACCGACAATCCCTTCACTATTACACCACACAGGCATAGACGCTCGGGAATCGCCCAGTCACGGTCCTCAATCGGAATCGCTGTGCCCCGGTCCCCTATTGGACTCGCCGGGGCTGTCATATCCACGTGTGACACTCAGCCTTGGTGATCAAGCCAAGTTAAACCGAGCCCACCACTTTCCGGACCACGACCGGCTTAGTGGTAGCATTTGAGGAAGCAATGACCTGCAAACTACTACTAGAACCACCACGACATTCTCACACAACAGTATCAACACGTGGTACACACTATAACAACATATCATAATCACACAATCACAATAATGCGGGTGCTTAGACTAGTCTTGCTATCCACTTAGCCCAGACATGGTCTCAAGCCTCGGATCCACAAACTTACACCTAGACCGGTCCGGCTATCCTAGCTCGGAAGCCGTCTCCGATGTCAGGAACCTACATTAAAAATTTGTTAACAAACAATTAACCGTGACTCACAATGATTAAGCGATGTGGCTCGACTCATTGATTCCGGATGTTGACCAAGCCCCTTTTATCCCCCCCAAATCTTCGTCTTGGTACCGTGATGTTAAATCCCAAAACCTAACCTCAATGTCTTTAATGAAATGGTCTGGACTGATCAGAACTCGGAAATAACCTTCTTTCTCTTCTGGACAGTCTTTCGGAACTTCCCAGCAGTTTATCAGTTTTCGAAAAATGTCTATATTTCTAAAGCACCTCACTTCTTTCTCTCTCTCTCTTTCTCTCTCTAATCCACGTTTTAGAGTGTTCTTGGTGTGTCGGAATGAGTAAAAATGAACAAGGGTAGCTAGGTATATATAGAAGGTTCCGACCAATAAGAATGAGCCACCCGATCGCCTGTGTGTCGTCCTGCATGCTTCCGGTCGCATGCATGGCAACACATGGGCGTCCACATGCCATGTTGTATGCTCTCTAGCCATTACAGAAGACACCTCCACTTCCACTTGCCCTTCAGCATGTCTAGTGTTCATGCATTGCGACACACAGACCTCTGCATGTCGGTTTGCATGCGCAGATTGCAGGTATTGCGACACCTCGTGCTTCTATGTGTCAAGCTGCATGGAACTGCTTCATGCACGTCTACACCTCCTTCCTGTGTTGACACAAATCAGGTTAAATGGTTGACACCACGTCCTGATCCCTTAGATCAAGCCACCTCGAGCTTCTCGGTTGATTTGCACGATTTCGGCCCTTCTGGTGAATTTTCGTCGCGCGATCAATCCCGAATATTTTTCCGCTCCCGTTCTGATAAGCTAAATATTTTTAATAGACTCCAGACTAACCTTAACCTTGAGGATAAAAATTTCCCGAGCCTTCGGCTTCCCGAGAAATTCCATAAAACCGAAATTATGGTTTTTTTTTTAAGACGGGGTATTATATTCTCCTCCCCTTATTTGAATCCGTCCCCGAATTCTCTAAGGATCCGGTGATCCCCCTTCTTCCATCACGACATCTTCGTGGAAGAACTCTGGATGCAACACTTTGAATCTTGATTCATCCTCCCAGGTCACAACTACACGGTTCCGCTTGCCCCAGAAAATTTAGACTTGAGGAATTTCTCGATTCTTCAATCTTCGTATCCGACATTCACCTATTCGGATTGGTCCCTCTGGATAAGTGAGGTTTGTTTGCTGGTTTTTGATTTGCTCTGTCTCAATGCAGCATTGATACGTGAAATATCAGATATATTTGCATCTCTTCAGGTAGGTTGAGACGATAAGCTACCTCTCTGATTCGTTGTATAATCTGGTAAGGCCCAATGAATCTTACCGCTAGTTTCCCGACCTTCCCGAATCGGTCCTTTTCTTTTTGAGCTGACACTTTCAGATAAACCCAACCACCAATATTGAACATCACTTCTCTCCTTGATTGATCGGCATACTTCTTTTGTCTATCCTGCGCTTTCTTCATATTGGTTTGAATGATCTCCAACTTTTTCATTGTCTCTTCTACAATTTTGGGTGCAAACTCTCTTCTTTCTCCAACTTCGGTCCAGCATAAAGGTGTTTTGCATGGCCTCCCATAAAGCGCCTCATATGGTGCCATACCTATGCTAGAATGAAAGTTGCTGTTGTAGGAGAACTCGATTAATGGTAAATGTTTTTCCCAGCTTCCCGTCCAATCCAATATACACATCCGCATCATATCCTCTATGGTGCGAATGGCTCTGTTGGTTTTGTCGTTCGTCTCGGGATGATACGCGGTGCTTATGAACAACTTAGTTCCCGCAGCTTCTTGTAACGGCTTCCAAAAATTTGAGGTGAATCTAGGATCTCGATCGGAGACTATATCTGTTAGCACCCCATGCAACCTCATAATTTGGTCCACATACATCTCTGCAAATACTTCTACCTTATCGGTTTCCTTCATAGGTAACAAGTGCACCACCTTTGTCAGTCTGTCGACAATCACCCATATTGCATTATTTGATCTTCCTCGAGCCGGCGGTAACCCAGTGATGAAATCCATGGATATTGAATCCCATTTCCACTGAGGTACTGGTAAGCTTTGTAACAATCCTCCTGGAATCGGATGCTTGACTTTGACTTGTTGACAAGTTTGACATTGAGCCACCCATCGCGCCACTGATTTCTTCATTCCTGGCCAATGATAATACCTTCGGATATCTCGGTACATTTTTGTACTCCCGGGATGGATACTGAGTAACGAGTGATGCGCCGACTTCAAAATCTCATCTCGTAGCCCTTCTCCCTGTGGTACTGATATCCTCCCATTAAGTAATAATGTACCATCTGCTGCCACATGATAGCCACTTGCGTTTGGAGCTTCTTAATTTTTAACTTCTGTGATAATTCCTTTTAACTTCTCATCACGTTGTTGCTCCTGTCTGATCTGTGCGAGTAAACCTGCCTGGTTTACGGTACGTATGCCTAAAGGCTCACTTGGCTCCCGTTCAATTGCCCATAAAGTCATCAACTTGAGTTCACTTGATAATGCTTCCACTTCCTTTCCAACATCGGACGCTAACTTTCTACGACTTAGTGCATCTGCGACCACATTAGCTTTGCCTGGATGATATTGAATCTTCAGGTCGTAATCCGCCACAAACTCCATCCATCGCCTTTGTCGGAGGTTCAGATCAGGCTGTGTAAACAAATACTTGAGATCTTATGATCTGTGAATACTTCCACGACTTCTCCATATAAGTAGGATCTCCAAATTCTTAACACAAACACCACTGCCGCCATTTCTAAGTCGTGTGTTGGGTAGTTCTCTTCATGCTTCCTGAGTTGCCTTGATGCATAAGCAATGACTTTGCCTTCTTGCATTAACACACAACCCAACCCAACCCTAGAAGCATCTACGTACAGAGTGTAAGGTTTACCTTGTTCAGGTAATGCCAATATCGGTGTTGTGGTCAAAGCTTTCTTCAGTCTCTGAAATGCTTCATCCGTTTCTTTTCCCCAGATGAATGGAACTCCTTTTCCGGTCAACTTCGTCAGGGGCTTAGCGATCGAAGAAAAGTCCTTGACGAACTTTCGATAATACCCGGCTAACCCGAGGAAACTCCTTACCTCGGTTAACGTTGATGGCCTTTGCCATTCCTCGATGACTTTCACCTTTTCCGAATCTACAAAAACTCCTTCTCCAGACACTCGG
Organism: Brassica napus; assembly: GCF_020379485.1. Taxonomy (NCBI): domain Eukaryota; kingdom Viridiplantae; phylum Streptophyta; class Magnoliopsida; order Brassicales; family Brassicaceae; genus Brassica; species Brassica napus. The sequence continues at coordinate 117,207 of NW_026014848.1, forward strand.
TGCCCTAAGAACCCGATCTCTTTTTTCCAGAAAGAACACTTGCTGAACTTGGCATACAGCTTCTGGTTTCTTAACCGTTCCAACACTAGCTTCAAGTGTGCTTTGTGCTCTACCTCTGTCTTGGAATATATTAAAATGTCATCGATGAAGATTATCAGGAACTTGTCGAGATAATCGTGAAAGACTTCATTCATCAATTTCATGAAGGCCGCCGGTGCATTAGTAAGGCCAAAAGGCATTACTACGAACTCATATTGTCCATAACGAGTTCTAAATGCAGTCTTTATGACATCACCTTCTGAAATAGGAATCTGATGATAGCCCGGCGCCAAGTCGATCTTTGAAAAACAACTTACTCCCCTTAGCTGATCCAACAACTCGTCTATCCTTGGAAGGGGATACTTATCTTTGATGGTGATATTGTTGATTCCTCGATAATCAATGCAAAGCCACATGCTACAATCGTTCTTCTTGACAAATAAGACCGGAGCTCCCCATGGTGAAGAGCTAGGTCTTATGAAACCTTTCTCCATTAAATCTTCAAGTTTTTCTTCAACTCTGCTAACTCCACAGGTGCCATGCGGTAGGGAGCCTTTGTTATCGGATTCGCTTCAGGTTCCAAGTTAATTGTGAAAAGGTTACTCCGAGGTGGAGGTAACTCTTTCAACGTTGCAAACACATCCTCGAACTCTTGTACTACCGCAATATCCGTAATTTCAACTCCATTGCTAGTGGGCCCTTCACTAGCAGTTATTCTTACCAGATACGCTTCTCCATCCTTAAGCAAATCTTCCACTCTCAAGGCAGCTACTAAAGACACAGACTTGCTTAGACTGATCCCGTAAAACACTATTTGTCGTTGTCCGTTCTCCTTGAATAAAATACGACCTTTCCCACAATCTAATTGTGCCCGGTAGCCTGATAACCAATCCATGCCCAAGATAACTTCATATCCTTTTAAGGGCACCACCAACAAATCTGCCAAGAACATCTTCTCGCAAATGACTAACAAAACTCTTCTGAGGCATTCTTTTGCTTAGAGGGTTTGGTCTCCGGGAGTCATCACAGCCACATCCACCCTGTCAATCACAAATGAACCCACAAACTCGGTAGCTACCTCAGGGGCCACAAAGCTATGTGTTGCCCCTGAGTCGAACAATACATGTGTGGGACGCCCCGCAACATGTAAAGTTCCTGCCACAACATCAATATATATCAACAACATAAAAATTATCCAATAGAAGGTAACCAATCCATCACAAGAAATAACACAATACGAAATAAATCTAGTAAGGTTAAAGAACCCAGATACCTGTGATGAGACCCTTAGATGGGCCTGGAGGTTTAGTATCCTTTAGTTCTAAAGCGTACACTCTACCTCCTATAGCTTGCCTTTTTGGCGCTCGTGCGATTGTAGGTGCAGCTGCAGGAGGATGGACAGTGATTGGCGTAGCTGGGATAGGACGATTGACACTGCACTGGGTAGAGATGTGTCCTTTCTTTCCACACGTGTAGCATGTAGGATTGTATGAGTTTGACTGAAAGGATCCAGGTTTCCTCCCGTAGCATTCACTGGACTTATGGCCTGTCTTGCCACAGTTAAAGCATTTTTCTTGTGAACAGAGATCGTCGACTTGGCCCTCCCGATTCCTTTCCCTTATCTTTACCCTTAAAAGATCTTTGGTTTCCACCATACTTCCATTCTTGATGCTGCTTGGATTTCTTACTTGCCGCCTTTTCAGCTTCCAATCCGATCTCCACATTCACAGCCTTTTCCACTAGCTCGGTGAGACTCTCGTAGTTCCCGACTGCCAATCTATTTTCCAACTCTGGTTTCATACCAAACATAAAGTTAGATATCATGGTTTCTTCATCATCTTGTCTTCACAGCACGTGTCGTCGCAGTCGCATGAACTCAGATTCATATCCTCTAACTGTCTTGTCTCCTTGTACTAGGTTAGCAAACTGACGTTTTCTTCTGGTGGTATCTCTTGATCATGTCCAAAAAGATTGTTGTTTCTTCCTACATTTTCTTCACTGGATGCTTGGTTGGTGTGTGCCAGTGTTTGCACCCTTCCCTCTGATTCATATCCCAGTCCTCTTCTTCTTGAAACTCTTTTTGTTCCCAGCATCCAATCATGCCCTCCTTCACTCCTTCCCATTCTTGCCATCTGCAATCCACGAACAGGGAATTTCCTATTAAGAATACTAATTAAAACGGAACTCTGCTGGTTTCCTAACACATCTTTTACGACACATTTGACTAGATAAAACACGGAAAGTACGTGATTGACCGCATGATCTAAACCATGCTCTGATACCACCTCTGTAACACCCCCGAACTGTTTTAGACATCTGTCAGTCAGCCGGGCAACAATCAAACAAGAACATGCCCGAACGACCTTCCTCTGCCAAGTCTGAAAGTGTTACGACGGGTTGAGAATAAACTTTCCAAGTCACAAACATAATTCTGTAACCCAGAATATCCATTCAAAACTCGTTTTTTCTAATCTTCGGCCTAAGGCTTTGCAACCCGTACCAAATCATAGAGTTGTGTTAGGTTGGACTAACCTAATATCAGATTCAACACGTCACGAATACAAAACATACTTTATTCCATAAAACAAGAAGTTCACAAGCCCAAAATATTATACATATGGTCCATGGACGCAGTCGAAACTAAAACATACATTTATATATCTTGAAAACGAGTCTTTAGTAAAAGATGTCCAATCTACACCAGCTCCTACAGTTCCGCGAGCGCTATGGTCCTTTCTACTGGTAACCTGCAAAAGGATGTGAGGAGTGAGTGAACTAGTTTCACTCAGTGAGCCAGGGTTCCCTATCTAGCATATACAACAACCCGTCATTCTAAACCCCACTCCAAACACAAACACAAGCATGACGGGTAGTTCAACAATCAATATTCAAGATCATAAAGCATGACCAAATAAGCAATAAACCATTAAACCATAATAAATCAAAACACTCTTTATGATTGTCATATCAATCAACCATATATATATATATATATATACTCCTAGGGCCCAACAAAATCATTCTTCCTCCACATAAGGGACACCGGCAATCCCTTCACTATTACACCACAGAGGCGTAGGCGCTGTGGAATCGCCCGGTCACGGTCCTCAATCGGAATCGCCGTGCCCCGGTCCTCTATCGGACTCGCCGGGGGCTGTCACATCCACGTGTGACACTCAGCCTTGGTGATCAAGCAAAGTTAAACCGAGCCCACCACTTTCCGGACCACGACCGGCTTAGTGGTACCATTTGAGGAAGCAATGACCTGCAAACTACTACTAGAACCACCACGAAGTTCTCACACAACAGTACCAACACGAGGTACACACTATAACAACATATAATAATCACACAATCACAATAATTCAGGTGCTTAGACTAGTCTTGCTATCCACTTAGCCCAGATATCGTCTCAAGCCTTGGATCCACAAACTGACACCTAGACTGGTCTGGCTATCCTAGCTCGGAAGCCGTCTCCGATGTCAGGAACCTACATTAAAAATTCGTTAACAAACAATTAACCGTGATTCACAATGATTAAGGGATGTGGCTCGACTCTTTGATTCCGGATGTTGACCAAACCCCTTTTATCCCCTCCAAAACTTCGTCTTGGTACCGTGATGTTAAATCCCAAATCCCAACCTCAGTTTCTTGAATTAACTGGTCTGGACTGCTCAGAACTCGGAAATAACCTTCTTTCTCTTCTGGACAGTCTTTCGGAACTTCCCGGTAGTTTATCGGTTTTCAAAAAATGTCTATACTTCTAAAGCACCTCACTTCTTTCTCTGTCTTTCTCTCTCTCTCTCTCTCTAAGCCACGTTTTAGAGTGTCCTTGGTGTGTCTGAATGAGTAAAAAGTTGCCGGCCAATAAGAATGAGCCACCCGATCGCATGTGTGTCATCCTGCATGCTTCCAGTCGCATGCGTGGCGACACATGGGCGTCCACATGCCCTGTTGTATGCTCTCTAGCCATTCCAGAAGACACCTCCACGTCCACTTTCCCTTCATCATGTCTGGTGTTCATGCATCGCGACACACGGGCCTCTGCATGTCGGTTCGCATGTGCAGATCGCAGGTATTACATCACCTCGTGCTTCTGTGTGTCAAGCTGCATGGAACTGCTTCATGCACGTCTACACCTCCTTCTTATGTTGACACTCAGCAGGTTAAATGGTTGACACCACGTCCTGATCCCTTAGATCAAGCTACCTCAAGCTTCTCGGTCGATTTACGCGATTTCGGTCCTTCTGGTGAATTTTCGTCCCGCGATCAATCCCAAATATTTTTCCGATCCCATTCTGATGAGCTAAATATTTTTAATAGACTCCAGACTAACCTTAACCTTGAGGATAAAAATTTCCCGAGCCTTCGTCTTCCCCGAGATATTTCATAAAACCGAAATTATGATTTTTTTTTTAAGACGAGGTTTTACATGGATAGTGTTCACAAGCTTCTTAGGAAGCAGGTCTGCTTGGTTGAAGATGCAGAAGCTGTAGACACAGAGGGTAGAGTAGAGGAAGAAGAAGAAGTGAACTTCATTGGTGAAACTGGATTCCAAGGTTCTGGAAACGAGGGTGGAAACAGAAATTCCTATGGAAACAGAGGTAATTTCAACCAGAGTTCGCAGTACCAGAAACCTTACAGCAACAACATGAGTTATGGAAATCCCTACTACCAGAAGCCACTGCCGTCTACTCAAGAGAGAAAGATTGAAGAGATGCTTGATACGGTTCTTGAGGCACAACAGCCCATGACAGTGGACTTCAATGGGAAGATTGATTCTGTCTACACTAACCTGAACACAAAGTTAGAAACTTTGAGCACTCATATGATGAAGCTGGAGATGCAGGTTGTTCGGAAAAGAGAAGCTGTTAAGAGGCAGGAAGCCTTGACAAGAGGGGTAGAAGATTATGTGATGAAACAACTCGTGAATGCCATCATTGGGGATGATTTCTGGCAAGTGGTGAACGAAGAAAAGCTGCAAGATGGAGATTTTGAAGTAGAAAGTCTGATGAGCTTCGGCGGATCGCACTGGTGTCGATCGATGCCAGACCATGCACATCGATCGACGTCGCCCAGTCCAAATCGATCGACAGGATCTCCAAAGCATCAACCGATGACACCTACGGAGTCAACTGCAACTTGCAATGCCGTGAGGATTCTGACTCACGAAGAGTTCGCAGCAAAACACCCACATCCGCTCAACCCTGATAATGTCGGAATAGCTCGACGTGATGTTACCCCTATCGATCGACAAAAAGATGTCGACATCGATCGACAACCCCCAGCGTCCATCGATCGACGAGCACCTATTACGTACCGAGTGCAGATGCCAAAGATAGATGTTGCACGACTCAATGCACTCAGGCCCAAACCCACACCTTCAGAAAACCCACCAGAGACCGTCGGGATACATTCAGATGATGGAGAAGATTCGATGGAAGTCGATAGGGTTCCTATGGGAAGAACCCTAAGGAAAAGAAAGGAAAAAAAGGAGAAGCATCTGAAGAGGGGGGCAATTGATAAGGAAAATAAAAGTTTCTGAAAAAGAGTCTTCAAGATTCCTCTAGATAAGCCATTTGAGGAGGCTTATTATACTCAAAGATTGTGGATGTTCTTCAGAGCGACAAGGGAGAAAGAAGAAGACCTCAAGAGAATGTTCTGTGAAGCTAGAGAAAAGATGGGGAAGAGGGTTACATTGAAGAAGAAGAGTGCTCATGGGCAAATCGAAATACCATGCACGGTGAAGGGTATTGAGTTTCCACATGCTTTGTGCGATATAGGAGCATCAGTCAGCATCCTACCTAGGGTTATGGCAGACCATCTGGGTCTGCAGGTGGAGCCTTCCAATGAATTGTTCACTTTTGTGGACTGTTCTCAGAGGAATTCAGGAGGGATTGTGAGAGATCTAGAGGTGCAGATTGGTAATGCCCTAGTTCCAGTTGATTTCTATGTCCAGGACATCAAGCTAAACTGGAACTCTTCTCTATTGCTTGGGAGAGCCTTCTTGTCAACAGTAGGAGCAGTGTGTAACCTGCAATCCAATCAGTTGTGCTTGACGCTCATAGATCCTCAAACCCACTACGACCCCATTCCAGTCAAGAAGACACAGATGTCCTCCAGAAGAATTAATGATCCATGAATCATTGCAGCTTGGCACTGTGGAGTGGAATACGAGACAGAATACTCGGCGTCGATCGAATCTCACACTGCAATATCGATCGACAGGGGCAATAAGAAATCGACCGACAAACCCCAGGACAAATCGGTCGATAGTTGTCCAGATGATTGGGAGAACGACTACTACAACCCCACTATTGCCGCATACACCAGACAAAACATGCATACAGAAGAGTATGATGAAGACTATGAGGATGAACGAGCTACCGAGTACAAAGCCATCCTTGATGAGGAAGATACACTTCTACGTCATTCCTCTTGGAAAAGGAATGCACCATCGATCGACATAACAGTCTCACCATCGATCGATTCTCAACCTCATCAGAAACCGGAAACGAGCATCGACCGACATTGCCAACCACTCATCGATCGAAGCAGAAGTCAACTGAGTGCGAGAGTGAGACTACTCGATTGGCAGTTGGGCAGATGATCACCATCACGAAAGCTATGGAGTAGAAACAGCAATGTAGCGCCAAGAGCAGATGAACTACATGAAGGTTTAACATATGAGGAACTTCTCAACATGCAAAGACGCGATGAAACAGATCAACATCGATCAGAAGCTGCTTTGGGAAGAACACGATACAACCATCCGATCGACAGAGCAAGCCGTCCATCGATCGAAACAAATCCTTCAACATCGATCGACGTCGTTCATACAACATCGATCGATATTCGCTCTAAACCAAAAACCACTGTAAGCGAAAAATATAAATTTGATAACGAGACGAATTTACTATTTTCATGGACCCAGATGGCTACGCAAGAGCAATAGACGTACGTATACTGAACGTATCTAGAAAAGATATTGTAGACATCCTTCAGACAGCCAATGGAGCAGAAAATATGTTCGTACATCAACGCAACATTCTAGAATACCAACAGAAAGATACAAAAGAGTTCTATGACGCAGCTGGTGGCATAGACAAAAGCTTCGAACAAAGGTCTTGCCATCCCACTCGACCATCGATCAACGTTGACGTCCCAACATCGGCCGACAGACGTCCAGAATTCGGCAGAAGGAGTCTACAAAGATGAACATGGATACGCCAGAGATCTAGAGAGACACACAATTCGTGTTCACAACAGAGATATCGGAAAACTTCTGGAAAGAGCTTCGAGAGATGAGCCAAGCTACATATGTCTTCCTGAACATGCTAGCTCATTCACACAGACCAAGCTGGTACCAGAGATCTACACCAAGGACGAGATCAATGAGATGTTTTATGGAGTCTGTGGAGCCCAAGGGAAGTATGAAGGTGATTTCCAGATGAAACTCGATGGTGTCTACCATCCCCTCAATGATAGCATCGGTTAGTTAACTACATGCATGGAAGAGATGAGGCAAGACATAGCCAGAATTCGGTAAGCAATCGACTATTCTCGCCATAAATCGATCGACAGAAGACAACATGCATCGATCGATAGTCGCTTACCAACATCAATCGACCAATGCTTACCAGCATCAGTCGACAACAGTCCACCACACTCACCTGCGATGAATTCTCCACAAGACTTTCACACCAGAGAAGAGATAGATCAGTTGGTAGAAGAGAACTCTAGAGCTCCAAACACTACAGAAGAGAGGCTTGATGGGAGATGTGGTGACATCTATTTCCAAATGGATCTTAGCATTAGTGCTTTGACTTCCAAGATTGAAGCTATGCATGGGGAATTTGTGGAGATACAGATTTACATTGCCCATCGACCAGAAGCATCCACATCGATCGACAGATGCAACAACATATTGACCGACATTCGTAGACATACATTGGTCGACGACGCTACAAACCGAGGCTGACTAGTACCGAAGGTGACATAAAACATGTCTGACACACATCACCATGGAGAGGAGATCTCAGCTGACACTTACGCCACACTTTGTAGACATCAGTTCAACCTTGAGAGTCTTGAAGATAGATTGTAAAGAATGGAAAACACAACTGCAACAATGAAGGAAAAATGGAGCAGAGGGGATGAAGCAATGACTGACTTCACTAGTACATGGTTCAACAAGCGCAGAGAAGAGATGGAAACTTGTTTTCCAACAAGTTCCAGCTTTTAACACTACTAGCCCAATCACCTCCAAAGTCAAGCTAAATGACTATAACAAAGCGCTGAGTGGGAGGCAACCCACTATTAGGTAATATTTATGTATTTTTTATTGATATACTATTTATGTTGGTTTTTAATTATTGCAGGTCATAAAAAAAACAAAAAGATCCGAGTAGACGATTGCCGTGAGTATCGACCGACGAGAAGCTGTCGACATCGATCGACATTGCCTAACCTGCCACGACCGATATCAACATCCTTTACATCGGTCGACATCAATTCCGTTCTGGTATATCGTTCTAACTTGTTACATTGAGTCCTTTTGATTTAGTTATCACCATAACTCCGACTGAATTTACACTAGGGACAGTGTAGTTTAAGTCTAGGGGGAGGTTTACTGATAGTAATTTATTTATGAGTCTTATTAAAACGTTTTTCAAAAAGTTTTACTGAGTCAAGAAGGGGATAATGAACTTATAGTTTTTTTCTTGTTATCTAACCACTCTTTAGCACCATTCTAGAGTTACTAATTGCAGATATAGGTACTAAAGTGGATCAACCTGTCAACTATTCACACTTGCTGAGATTGTTTGAAGGAACGAAAGCTGACCTCCAACACTAAACTTGACACAATTGCTTGTCTTGGGGCTTGGAATACATGGGATGGGATTTTTCAAACAAGTTTGGAAGGTAAAGCCATGTGTAGATAGATTAATCACCATTTCTCTCTCTATTTTCGAATAGTAGATAGATAGATAAAAAAATCATTATTATTATATATATCTTTTAGAGATTTATTAGGAAGGAATTCGAACAGGACTTGGTGGCTACAACCATTAAGGCTTGCTTCATAAGAATTCTATAGGTAAAGGATTAGAACAGGACTTGGTGGCTACAACCATTAAGGCTTGCTTCACAAATAATCCTAGGATATAGGTAAAAAAGAAGTGAACTCCTTGGTGGCAACCACCATTAATGCTTGATTCATGGAAGCCTGTCTAATCTTGGTCAATGATCTAGCAAATATAACCAGACGTTGACTAGGAGAGAAAATTAGTAGAGAGAGAGGATAGGAACTAATGTTTACTTGCAGGTCCAGATACTTGTTTGAAAGTCCTTGCATCTTGTGATCGATACCTGGTGCAGCCATGAGTAGAGACATTGGAGAGCTGAGTGAGTCTGACGAGGGAGAGCCAAACTTGAGCAGAGAAGAAAAAGACTTGAGAAGAGAAGAGCCAGACTTGAGTAGAGAAGAGCCAGACTTGAGAAGAGGAGAGCCAGACTTGAGCAGAGAAGAACCAGACTTGAGCAGAGAAGAACCAGATGAGCTAGCCAGCTTGTGGAGTGGACCAGTAACCAGATCAAGACTGAGAGCACAAGAGAAGAGCCTTCAACACTTAGCCAAATCCGTGGAGGTTAAATCAGAAGAGGAGAATCAAGATAAACCAGCCAGTTGGTTTAATTTTATTTCAGTATAATTTGATTTCATTTAAATTAAACCAATTTCGGGTAGGTTTAGTAGTTAATAAAAAAACCAATTTTGATTGGGTTTAGATTAGGAATTAGATTAAACCATCTTGGTTTATAATTAGGGTTGCTGGGGGTTTTCTATTTATCTTTCTACGCAGACTTTGTGAGACTCATTCAACTTTTCAATCAAAAACTTACGGCAAAGAGTTGTCTCGTTTCCTGCTTTCTCTGTTCAGCTAAAGGAACATTGATCTGACCTTAGGGAAGGAATTCCTTAGTGAAAACCATCTTAGAGAATACAGGGTAATCTTGTGTCTTTGAGTAGCAAACCATCTCTGCCGCCATTCCATAGCTTGAGAGAGACGTCCATAGTCCAGCAGAGTGCTAGTAGCCGCCACAGACAACCCTCTTCCATTCCCCTTCGAGTGATCCAGGAGCAGAAGCCATACCCAGGCTGCACCAAGTGGTATCAGAGCCACTTGAAGGTTAGGGTTTGCGATTTGTCTACTCAGATCATTCACTCCATCAAACACTTTTCTTATCTTTCTATCTGTTGTAAGCCAGCTGAGCCAACCCTGCAAATCAAAAAAAAAAAAAAAAAAAAAAAAAAAAAGAAAAGAGATCTCTGATCCAAATCAAAAAACAAAAAAAAAGCTGAAGAGTAATCCAACTCAGGGTGGTAAAGTCAGCTGGTGCCTAAATCTCTCAATAGTTTCTCTCTGATTGATTGGGGTTTAGTTCTAGATCTTAGGTGTGGAGCTTTGAATCTTAACTGAACTTGTGAGGAAAGCAGAGACTTGGCAGCTGAAACTGAGAGAGAGAGTGTTTTTAATCTGTCTGTATTCCTCTGTCTTTGCTAACTTGTCTTTCAGGAACAATGGCTGATGATCAAGATGGAGAGGAAGTAGGAGAACCGGCTGCTCAGCAAATTAACCTCAAGCAAGTTCAATTTGAGGCTATGATGGCTGAGATAACCAGAAGAATGCAAGCTAATTACAATCGTGCTCAGCAAGCTAATGAAATCTTTCCTGATGATATTGCAAGACAGGAGAGATCAGCAGCTGTTGTTGGAGCTCAAAGAGCACGCATTGGACCTATAAGAGGACCACGAGTTGAAGTTGGGGGTCATAGGATCTATGGTGATGAGGCTGATGAAAGTGATGACGAGTCTCAGACTAGTCAACACAGCAGGCGCCATAACCACAGACAACCAGCAGCTGATAACTTAGGAAATCTCCAGTTGAGAATTCCTCCATTCCATGGCAAGAATGATCCAGATGCCTACTTGGAGTGGGAGAAGAAGATAGAGTTAGTCTTTAATTGCCAGCAGTTTACTGAGGGAAGGAAGGTCAGATTAGCCACCACTGAGTTTAGTGGGTATGCTATCAACTGGTGGGAACATATTGCAACCACTAGGAGACGCAATGGAGAGCCTCAGATAGCTTCCTGGTTTGAGATGAAAACTGTGATGAAGAAAAGATTTGTACTTACTCACTATGGGAGAGATCTTCACCAGAAATTGAGAAAGCTTTCTCAAGGATCTAAGAGTGTGGAGGACTATCACCAGGAGATGGAATCACTCATCTTGAAAGCTGACCTGACTGAAGGAGCTGAAGCAACCATGGCTAGGTTCCAAGGAGGGTTAAACTGTGACATACAAGACAGATTGGAGCTACAGGAGTATGAGGACATGGATGAGCTACTGCACAAAGCCATTCTCATTGAGCAGCAAAACAAGAGGAAGAGTTCAACCAAGACTCCATACGGCTCTACTTCAAAATCTGTGTACTCCAAGGATCTGTAACACCCCCGAACCGTTCTAAGCATAGGTCGAACCACCGGCCAACTATCAAACAAGAACATGACCGACGGCCCGACCGTCTACCGAGGTTCGAGAGCACTACAAGACGGGTTAACGGGCAATCCAGCCAAAGTTACAAAAAGTGCAATTCGTAACTAGGCCAGGCCGCCCACTAACACGTCCCGTCAGACCAAAGCCTAAGGCTTCTCAACCCGTACTCCAATCTGACGTTGTGTTAGGTCGGCCAAGCAAATATCAGAACAACAAGGCATTTGCACAAAACATTCGCTTTATTTATCTTATATAATATCTGGTTTACAATACACAAAATATAATACAAGTGGTGGCATGCCAAGAAAGCGAAAGTACATACTTATAGTCTGAAAGCGTCTTAAGCAAAAAGATGCAAATCTACACCAGCCAGCCTAGCCTCCCGCGCCTTCTACGAGCTCACTACTGGTCACCTGAAAACAACAACGAGTGAGGAGTGAGTAATCTAGAATTACTCAGCGAGTTACAATCCCCAACTAACAAATACAACCCCTCGCTATCCCACCCCAAACAATCTAAAGAGAGAGGTTCACCTAACAACACAATTCAATAACAATAAGCAATATCTGAAATACGCAGCGGTAAACAATAGCAAGATAACTAGCATTATGCTAATTACTAGCTCATCACCAAACTCAAACTCGATTTAAACCATGGTTTAAACAACCCAAACACGATATAATATATATACCAAACTCGGGCCCTGGTGACGTTATGTTCCTTCTTCACTATCGGCAATATCCTATCTTCCTACCACAAAGGCCAGAAGAAGGAACTTTCAACCGACCGCGGCCCACTGTCCTTCGGGTCACCGCGCGACAGCCCACAGTCCTTCGGGTCACTGCCACATTACACCGTCATGTAATCACTCAGCCATATTCCATGACCCCGTCTATCTGAGTCTTCCCGATCCAGCGAATAAGGGGTTTCTTTGAACCCGACGGGTACGAGGTCTGAAGGAACACTAACTCACCCCAATATGCCTAGCATTATGGGTTACACAAATGCTATCGGCCAATATACGACTAATACTAAACCCGGTAATATAACACAAGGTTCCTAGTAATAGTCACCACAAAATCAACACATCCACCTTAAACATGCCTAGCATTGTGGGTTACACCAATGCTATATGGCCAATAAATGATTAATACTAAACCGGGTAAAATAACACAATGTTCCTGATATTAATCGCAAATTAACACAATCAATCATATTCCAGAATCTAGCATAAGACTAATTCCAGAATACCTAACTATCCACAACTTAGCGATATCATCTAAGGATTCCGCATTCGCTAACTAACCAATCAACCTAACCATTAGCATGCTACTACGGTTCTCAAGCAATAACAAGCATGCCATAACCTCAATTATTAACTAGTCAAACCGTTACTCAGTTAGACCTGGCCTCCTGCCATGATCCAACTTCCAAGTAACGGGACCCTGCATGAAAACAACTCAGCAATCAATTGATTATAACTCACAGTTTGTGGTTGACCGTGGCCTTGACCCAAACCCGACTTCTGCGATCCGAACCCTTTCCCGTCCTTCTCAAGTAGACACACATCCAGCCTGGTATTGAACTGGTCTCTACTAGAACTGATCTCTCTTGACTTGAAAAAAACCTTCTCCAGATGCTGACTCAAAATCAGTAGAGTAAATGTTCTCGAAAACTTCCTAAATCGCTAGAAAACTATCGAAACTCGATCTTTCTTTCTTTGCTTTCCCTTTACGTTTTGAAGTAGGTTTGATGTGTTCTGTATGGGTTGAAATGAGAGGGGCTCGTGGCCTATTTATAGGAATCAGCAACCAATCGGGAACAGGCCGTGTGGCAGCCCGTGTGTCGCTTCGCATGGCTCCGGATGCATGCGCGGCGGCACCTCGTGCTCCACTTGTATTTCAGCATGGTCTGCTCAGATGCAAGGTGACACCACGCCCTCTACCTGTCTGAATGCATGGCCTGGATCCATGCAAGGAGACACCACGTCCTCCACATGTCTGGCCGCATGGCCAGGTCGCATGCATCGCAACACCTCGTGCTTGGCCGATCCACCTCGTGCTCCACATGTCTACTTGCATGTACAGGTTGCATGTACTGCAGAACCTCCTACTTACCTTGACACACACACTTCCAGGAGCTTGCCACCACGTCCTGAACACAAACATCAAGCCACCTCGAGCTTCTCGGTCAATTCTACCGATTTCGGCCCTTCCGGTGAATTTTCGTCCCGTGGTCAATCCCAAATATTTTTCTATGCCCGTTATGATGGCCTGAGTATTTTTAATAAACCCCACTTGGACTCTGATCTTGAGGAAAAATATTTCCTGAGCTTCCAGCTTCTTCGAAAAATTTCGTAATACCGAAATTTAGGGTTTTTCACCCAATTTTTGGTCTTCCTGTTGTGCTTCCAAAAGTGGCATGTTTCAAACGTCCTTTGAATCAATCTACCACATTGTCTAACCATTGTCTAGTGGCATACTTGACTCATGGTTCTGACAAGAACAATCTGATCAGCCGCGACTCGACCACCCAAAAGATACTCGACCATTTTTTCTTCTTTTTTTTTAAAGGGTTTCTACATTCTCCCCCCGTTAGAAGAATTCATCCTCGAATTCTAAGGCTCTGAGGGGCCTCCTTCTTCCATCACAATGTCCTCTCGGAAAAATACCGGGTGATCGGTTTTAAATCTCGCTTCATCCTCCCGAGTAACATGAATTCTGTTTTGTCTTCCCCAGAACACTTGTACTTGAGCAATCTCACGATTCTTGAGCTTCCGAATACGCCGTTCTCCTAATCTGATTGGTCCTTCTGGATACGTAAGGTTTGTCTCCAACTCCTCGATTCTCTCGGGCTCAACAACACTTGGATCCCGTATATGTTTCCGAAGCATGGAAACATGGAATACCGGATGTAGATGCATATCCGCTGGCAGATCCAATCGGTAAGCTACCTCACCAACTTTCCCGATGATCTTGTACGGACCAATGAATCTTACAGCTGGTTTCCCGACCTTGCCAAATCTGTCCTTCCCTGTTTGGGCTGTAACATTCAAATAAACCCAATCTCCTATCTCAAAAGTTACTTCTCTTCTTGACTGGTCCGCGTACTTCTTCTGACGGTCATGAGCCTTGTTCATATTAGTCTGAATCGTCTCCAGCTTAATCATGGTCTATTGAACGATAGGTGACCCAAACATTCTTCTTTCGCCCACTTCTGTCCAACACATAGGCATTTTGCATGGCCTTCCATAAACTCTTCATAAGGTGACATCCCTATGCTCGAATAATGACGGTTGTTATACGAGAACTCGACCAATGGTAAGTGCTTCTCCCAATATCCTGCCCAATCGAGAATACACATCCGCAGCATGTCCTCGATGGTTCGAATGGTTCTCTCCGTTTGGCCATCTGTTTCTGGGTGGAACGCGGTGCTTCTGAACAGTTTAGTTCCCAAGGCTTCTTGCAGTGCTTCCCAGAATGATGCCGTGAACCTTGCATCACGATCTGAGACGATGTCTGAGGGTACACCATGTAACTTCACGATTTGGTCGATGTGCAGCTCGGCCAAAACTTCAACTTTATCAGTGTCCCGCATAGGCAACAAGTGTGTGACCTTGGTTAACCTATCCACAATCACCCATATCGAGTTGTTCGATCTACCTGGACCAGTAGGTAATCAGGTGATGAAATCCATGGAAATAGAGTCCCATTTCCATTGAGGTATCAGATGACTATGCAACAATCCTCCTGGAACTTGATGTTCCACCTTAACTTGTTGACAAGTTGCACACTGGGCAACCCATTGTGCTACTGACCTCTTCATGCCCGGCCAATGATAGTATCTCCTCACGTCTCGGTACATCTTCGAACTTCCAGGATGGATACTGAGTAAAGAATGATGTGCAATCCTTAGAATCTCATCTCTCAGCCCTTGTCCTTTAGAAACCGTGATCCTCCCATTAATTACCAAGGTTCCATCCTCCGCCAAGTAGTATCCCGCACTATTTGGCCTGCCTTGTCCTCTGAGTTCCTCAGCAATCTTTAATAGCTTCTCATCCTTAAGTTGTTCCTCTCGAATTCTCTGAATCAAGCTGGTCTGATTCACCGCTTAAAGTCCCAATGGCTCGCTTGTCTGCCCTTCCAAAACGACTAACTTCACTTGTTTCAACTCCTGGTTCAACAGCTCCACTTCTTTCTCTAAATCTGCGTGCAACTTTCTTCGACTTAAGGCGTCCGCAACAACATTTGCATTTCCAGGATGGTAGCGGATCCGTATGTCGTAGTCTGCCACAAACTCCATCCACCTACGCTGGCGCAGGTTGAGATCTGGCTGAGTGAAGAGGTATTTAAGACTTTGATGGTCCGTGTATACCTCCACTTCTTCTCCATACAAGTAAGATCTCCAAATTCGCAAAGCGAACACCACGGCCGCTAACTCCAAGTCATGTGTACTGTAGTCATCCTCATGCTTCCGTAGTTGTCGCGAGGCATACGCGATGACTCGACCATATTGCATAAGAACACAACCTAACCCAACTCGTGAAGCATCCGTGTAAACCGTGTAAGGTTTACCTTGCTCGGGCAAAGCTAATACAGGTGCGGTCGTGAGAGCTTCCTTCAACTTCTTGAATGCCTTCTCGGTTTCTTCCACCCATAAGAAAGGAACTCCTTTACCGTTAAGCTTAGTTAAAGGCTTTGCAATAGAGGAAAAGTCCTTAACAAACTTCCAATAATAGCCCGCAAGTCCGAGAAAACTCCTCACTTCTGTCACAGTGGTAGGTCGAGGCCATTCTCGTATGGCTTGGACCTTTTCTGGATCAGCAGCCACGCCCTCTCCTGATACTATGTGACCCAGAAATCCTATCTCTCTCTTCCAAAACGAGCACTTGCTGAACTTGGCAAATAGCTTCTGATTCCGTAACCTATCCATAACCAGTCTCAGATGCTCTTTGTGCTCTTCCTTACTTCTCGAGTACACCAGGATGTCATCAATGAAAATGATCACGAACATGTCGAGATAGTCGTGAAACACTTCATTCATCAAACGCATGAAAGCAGCAGGTGCATTTGTGAGACCAAAGGGCATAACTACAAACTCGTACTGCCCATACCTCGTCCGAAACGCCGTCTTCATAATGTCTGACTTGGCAATAGGAATTTTGTGATACCCTGATGCCAAATCAATCTTTGAAAACAACCTAGCTCCCTTTAGTTGATCTAACAACTCGTCTATCCTCGAAAGAGGATACTTATCTTTTATCGTGATATTGTTCATACCACGATAATCGATACACAGCCTCATGCTTCCGTCCTTCTTCTTCACAAATAGCACAGGAGCTCCCCAGGGTGAAGAGCTTGACCGGATGAATCCCTTTTCTAATAGATCTTCCAATTGCTTCTTTAGCTCGGGCCAACTCCGCAGGTGCCATCCGATATGGTACCTTAGCTATAGGTTTTGGTTCAGGCTCCAAAGTAGTAGTAAAGGGATTACTCCGAGGTGGAGGTAGTTCCTTTAGTGGCGCAAATACATCCTCAAACTCCTGGACCACTTCAATTTCTTCGACCTTAACTTTATCATTAGTGGCTCCTCCACTAACCGATAAGGTCACCAAATATACTTCCCCGTCTTGAAACAAATCTTGTACTCTCATTCCCGCTACCAAAGAAACGGTCATACTAGGACTGATTCCATAGTATACCATCTCTGGTCGTTTACCTCTGCCGAACAACAACCCTTCCCTTTCCACAGTCGATCTGAACTTCATAGTTCGATAACCAATCCATTCCAAGGATTACTTCGTACCCTTTCAAAGGCACGACTAACAAATCTGCCACAAATTCTTTGCCTTGAATGACCAATGGAACATTCTTGATACACTGATTTGCTTGAAGTGTTCGGTCTACGGGGGTCAAGACGACCACATCTATCCTGTCAACCACAAAACAATCCCAAAACCGGGCAGCTACTTCAGGGGTCACAAAACTATGTGTTGCCCCCGAGACAAACAATACATGTGTGGGTTTACCAGCAACATGTATGGTTCCTGCCACAGTAACCCAATCAACAATATCTCAATCACAAAAACTAATCAAATTCGCACAACCATCAATCATAATCCAAAATTTCTAAACGCGCAACCTAGAGATCAAGCAATCTATGCCTAACCAGCCTACTAACTAGATTCCAACAACTAAATTCCATTCAATAAAAAGAGGAGGTTAAGAACCCACAATATCTGTGATGGGACCGCTTGACGGTCCTGCATTGTCTGGGTTTTCTACACCTAAGGCATAAACCCTACCTCCTAGGTTTTGCTTCTTTGTTGCTGGCTCAATTGCTGGACGGCTAGGAGGTGTTCGGATCGCGAGAGGGGTCGCATTGATTGGCTTGTTTGGACATGACGATGCATAATGGCCCTTCATACGCAAGAGAAACAAGTGACATCTTCCATCCTTATCGATGAATAACCCAGCTGGTTACTCCGTTGGTTATTCAGCTGAATTTTGGGACAAAACCTTGAAATATGTCCCGGCTGATCACATGTGTAACATACCCCAGTGTTACCACGATTGTTGGCTTGGCCTCCAAATCCTCGCCCTTTGCCTTTGTAAGATATTGGACCCTTGTTGAAATTTGGCCTTTCTCCTTGGCTAAACTTTGTGTGTCCACCAGAATGTGGTAAGGTCTTCCTTTCAGCCTCCAATAATGTTTCAACATTAACAGCTTTTTCCACTAGCTCAGATAAGCTGCTAAAGTTGCTTCCTGCTAAACGACTTCCAAGCTCCGGCTACAGTCCGTACATAAAGTTACGGATCATAGTTGCTTCATCTTCACGCCCATCAAAGACATGTCGCCTCAACCTTATGAACTCCGACTCATAACTCCTTACGGGCCTATCTCCTTGAACAAGGTTCATGAACTGGCGCTCTAACCGATGCTTCGCTTCTGGAGGAAAGTATTTCCTATCAAACTCCATCTTGAACGACTCCCATGATGTGATGGTGTGTCCACACTGCCTGTCTATGCTGTCCCACCATCCTGTGGCGTCACCTTCCAAGTAGTACACAGCGATCTTCTTCTTGTACTCCTCCGGGCACTCCATGGCTTCAAAATTCTTCTCCATCATAGTAATCCACTTGCCGGCCTCACTAGGATCGGATCCTCCTTTGGACTTGTAGGATCCAATGTTCTTCATGGTAGATAATAGCTTGGAAACTTCAGGGGGTTGAGTACGCCTGCCTTTGTTACCAAGTGCCTCAGTCATCACATCATGTAAAAGCTTCAGGGTATTTTCGGTTCCCTGATCTTGTGGTCTTTTGGGGGCACTGTTCTGATCTGGCCTTGGGTTTGATTGAACGGATTGATCATGTTGATGTCTCTGGTCCCAATTATGACTTGGGCCAATACTCGCCAAACTGTCATCCCTCACTCTAGTCCGGTTACCGTAAATTGGAAAAAATCTTGTTCTCTGCAGAGGGCTCCTATCGTGTCCAAACATCTCACTAATGCCATTTCCATCATCCTGATCAGATCTGTAACCCAATCATCCGCCTGTCCAATCCATACCCTCTCCCCATATCCAGTCTCGTCCATCATAACCTGTCCCGTTATTAGCCATCTGCACACAATCAAAAGGGTAAGTCATATTCCTACTACGGGAAGCGGCTGGTTTCCTAATCATCTTTTTGCGACTCCTTTGACACGATAAAATCTATAAAAAGCACTTGTGTCATGTATGGAGGAAACCATGCTCGGATACCACCTCTGTAACACCCCCGAACCGTTCTAAGCATAGGTCGAACCACCGGCCAACAATCAAACAAGAACATGACCGACGGCCTGACCGTCTACCGAGGTTTGGGAGCGCTACAAGACGGGTTAACGGGCAATCCAGCCAAAGTTACAAAAAGTGCAATTCTTAACTAGGCCAGGCCGCCCACTAACACGTCCCGTCAGACAAAAGCCTAAGGCATCTCAACCCGTACTCCAATCTGACGCTGTGTTAGCTCGGACAAGCTAATATCAGAACAACAAGGCATTTCCACAAAACATTCGCTTATTTATCTTATGTAATATCTGGTTTACAATACAAAAAATATTATACAAGTGGTGGCATGCCAAGAAAGCGAAAGTACATACTTATAGTCTGAAAGCGTCTTACGCAAAAAGATGCAAATCTACACCAGCCAGCCTAGCCTCCCGCGCCTTCTACGAGCTCACTACTGGTCACCTGAAAACAACAACGAGTGAGGAGTGAGTAATCTAGCATTACTCAGCGAGTTACAATCCCCAACTAGCAAATACAACCCCTCGCTATCCCACCCCAAACAATCTAAAGCGAGAGGTTCACCTAACAACACAATTCAATAACAATAAGCAATATCTGAAATACGCAGCGGTAAACGATAGCAAGATAACTAGCATTAGCAAGATAACTAGCATTATGCTAATTACTAGCTCATCATCAATCTCAAACTCGATTTAAACCAGGGTTTAAACAACCCAAACACTATATAATATATATAACAAACTCGGGCCCTGGTGACGTTATGTTCCTCCTTCACTATCGGCAATATCCTATCTCTCTACCAAAAAGGCCAGAACAAGGAACTTTCAACCGACCGTGGCCCACTGTCCTTCGGGTCACCGCGCGACAGCCCACAGTCCTTCGGGTCACTGCCACATTACACCGTCGTGTAATAACTCAGCCATAGGCCATGACCCCGTCTATCTGAGTCTTCCCGATCCAGCGAATAAAGGGTTTCCTTGAACCCGCCGGGTACGGGGTCTGAAGGAACACTAACTCACCCCAATATGCCTAACATTGTGGGTTACACAAATGCTATCGGCCAATATACAACTAATACTAAACCCGGTAATATAACACAAGGTTCCTAGTAATAGTCACCACAAAATCAACACATCCACCTTAAACATGCCTAGCATTGTGGGTTACACCAATGCTATATGGCCAATATATGATTAATACTAAACCCGGTAAAATAACACAAGGTTCCTGGTATTAATCGCAAATTAACACAATCAATCATATTCCAGAATCTATCATAAGACTAATTCAAGAATACCTAACTATCCACAACTTAGCGATATCATCTAAGCATTCCGCATTCGCTTACTAACCAATCAACCTAACCATTAGCATGCTACTACGGTTCTCAAGCAATAACAAGCATGCCATAACCTCAATTATTAACTAGTCAAACCATTACTCAGTTATACCTGGCCTCCTGCCATGATCCAACTTCCAAGTAACGGGACCGTGCATGAAAACAACTCAGCAATCAATTGATTATTACTCACAGTTTTTGGTTGACCGTGGCCTTGACCCCAAATCCGACTTCTGCGATCCGAACCCTTTCCCGTCCTTCTCAAGTAGACCCACGTCCAGCCTGGTATTGAACTGGTCTCCACTAGAACTGATCTCTCTTGACTTGAAAAAAACCTTCTCCAGGTGCTGACTCAAAATCGGCAGAGTAATTGTTCTCGAAAAATGCCTAAATCGCTCGAAAACTATCGAAACTCGATCTTTCTTTCATTTCTTTCTCTTTACGTTTTGAAGTAGGTTTGATGTGTTCTGGATGGTTGAAATGAGAGGGGGTCGTGGCCTATTTATAGGAATCAGCAACCAATCAGGAACTGGCCGTGTGGCAGCCCGTGTGTCGCTTCGCATGGCTCCGGACGCATGCGCGGCGGCACCTCGTGCTCCACTTGTCTTTCAGCATGGTCTGCTCAAATGAAAGGTGACACCACGCCCTATACCTGTCTGAATGCATGGCCTGGCTCCATGCAAGGAGACACCACGTCCTCCACATGTCTGGCCGCATGGCCCGGTCGCATGGATCGCAACACCTCGTGCTCCACATGTCTACTTGCATGTACAGGTTGGATGTACTGCATCACCTCCTGCTTTCATTGACACACACACTTCCAGGAGCTTGCCACCACGTCCTGAACACACACATCAAGCCACCTCGAGCTTCGCGGTCAATTCGGCCTATTTCGGGCCTTCCGGTGAATTTTCGTCCCGCGATCAATCCCAAATATTTTTACACCAGTTCAGATGGCCTGAGTATTTTTAATAAACCCCACTTGGACTCTGATCTTGAGGAAAAATATTTCCTGAGCTTCCAGCTTCTTTGAAAAAATTTGTAATACCAAAATTTAGGGTTTTTCGCCCAATTTTCGGTCTTCATGTTGTGCTTCCAAAAGTGGCATGTTTCAAACGTCCTTTGAATCAATCTACCACATTGTCTAATCATTGTCTATTGGCATACTTGACTCATGGTTCAGACAAGATAATCTGATCGTCCGCGACTCGACCACCCAAAAGATACTCGACCATTTTTTCTTCTTTTTTTTAAGGGTTTCTACAATAAAACACCTGATAAGTCTAGGGAGGGGTCTACATCAGCGGATGCAAGGCGAGATGACAAGGGGAAGGGACCAGCAACAGCTACCAGGTCCAGGAATGTCAAATGCTTCAAGTGTCATGGGTTTGGGCATTATGCCAGCGATTGTACCAACAAGAAGGTGATGATAATTCTAGCCAATGGGGATGTGGTTTCTGAAGACGAAGAATCCGACCAGGAGTCTGGAGATGAGGGCGTGGAGTACCCTGTCCGAGGAGAGTTACTGGTCACTAGGAGACTCCTCAATGCTCAACCTAAAGTCAAAGAGGTTGTGCGTAAAGAAAGAAACTTTTTCACACCAGATGCTTAATCCAAGACAAAGTTTGCAGCTTGATCATTGATTGAGGAAGCTGTACCAATGTAGCAAGTGAGGAACTGGTGGAGAAATTGGGTCTTGAAGTGTATAAGCATCCTAAGCCGTACCTCTTGCAATGGCTCAATGAAGAGGGAGGGCTAAAGATCAACAAGCAAGTGAAGGTATTACTGTCCGTGGGGAGATAACAGGATGAGATCACTTGTGATGTGGCATCTCTTGAAGCTAGCCACATCCTACTTGGTCGCCCTTGGCAGTTTGACAAGAGGGCAGTACATGATGGCTTCACCAACAGACACACCTTCACTCACAAAGAGAAGCAGATCACGCTGGTACCATTGTCGCCTCAGGAAGTGCACCAGGATCAAATGCATCTTAAGAAGAGAAGGGATGAAGATAAGGCCACTGGTAAAGCCTTGATGCTGGATGAATCCAAACATGTAAGTAAGATGAACCTCTTTGCTACTACTAAAGATATCAAAACTGGTATGCTTGAACAACCAA
This sequence comes from Brassica napus, assembly GCF_020379485.1. Lineage (NCBI taxonomy): Eukaryota > Viridiplantae > Streptophyta > Magnoliopsida > Brassicales > Brassicaceae > Brassica > Brassica napus. Next base: position 140,053 of record NW_026014848.1, read on the forward strand.
ACCTGATATTAGTAGTTTACAAGGAGTTGTTGATCTCTTCTACTAACACTGACCCTGTGATTCCAGAAGAGATTGAGTGTCTTTTGCAGGAGTATAGGGATGTGTTTCCAGAGGATAACCCAGTTGGTTTACCACCCATTAGAGTATTAAACATCAAATTGACTTTGTACCAGGAGCTTCCATTCCAAACCGGCCAGCATACATGACAAACCCTGTTGAGACAAAGGAGCTCCAGAAACAAGTCAATGAACTCTTGGAGAAAGGCCACATCAGGGAAAGCTTGAGTCCTTGTGTTGTACATGTGCTACTGGTTCCTAAGAAAGATGGGAGCTGGCGCATGTGTGTGGACTGCAGATCCATCAACAACATCACAGTTAAGTACAGACATCCTATCCCATGCTTAGATGATATGCTAGATGAGTTACATGGTTCATGTGTCTTTTCTAAAATTGATTTAAAGAGTGGTTACCACCATATTAGAATGAAAGAAGGAGATGAGTGGAAAACTGCTTTTAAAACTAAGCTAGGATTGTATGAATGGCTTTTCATGCCTTTTGGCCTTACTAATGCACCTAGTACATTCATGAGGTTAATGAACCATGTCTTGAGAGCTCTGATAGGTCGATTTGTTGTGGTGTATTTTGATGATATACTGATTTATAGCAAGACCATGAAAGAACATGTTGATCATTTGAGACAATTGCTAGATGTGCTTAGGCAAGAGAACATGTATGCTAACTATAAGATATGCTCTTTTGGAACAGATAACCTTGTGTTTCTAGGCTTTGTTGTGATATCACAGGGCATACAGGTTGATGAGGAAAAGGTGAAGGCTATCAAGGAGTGGCCGATCCCTAAAAACCATTGGAGAAGTCAGAAGTTTTCATGGACTTGCTGGTTTCTATAGAAGGTTTGTGAAAGATTTCAGTACAATTGCTGCCCCACTGACTGAAATCATCAAAAAGAGTGTAGGCTTCACTTGGGGGCAAGCTCAGGAAGAAGCATTCCAACTGCTGAAAGGGAAGTTAACAAGTGCTCCTTTACTTGTACTCCCTGACTTTTCTAAAACTTTTGAAATAGAATGTGATGCATCTGGAGTTGGAATTGGAGCTGTGTTGATGCAGGAGAAGAGATCTATAGCTTACTTCAGTGAGAAGCTTGGAGGTGCCACTTTGAATTATCCAACCAATGACAAGGAGCTGTATGCCCTGGTGAGAGCCTTGAAGGTGTGGCAACATTACCTTTGGCCTAAAGAGTTTGTGATCCACACAGATCATGAATCTCTTAAACATCTTAAAGGTCAACAGAAGCTGAACAAGAGGCATGCTAGGTGGGTTGAGTTCATTGAGACATTTCCTTATGTCATCTACTACAAGCAAGGTAAGGAAAAAGTCGTGGCTGATGCACTATCCAGAAGGTATGTTCTTTTATCTTCAATGGAAACAAAGATTTTGGGATTTGAATACCTTAAGTCTTCTTATGCTGATGATCCAGAGTTTCAGGAAGTGTTTAGACAGACTAAAAAACATGCTAGTGGTAAATTTTATCAAGTGAAAGGTTTTCTTTTCTATGATAACCGCATGTGTGTCCCTTGTGGTTCTTTGAGAGAACTTTATGTCAGGGAAGCTCATGGAGGAGGGTTGATGGGTCACTTTGGAGTCGCCAAGACACTGTCTACCTTGCAGGAACACTTCTATTGGCCGAGCATGAAGAAAGAGGTGGAGAAGGTATGCTCCAGGTGTGTTGTGTGCAAGCAGGCCAAGTCCAAAGTCCAACCAACATGTTTGTACACGCCACTCCCCATCCCTACTGAGCCTTGGGTTGATATCTCTATGGACTTTGTTTTAGGATTGCCTAGGACCAAGAAAGGTAGAGATAGTATCTTTGTGGTAGTTGACAGGTTTTCTAAGATGGCACATTTCATACCTTGCCATAAGACTGATGATGCATCTCTAGTAGCTGATCTTTTCTTTAGAGAGGTTGTTAGATTGCATGGCATGCCTAGGACTATAGTGTCTGATAGAGACTCTAAGTTCCTTAGTTATTTCTGGAAAACTCTGTGGGGAAAACTAGGAACTAGGCTGTTGTTTTCAACTACTTTTCACCCACAAACTGATGGACAAACTGAAACAGTCAATAGGACTCTGTCCACTTTGCTGCGTGCTATCATTAAAAAGAACATCAGGACTTGGGAAGATTGTTTGCCTCATGTATAATTTGCATACAATAGGTCAATGCATTTAGCTACTAAGCTGACTCCTTTTCAGGTTGTGTATGGGTTCAATCCATTATCTCCTTTAGACTTGTTTGCTTTACCTTTGAAAGAACAAGCTAACCTTGATGGCAAGAAAAAGGCCGAGTTTGTTAAGTCTATGCATGAGCAGGTCAGGAAGAACATAGAGGCGTGCACCAAGATGTATGCAAGATAGAAGAACAAAGGCTGTAAGGAGTTGGTGCTGGAACCAGATGATCTCGTGTGGATACACTTGAGGAAGGATAGGTTTCCTACTGAAAGGAAATCAAAGCTGATGCCAAGGACAGATGGCCCTTTCAAAGTGTTGAAAAGAATCAACAACAATGCTTATCAGATTGATCTTGAAGGTAAGTATACTATAAGTTCTACTTTCAATGTGTCTGACTTGATCCCTTTTGTTGCAGATGAACTGGATTTGAGGTCAAATCCTTTTAAAGGAGGAGGGGATGGTGCAGCCATGAGTAGAGACATTGGAGAGCTGAGTGAGTCTAACGAGGGAGAGCCAGACTTGAGCAGAGAAGAACCAGACTTGAGAAGAGAAGAGCCAGACTTGAGCAGAGAAGAGCCAGACTTGAGAAGAGGAGAGCCAGACTTGAGCAGAGAAGAACCAGACTTGAGCAGAGAAGAACCAGATGAGCTAGCCAGCTTGTGGAGTGGACCAGTAACCAGATCAAGACTGAGAGCACAAGAGAAGAGCCTTCAACACTTAGCCAAATCCGTGGAGCTTAAATCAGAAGAGGAGAATCAAGATAAACCAGCCTGTTGGTTTAATTTTATTTCAGTATAATTTGATTTCATTTTAAATTAAACCAATTTCGGGTAGGTTTAGGATTTAATAAAAAAACCAATTCGATTGGGTTTAGATTAGGAATTAGATTAAACCATCTTGGTTTATAATTATGGTTGTTGGGGGTTTTCTATTTATCTTTCTACGCAGACTTTGTGAGAGTCATTCAACTTTTCAATTAGAAACTTACAGCAAAGAGTTGTCTCGTTTCCTGCTTTCTCTGTTCAGCTAAAGGAACATTGATCTCACCTTAGGGAAGGAATTCCTTAGTGAAAACCATCTTAGACAATACAGGGTAATCTTGTGTCTTTGAGTAGCAAACCATCTCTATCGCTATTCCATAGCTTCAGGGAGACGTCCATAGTCCAGCAGAGTGCTACTAGCCTCCACGGACAACCCTCTTCCATTCCCCTTCGAGCGATCCAGGAGCAGAAGCCATACCCAGGCTGCACCAATACCCCCAAGGTAAAGCCTACACTTTTATTTATGCTAAGAAATGAAGTTGGTAGAGGAGAATGTCAGACAAGATTTGCTAAGTTGTTGGCTAGATGAATTTGGTTGCTAAGCTAGGATATTGTATAATGTGCTTTTGTGATTGGGACTTTTTAGATGTGGATTGCAATATCGAAGAGATGATGATTCTAAGTTTTAAATCATGTGAGTCCCTGCCTGTTTTCAAACCTCTTTCAGAGAGACTTCCTGTTTGTTTTGCTTGAGGACAAGCAGAAGGGTAAGTCTGGGAGAGTTGATAGACCATGGATTTGACCCACTTTCATCCATGGTTTATAAGTGTTTTAACTATTAATTATTATATTATAGAGTCTATTTAGAATATTTATAGGATCATGAGTGATTTGGAGATAAGTGATGATTTAGGAGCATTTTGGAGATATTTGGAGCAAGCACCCGAGATGACCATCGAGCTCGACCATCGGTCGATAATGAAGAGGAATAATCGATCGATGTTCATGTCTTGACATCGATTGACAGCGAAGCGCGCAGAAATCTCGTTTGGTCACAGCCGACTTGAAGCCCAAGTCTTCACCAATTTACAAGCTGATAGACTTGTTGAAGAAGTAGTTGAGCTTTACATTATCATGCATGCAACTCATTAGGCATCTATAGGATTATAATCCCAAGTTTCCTGAATAAAAGCCCTAAGTCTAGCTATTTCTTTTTAAACACCAAAACCTCAACCAACCAAATAAGAAAACACTTGCTTGATAAAAACTGCAATTTACATTGAAAACCATTAAAACATTCTGCTTAACAAATCATATTAGATTTCTTAGGTTCCCTAGCTCCCTGTGAATTCGATCCCTAAGTACTACAACTCGACCTCTTATTTGAGAGAGTATAAATCACTCCTTAGGGTAATTTTAGTGGTATCAAATTTCATTTGAATAGTAAATAGATATTTATGGCGACATTAACGAGAGTACCAGGTCGATCGATGACAACGATAGTATGTCAATCGACACTTCAGATGATCTAAGCAAAAAGACGAATCCCAGAACCCTCACGTTCGATATAAAAGTTAATGTTGCTTACAACGCGCTGTACCCAGACCGTGATTCCCCCATAGATGAAATTCTGCATCGGGAAGTGCACGCGGTCGGGCAAGGTTCAAAGAGCAGACCTTGGTATGCTAATATAGTTAACTATTTAGCTGCTGACATAGAGACCAAAGTTTTTAAGAGAAGTTAGGAGATATCACTGTGACGAACCATATCTCTACAAAAACTGCTCTGATGGCATGTATAGACGCTGTGTTGCCGAAACCGAGATACACGACATTTTATTCTATTTCCATGGATCCGATTATGCTTGGCATTTTACGACCTTTAAAACGGTATCAAAAATCCTTCAAGCAGGATTCTGGTGGCCAACCATGTTTCGCGATGCTCATGCATTCATAGCACAATGCGACAGATGTCAACGGAGAGGAAAAATCAGTAAAAGACATGAAATGGAACATAAATCTATTCTAGAAGTAGAAGTATTTGACTGTTGGAGAATAGATTTCATGGGTCCTTTCCCTTCCTCCTACGGGAATAAATACATCTTAGTCGCTGTTGATTATGTGTCAAACTGGGTCGAAGCAGTAGCTTCCCCATTGAACGATGCGTCCGTCGTTATTAAGCTTTTTAAAAGCATCATCTTCCCGAGATTTGGAATTCCCCGAGTAGTCATAAGTGACGGTGGATCCCATTTCATTAACAAAATTTTTGAAGGACTACTCCGGAAGAACGGAGTGCACCATAGAGTTGCTACACCATACCACCCGCAGACGAGCGGGCAGGTAGAAATCTCAAATCGACAGATCAAAGAAATCTTAGAAAAGACTGTAGGAACATCTCGAAAGGATTGGTCTAGAAAATTGGACAACGCACTCTGGGCATACCGGACTGCGTTCAAAACTCTTTTAGGAACCACCCCTTTTCACCTACTGTATGGGAAATTATGTCACTTACCGGTCGAGCTGGAACACAAGGCAGCCTGGGCTATTAAATAATTAAACTTCGATATCAAACCAGCTGCCGAAAGGAGGCTCATGCAGCTCAACGAGCTGGATAAGATTAGACATTTAGCTTATGAGAGTTCGAAGATATACAAGGAAAAGACGAAAGCATATCACGATTAAAAAAGTCATTTCCCGGCACTTTGAACCAAACGATCAAGTGCTGCTATATAACTCTCGGCTAACACTGTTCCTTAGAAAACTCCGATCTTGTTGGTCAGGTCCTTTCACTGTATTGAACATAAATCCTTATGGAGCCATTACACTTATAAATAATAAAGGAGACGGTCGGGAGCCTACTTGCCCCGATTTTCATACATTGCGGAGTTCCATTAGATGATGCTGAGATGGATGACCGGATCGTCTACATGGATGCAGCGCATCTCACGAGCACTCAGTGGCTCAAGGAAGACCGTGACTAGTGCTTCAGGGACGAGAACGGCCCGCACTTGGTGAGGCTGCCACTTCGTACTCACGGATTTCGACCATGGCCTTTCTAGCATTCAGTTCCGACCTGACCCATGCCTCCTCCGCGCCCCAGCTACCATGCCGCTACGCTACACGGTCCAGCGACCTGGAGGACCTCAGCCGCATCAGCCCGAGGCCGCACTCCCGCCATTCCCACCTATGCCAGACATGTCTACACTCCCTGAGGAAGATTTCCAGCGCGTCGTAGTCGATGCTCTCACTGCCATCTGGGCCAGAGTATCGATATGTCGCTGTTCGAGCAGGAGGAGTGTGCAAGCCAGCTCATTGTTGGCAGCAGGATCATCACGCCAGCGACGAGGCACCTCCAGCGACGACACCACTGATGAGGACTAGTCCTCATATTTCTATCCCTATCGACTTATCTTTTCTTTTACATTCGTAATATTAGGATTTACTTTCGAAATTATTATTCTATGTTATGACTGGAGTTTATCTATTTTGCTGACCTTGCATGTGTTTGGATTGTCTAACAGAGCTAACCTCGCTGACTGATACTTATGGGTTAGATACACTGACACGATGCAGCTAGCACATAATTTTTCTGTCTTCGTGCTATCGATCGGCGACGATATCCTTACGTCGATCGACTGTGATGCGCTTATGTCGATCGATCGAGTGTCGTATATATCAATCTACACTCGAAATGGATGGGTACGAACATTTTTTTCTCATGTTTAACATTTTAAACTTAGTAGTTATTATTTATTTAACCAACCAATCATAGACTGAATATCACTGGGATATGGTATAATGTGCTTTTGTGATTAGGACTTTTTATATGTGGATTGCAATATTGTAGAGGTGATGATTCTAAGTTTTAAATCATGTGAATCCCTGCTGTTTCAAACCTCTTTCAGAGAGACTGCCATTTTGTTTTACTTGAGGATAAGCAAAAGGGTAAGTCTGGGGGGAGTTGATAGACCATGCATTTGACCAAATTTTATCTATGGTTTAAAAGTGTTTTAACTACTAATTATTATATTATAGAGTATATTTAGAATATTTATAGGATCAGGAGTGCTTTGGAGATAAGTGATGATTTTGGAGCATTTTGGAGATATTTGGAGCAAGCACCCGAGATGACCATCGAGCTCGACCATCGGTCGATAATGAAGAGGAAAACGATCGATGTTCATATCTTGACATCAATCGACAGCAAAGCGCGATGAAAGCCCGTTTGGTCACAGCCGACTTGAAGCCTAAGTCTTCACCAATTTACAAGATTACCCCGGACGAGTTTTAACCTAATTATATAAGCTTCGCCACCATGTTAGAGGCAAAGTGTGCTTTCTTGTTTTATTATTTTTCACAACAAGATTTTCTAGGATTTTGATAGATTGGAGAGAAGATCCAAAGTTATAATTTGTGATTGGAACTTCATTAATATCTTTTTACTATTCTAATGAAGTTTTCTTACCTAATTGATATTATGAACTGCTTAGCCATGTCTGAGTACTTCCATTGTTTGATTTTAGGGTTGAAATAGGTTAGGAGGGATTAGCCCCAACTATAAATTGCTGAGTTGTGGTAATTGACATTAGGATTGTTCATTAATGCATGTTTTCTGCCCCCATTTGATGGGCGAGAGTTAGTCCTGCGATTAGAGCCTCGTACTCGCTTTTGTTGTTGGTTGCTTTGAAGTTGCATCTCACGGCTCTTGAGGCCGTGTTCACTATCGGCGAGGTAAGCACTATTCCCACTCCAGCTCCTCTGACGTTGCTGGATCCATCAACATGCAGGATCCATTCTCTCTCTTCTTTGGTTTCGCCTCAGAGGCGTACTTCTTGCTCCAAAACTGGGAGTATTGCAGGGGAGAATTCGGCCACGAAGACCACTAGGACCTGTGAATTTATAGCTATGGCGGGTCAAAATATTACGTCGTACTCCCCTAGTTCCACAGCCCATTTGGCTAAACGTCCGGAGACTTCGGGTTTGTGGAGGACCAACTTTAGAGGGAAGGAGGTTGTAGAAACCCGTTAAAAAAAAAAGAGAATGGTCGAGTATCTTTGTGGTGGTCGAGTCGCGGGTGATAAGGATCGATCGAAAAGTTTTGAAGTACGAAGTGGCGAAGAAGTGATCGTGAGTTAACTATGAGTCGAAGAAGTTGCTCGACCATAGTTAGAAGATGCCTTAGATTGATCAGACAGACATTTTGGAAGAATAACATTTTTGGAAGCACGACGGTTTAGAAGCTCGACGTTTGTGAAGAATGACGTTTCTTCAGCACGAAGTTTTCCGCGAAACTTCGTATTAGCGGAATATTATTTTGAAGACATTGGAAGCATGACAGAATTAAGCAGGACGGAAAGGAAGCACGACGGGAAGCATGCACGACGGGATCGAAGCACGACGGAAAAACCCGAAATTAGACGAAAACTCTAATTTCGGTATTATGCAAGTCTTCGATGAAGCCGAAGGATCGGGAAATATTTACCGCCAAGGACTGAAATCAGGCCAATGGACCGAGAAGCTCGAGGTGACTTGTTGCATGGGTTCAGAACGTGGTGTCAACTGTCCACCAAGCTGAGTGTCTACAGAAGCTCGAGGTGTCGCTGTGCATGGAAGCTGCACATGCAGCTTGACATGTAGAAGCACGAGGTGGATCGACCAAGCACGAGGTGGATCGACCAAGCACGAGGTGTCTCCGCGCATGCAACCGAAGCATGCGTCCAGCCATGTGTGTGATGCTGTGGCGCCTTCCATGAGTTCCAGTCATGCAGCCTGACATCTGGGAGGAGTGGTGGCGTCCTGCATGTGTCCTGGACATGCAGCCAGCCATGTGGAGCACGAGGTGCCGCCACGCATGCGTCCGGAGCCATGCGAAGCGACACACAGGCTGCCACCAACCTGAATCTGATTGTGTGCTGTATTCTATAAATAGGCCACGACCCCAGCTCATTTGAGGACATCCAGACCTGTTCAAAGCCAGTTAAAAACGTTAGAGAAAAGTACAAAAAGAAAGCAAGTGATTCCCAGCTATTTCGAGAGTTTTAGAGAGTTTTCGAGATCAGTTCTCTATTGATTTCGAGTCAGCGCCTAGGGAAGGTTCTGTCCAACTGAAGGTCAATCAAATGAAGATCAGCTCAGATGGAAATCAAGTCAACGTGGCCAGAGAGAAAGAGAGAGAGAAGCAAAGTGGTCAACTTAGAGTGTAGTCGATTCTCACCGAGAAGGCCAGTTCCGTCCAATCGGCGATTCTATACGATTGTGACGCGGAAGCTCTTTCCAAATGATTTCGTCCAGACCAGTCAGTTCCTTTGATGATCAAGTGGAGGTGATGCCCAGAGTTAGTTCAGTTCCACGGTTTCAGATCAGACGAAGTTCTGCTCGATACTCCGCCGGGAAGTCCGAAGAACTGTCTAGCAGCTAAAGGAGGTTCTGTACAGATCAGTCCGTCCAGACCGGTTAGTGTATTCATTATCAAGCCGAGGGTCTATCTAAGTCGAGATCAGTTCAGTCCAGTCCAGTCAAGACGTTCATCTTGGGTTTTGGCAAAGTCCTCTCCGATCAACCAGCTGCTTCTCGCCTAGAACACTGTGAGTTGGTTTGTTTGAGTTCCACTTGGAGCTTAGGTTAGATCGAGTTGCATATAGAGTAGAATGCTCACATTATTGAAAGGTAGAGTCCTTAGGGTTATTTTATTTATGAACCACACTCAGTTTAGCAAGGGCTAAGCTGAGATGAATGGAATTAAGACTGAGATAATAACCTGACTAGGGCTATGATGCATCATGTTTTATATTCTTCCGTGTTGATTTGGTTGAGTGCAGGTTCCCGTTATCTTTAAAGATAGTTTAATAGCAGGAGTCTGAACTATCTGGATAATGGTTTGATTTATTTGTTTAGTATTGATATTATTGTTTAGTTGTTAGTACTAAGGTCTTAGGCCATATAGGCCGGACTATTGGTACTATTGGTTTGTGTTGTAGAGTCGAGTGTCTGGTTAGTGTCTAGAACTTTATCATTACGTTAGGTTCTAGATTGAGTTTGTGTTGTGTGAGTGTGCTGACAGTATGTGCGTAACCCGCCCATACTAGGCTTGTTTGGGGTTGATTAGTGTTTCCTCGCCCTCGTATTCAGCGGGTTCAAGGAAACCCCTTATTCTCTGGATCGGGAAGACTCAGAGAGACGAGATCATGGCCTATGGCTGAGTGATTACACGACGGTGTAATGTGGCAGTGACCCGAAGGACTGTGGGCTGTCGCGCGGTAACCCGAAGGACAGTGGGCCGCGGTCGGTTGAAAGTTCCTTCTTCTGGCCTTTGTGGTAGGAAGATAGGATATTGCCGATAGAGAGGATGAACACTAAGTCACCATTTCCCGGGGTAGTGTATTGTGTTGTGTTAGAGTGTCGTAGGGGGTATGGAACCCTCGAGTTAATGTAGCACCGATATATGGTTTTACGAGTTAGATCGAGTCGTTGGTAGTTAGTATCTTATTATTGTTGTGATTTGCTTGCAGGTTCTGACATTAAGTCCTAAGTCTGGTTTAGGTACCGGATTAGACATGGTGTCTCTTTGATAATTATGGATTGGTTGTTGACTTGTTTTAATGCAGGTTCCCGTTACTTGAAGCTAGATCATGGCAGGAGGCCAAGTCTAACTTAGTAACGGTTTGCTTAGCCTTAGCTTTTATTGCATGCTAGGGCTAGATTGATTGTTATTTTGGGTTGTCTGGGTTAGAGTCTAGGTTGCAGGTAGAGGCCGCCAGCTCATTGAGTAAGATTAGGTTACTCATCCAACTCCATTGTCCTTTTTGCAGGTCGCTTTAGGTAAGGATGATCGGATAGCTTGTGCTGGATCATCCTTACCTAACGGGCCTGTTTTGGCCGTTTTTATCGTTTATCGGGATTGGCCGTTGGTGGCTTTGAATCCCCTTACCGCTTTACGCGGTTATTTATATGATGAATGTTTTCGTTTTCGAGTTTTCCTGAGTAGGTTTGAAGTAAATATGAGTTGTCGTCTCATATTTAATTCCGATGAGACGTTCAATCTGTTGGTTCGATCGTGATTTTCGTAAAAATTATTTATCTTTACGATTTTCGAGAACATTGAGATACGAACGGAGAGACATGGTTTAGGATCTCGTATCTTTTAGATATCATGCCTTGAGATGTTTGAGACCAGAGCGTTGGGTTTAGGGCAAGACCTAGGTTTACTTTCGGTTAAGGTTTATGCGGTGACTAGCGGCTATCGTTTTTCCTGTTGCGATTTCTTCCTGATTCGCACCGATTTAAAGTCCGCGATATGTTCTCGGCTTATATGACTTGTATGGTACGAATCGAGCATCTTCTCAGAATTATCTGGAAGTGCTAAACCAAAATTTCGGATTTTTGTTGTAGCGCGCTTTTGTCCTTGTGCTGGACGTTTTTAAAGATCAAAAGAGTGATCGAATTGCGTTTGTTTAAGACGGCTGGCGTGTTTGTCGGGGCCAATCGACGAACGGGGTGTAAGGTTTTGGTGGTCGCGTTCGGACAATTTGTTCGTATTATCTTCAAATTTTAACTTTGCGACGTCTCGCAGTTGTTTCGAGGATTATACGTGTATCTTTGTGCGTTTGAAGGATGATGATTTTTTTACGATTTTTGGGCCGGATGAGGCTGCAGACAAGAGTCTTAATGTTTCCAGGCGTGTCCTGAAAATTTTTGTGTTTAACTGAAGCGTAAACGTTTTCCGATAAAAAGGACAACGTATATTGTAGTAAAAGTTTTTGAAGTTTCTTAAAAACTCGATTACAATAATGGCGATTTTTTAAGTGGAAGTATACGAGTATACGCACCCACTCCCCCCCTTTTTAGAAAGGGGGATAGCTGAACTCGTCTTTTGACGAGCTGCCTACGTACCCCTTTCGAGGATCATGCCATCTCGTAGTTCTGTTTCATGCCGCGAGTGTTCTTACTCGGTGGTAGATGTCGTGATATCCGCTTTGACCTTGTCGATCGTGGCTGGGTCAACGCTATTTTCCGGATGTTCCGGTTGAGTTGTAGCGTGGGCTTCAGACTTGTGTCGAGCTTCGACGTCCGATGCGTTTGCGTTGGTAGACGTTTTTAATTCGTTTTTTTCCCGGGGTGCTTTTGGCCGAAGATTGGTCTATCTTCGTGCGCTTGCCGTTTACAGCTGCAGAAGTCGTGATTTGCCTTAACTTGTGCTCTGCGAGGAAGCATAGCCGCGACTGTTTTTGGCACCCCTAGATGGTCGCGACTCCGCTTGGGGTTGGGAATTTGAGACCCAGGTGGAAGGTTGACGGAACTGCATGCATGGCGTTGAGCCATGCGGTTCCCATGATCACGTTGTAGATAGCGGGATGATCGACCACCATGAACTCGACGATTTTCGTGATCTCCTTGGCCATGACTGGCAATTGGATCGATCCAAGAGTCATCGATACTTCGCCTGAAAAACCCGTGAGTGGTTTTGGCGTCGGAATTACTTCTCCGAGTTCGATGCTCATCCGTTTGAGAGTGTCGCGGAAGATTACGTTGACCGTGCTTTCCGTGTCGACGAGTACCCTTCCGACTTCTAAGTCTCGTATAACGAGATCTATGACGAGCGGGTCGCAGTGAGGTTGATCGATGCCGCCGGCCTCTTCCTTTGTGAAGGTGATCGAGCAATTATGGCCATCTCCTTGAGGAGACCATGTAGACCAATTTGCGCTCGACTCCGCCTTCCGTTGGTAAGCCTTGATGGCCGACACAGTGTCGCCGCAGTATTGTGATCCTCCGATGATCATATTGACTCTGCGGCGATTGTTATCGTTCCCTTTGTCGTCTGGCCTCCTGTCACGTTTATCCCCAGGCTGGTTTTGTTGAGGGGATTTTTCAGCGGACGGATTTCTGTCCGTCTTTGGAGGGCGATCAGAATCGAGGATCAGATCCTTGACGCTAGTTACTTCCGAGAGCTCTCCAGCGAGTAGCTTCGCGGCCAGTCTTGCTCCCAAGAATTTGCAGTTGGTTGTGGAATGTCCTCGGGATTGGTGGAACTCGCAGAAGGTGTTTTCGTCATACCCTTGATTGCGAGTCCATGTGTTTCCCGTGGTCCGACCCTGATCCGAGTTGATCGCATAGTTATGCGCCCCCTGGAGATCTTCCCCCTCGTGATGGACGTACTTGCCGTTACGAGAGTTCTTCTTTTTCCCTTTCGGGTCCACGTCTTTCGAGGATGGTGTTACCGCCTTATGTTTTTGCGATAAGACTTTAGTTTCCTCCTCTACTATGATGTAGTCCGTTGCTTTGTGGAGGGCGTCCTGGATCGTTCGTGGTTTGTCGAGAGTTATCCACTTTCTGAATTTCGACTTGTACCAGAGCGTCTTTCTCAGCGCGTCGATGGCCACTTTGTCGCTTATCCCACTGACCCTTGACATTATCAGCTTGAACCGACTGATAAACTCGTGGAGGGGTTCGTCTTCCCTCTGGGAGAGACTCCAGAGGTCAACATCGGAAGTTTCTCTGTATATGAATACAGAGTATTGCTTGAGAAATTCCGATGCGAGCTGTCGGAAACTCCCGATGGTGTTACGACGAAGGCGTGCGAACCATTCAAGTGCTGCTCCTTCCAGGTTTTCAACGAACAGGCGGCAGTAGCCGGCATCCTTTTCGCCGTCCTTCAGTCTAGCTCTTCCCATCGCGATGTGGAAAGCCTGAAGGTGCGCTTTTGGATCGGCCGTACCATCGTACTTCGGTACTTTGATTTTTCCCGGATCGGACACCCTCATGTCCGAAATGCGATTGGTAAAAGGGGTCTTCCGAGCTCCTTCCAACAGTCGATCGATTTCGGGGGCAGCACTAGTAGCATGATGGATTTGAGACTTTACGGCCCTCATTTCTGCCGCAGTCTTGGTGATGTAGTCGCGAAGATCGCGGATATCCGATGTCTCGTCAGTAGATTTCCGAGCCTGTCGGCGTTTACTGCGAGTGTGCTCGGTTTGTCTTTCAGCCAGCTCCTCCTGTTCGTTCCAATAGGCGATTTCTTCCTCTTCCGTCATTGGTTTTTCGAACGGGGAGCCTTCCCGAGCAGATCGGCTTCTGGTCCTTCTCGGATGTCTGTCGACGTCCTCGTCGGTGTCGTTGGAAACATCGCTAGGATCCAGGTCAATGTGTTCGGCTTCGTTATCCTCCGAGTCCTTTGCAGGGGGCGGAAGACTTTCAGGGTTCCCCTTTTCGATGGGAGATTTCTCGCTAGGGTTTTGACCCGAAGGTCGTTCCCGCGCGACTCCTGATCTGTCGAGTGGGGTAGTGAGTCGAGCCTCTTCCCGCGGATTTTTGTGGTTCCGCGGGGGCGGATTGCTTGGGTCCTTGCCGTTAAGGTTTCAACCTGTTGGGTCAAGGTATTCACGAGCTTATCCTGTTCTTCCGACCTTTTCTCATAGGTGGCGAACATCTTTTTAAACTCCTCAAGCGTCGCGGCGTTGGCTTGTGCGTTGGCCGCGGATACGTCCGCTACTGGAGTGTGGAGATCGGTGCCGCTGCCTCCGTTAAGAGGAGTTTGCACGTTATCCGCGTTGTTAGTTGACATGTCTGATCGAGAGTGATGTGGCTTTTGCGGTTAGATTGATCCAAACTGTGGGAACCGAAATTCGCACTGTCGATTTCCGTTTAAATAAGGAAACTAGGAAAACCCTAATTTCCCAGAGGACCCGGATATCTGCTAATTACCACACGTCAAGCAATCAGAACACGAGAATAACAACGATAAGAATAAGAAATCAAAAAAGAGAGCAAAGTAGATCTTATTCCGAATCTACGTATGATCGTTTACAACAAGGTATAAGCCTGGGCTCGAGAGCTGTCGGCGAGATTCCTAGTTCTAGCAACCCTAAGACGGTTAAACCTAATTGAGTCGAAGCTCGAAATAACAAAAACGGAAAATTGCCTAAATTGCTCTAAGTGCTAAGTTTGCTCTGAAAAGTCCTCTGCCATGCTCCTCGCCTAGGACTCCTTATATACTAGCTCCAAGGTCGGTTTACGCTTTTACTCTTCTGCCCTTAAGCCGTCATAGCATAAAAATGGAGATATTCCATTTTCCCGATCTTCCAATTATCTTCAAAACTTCCGTATTTATCCGCGGAAACTTGACATTTATCCTTCCTTGTGGACCAAGCGTAAACCGTGCTGCGGTTTACGGGCTTTTGGTTAAGAAATCGTAGGATGGGCCTCGAGTCATGTTTTAGATCCCTTTGGGCCGTCTTCCGACTCGACACGTTTACTACGAATTCTTTTTGCTAAAGAACGAACTTTCCGCGGTTTCTAATCCGCGAAGTTTGATCGATGAATTTGAATAGCGGAAAACATGGACTGAGCTTGCTACGGTCTTCGGGAGATAGCATTCGAAGGTTTGACGAGAATGCATGGATTGATGTCGGATTGATGTCGTATCGATGTTCGGAAGGGTTCAATCGCTACACAGCGACTGAACTTTGGCTCGAGCCCGGTTGCTACGTAGCGACCGAGCGGGACGAACGCTCGGTCGCTACGTAGCGACCGAGCTTTGGCTTGAGCTCGGTCGCTACGTAGCGACCGAGCTTTGGCTCGATCTCGGTCGCTACGTAGCGACCGAGCGGGACGATCGCTCGGTCGCTACGTAGCGACCGAGCTTGGCCGAGCTCGGTCGCTACGTAGCGACCGAGCTTCGGTCTCAAGCTCGGTCGCTACGTAGCGACCGAGCGGGACGATCGCTCGGTCGCTACGTAGCGACTGAGCTTCGGCTCGAGCTCGGTCGCTACGTAGTGACCGAGCGGGACGATCGCTCGGTCGCTACGTAACGACCGAGCAGGACGATCGCTCGGTCGCTACGTAGCGACCGAGCGGGACGATCGCTCGGTCGCTACGTAGCGACCGAGCTTGGTCGAGCTCAGCCGTTACGTAGCGACCGAGCGGGACGATCGCTCGGTCGCTACGTAGCGACCGAGCTTTGGCTCGAGTTCGGTCGTTACGTAGCGACCGAGCTGGACGAGCACTCGGTTGCTACGTAGCGACCGAGCTTTGGCTCGGACTTGGTTGCTACGCAGCGACCGGACAGCGTGTATGCGAGGTAATTACGCAACGGTCGAGCTTGGTTAGTTTGGTTTGAATCTTCAAGGATACTTCTTCGTAAAAACTTCGTATTTGGCTATATTTTACGAAAGTTACATCTTCCTTTTTACTATCTCTTTCGGAAATACGATCTCCGAGGATTTTCGGTGGTAATTCCGTCGTAACCGTTTTTGACCCCAACAATCACATAAAACTTGACATGATTCGAAGAAAAGAGAAAACTGGTCGAACATCAACTTAGTTGTCGAACCGCGGGCGGTAAAGATCGATCGGCAAATTTCGAAGAACGAGGTGGTCGAAGAATTGTTTGCGAGGGAACAATGAGTCAAATAAGCTGCTCGACCATAGTTAGAAGATGTCTTAGATTGATCAGACGAACGTTTTGGAAGCATAACATTTTTGGAAGCACAACGTTTCAGAAGCTCGACGTTTTCGAAGACCGACGTTTCTTCATCACGAAGTTCTCTCGGAAAATCTTCGTATCAGTAAAATATTATTCTGGACACATAATAAGTAGGAAGCAGGATGGGAATTAAGCAGGACAGGAAGCAAGCACGACGGGATCAAAGCACGACGGGAAAACCCGAAATCGGGCAAAAACCTTAATTTCGGTATTATGAAATTTTTCGAGGAAGCTGGAGACTTGAGAAATATTTTTCATCAAGGTCAGAAATATTTTGGAGTCTGTTAAGAATATTTAGCTCATCAGAACGGGAGCGGAAAAATATTCGGGATTGATCGCGGGTCGAAAATATGCCGGAAGGGTCAAAAATCGCGTAAACCGACCAAGAAGCTCGAGGTGTCTCTATGCATATGGCCAGGACGTTCTGTCTAGCATATCAGCAGCTGAGTGTCAACAAAATTAGGAGGTGTAGACGTGCATGGGTGCTGGACAAGTCGTAGCTAGAGGTGTCGCAATACCTGCGATCTGCACATGCGAACCGACATGCAGAGGCCGGTGTGTCGCAACGCATGCACTCCAGCCATGCAGCAAGCCATCTGGACGTGGTACTGTCTTCTGGCATGTAAAGGAAGCATGCATCAGGGCATGTGGACGCCCGTGTGTCGCAACGCATGCGACCGGAAGGATGCGGGACGACAACACAGCCGCTTGGGTGGCACCGTCTGACTCGCTGGCGAGTTCTATATAAACCCTTCACCCCCTGCTCATTTTCATTGATCCATCACACACAAAAGACACTTAAAGACGTGGCTAGTGAGAAAAAGAGAAAGAAAAAGAAGTTTTAGAAGAAAAGTTCTTTCGGAAGACCGAGATATCACCGAGAAGAGAAGTTCTGCCCGATCAAAGAATTTCTGCAATCTCTAAGCAGAAGCTCTGTCCAAACCATTTCGTCCAAGCCTTTCCTTTGGTGATCAAGTAGAGGTGCTGCTCAGATTAGTTCAGATCAGTCGAAGCTTTGAAGCCGATACGCTACCCGGAAGTCCGAATATCGACCAGAAGCTAAGGGAGGTTCTGTTCAAGTTCTGATCAGTCCAGTCCAGCCCGTCCAAGATGTCAGCATTGGGTTTTGGCTAAGCTCTCTCTCCGACCAACAAGCTGCTAGAACACTGTGAGTTGGTTTGTTTGAGTTCCACTTGGAACTTAGGGAAGATCGAGTATTCATATAGAGTAGAATGCTCACACTGTTGCATGATAGAGTCCTTAGGGTTATTTATTAAACCGGACTCAGTTTAGCACGGGCTATGCTGAGATGAAATGGAATTAAGACTGAGATAATAACCTGACTAGGACTAAGATGATCGATTATAGTTGAATTAAGATTGAGATGAGATGCATGTCTTGATTATTTACTACTTGGTTGATTAGTTATGGATTAGACATGCCTTAGTGATGATTGCTTGGTAGTGATTATTGTTTGTGCAGGGATTATGGTAATGTTGTTGTCTAGGGGATCTTTGGCCATATAGGCCGATCTCCTGGTTGTGATGTTGATACTACGGGTCCTATGCCATATAAGCTGGACTACGAGTATTGGTTGATATTGTCGTAGACTCCTATATATTGTTTAGTTTTGGGTTGGAGTCTTGTCCCTTAGGTCTTTCCTAGGGATAATTGTGTCGAGTGTGTGTTGCCGACAGCAGGTGCGAAACCCGCCCATGCTAGGCATGTTGAGGGGTGATTAGTGTTTCCTCACCCTCGTACCCAGCGGGTTCAAGGAAACCACTTATTCGCTGGATCGGGAAGACTCAGACGAACGGGGTCATGTCCTATGGCTGAGTATTACACGACGGTGTAATGTGGCAGTGACCCGAAGGACTGTGGGCTGTCGCGCGGTGACCCGAAGGACTGTGGGCCGCGGTCGGTTGAAAGTTCCTTCTTCTGGCCTTTGTGGTAGGGGAATAGGATATTGCCGATAGAGAAGATGAACACGATGTCACCAGGGTCCGAGTTAGAGTGTTATGTCGTGACGAGTAGTCTTATTTGTGTTGGGGGTTGTGGAACCCTCGAGTCAGTGTTAGCACCGAGATATGGTGTTGTCTTTAATCGAGTCTTGATTGTTAGACTTGTAAGGGATCCGTTTTAGTAGTTGGCCGTGTGGCCAAGGATTGTTATTAGATTAAGGTTGAGCATACCTTAGTCGGTGTGTTTTCGGATTAGCCTTAAGCTTTGTTTATTGCGCTTAGGCTAAGTTGATTGTTATTTTGGGGTTGTCGGGGCTAGCTACTAGGTTTTGGGTAGAGGTAGCATGTTCACTGAGGGACCTTACGTTACTCACCCAACTCTCGTTGTCCTTTTTGCAGGAAACCAGGTTGTAGAGGATTGGACGCATAGGCCACCGGAGTAGATTTGCAGTGCATTTGGCTACGTTTTAATTCTTAAAACATTTTATGTTTCCGTTGCGTTTTATTTGGATTTGGGATCCCTAAAATATTTAAATGTTCTTAAAAGACATAGAATTGAATTTAAAAATCAACGGGTCCAATATGATATTGGTTTAGTCCGAACCAACACAACGTTATGTCTTGGTACGGGTTGAGAAGTCTTAGGCCTCGATCTAACGGAACCGTTAACTTCGGGTGTAGGTTGCAAATCCTTAAGCCTTGAGTTAGCGGGACGTGTTAGTAGACGAACTGGTCTAGGTCGTAGAGTAAATTTTATGACTGGCCGAATTGTCCTTAGCCCGTCATGTAGCGCTTCCGGACCATGGTGTTGGGTTGGACGGTCAGTCATGTTCTTGTTTGATTGTTGGCTGGCCGGTTGGCCTTTCATCTCTAACCCTTGGTGTGGGTCATCCGTCGGTCATGATCTTGTTTGATTGTTGGCCGGTGGGCCGACCTATGTCTAGGATGGTTCGGGGGTATTATAGAGCATGGTTACGATTATGCTCACTTGTTCCCGTGTTTTCAAACGTTTTCAATAATTTTCGAGTCAAAAGGAGTCGCCAATGCACTCTCTAGGAAATCCGGTCATGTCCAATCGTTGGGAAGGGGTTTGTTAGATTATATTATTAGAATTTCGTCTAACCCATATATATTGTTGTAACTTTGATTCCACAGGTTGTTGCACTGGAGTGGTAGGGTGGATATTTGGAGTTTTGGAGGATTTCGACGTTTTGCCTAGCGCTACATTGGCAGACCTGTTCGCGCCCCATGATTTTGATCAGGTCGTGCCCGAGATGATCCCGACACCTATCATCATTTCTGATGATGAGTCAGACGATGTGGCAGTTCCAACACCTATTATTATCATTTTGGATGATGACACCGAGTCAGATGATGATGTTCTGGAGATACCTTCAGTAGCGCCACCGAGCCCTATCACTATTTTGTCTATGGGCACTACAGGAGAGACACCTAGCTATGATCCTGCTGAGGATCATGGTCCTTCTCCTCCGACGCCAGAGATAGGGATGCCATCTTGGTCCCCACCTTTAGAGGCATTTGAGCTACTCATCTTCCCTATGTCACCGGGATTACCCGATCCCACTTATATACCGATGACTGATGAGCAGTACGAGCTTGAGACAGGATGGCTGACACTCTTTTATCAGCCTATGGAGTCTATTGGAGACAGTGAGGACGACCCAGACATGATGATTACCGATGACCCTTTTACTCAGCCGATCGAGTTACCCCACTATCAGCCTATCTTTGAGACCGGAGAGCCTTCCAGCTTTCCACATGCGGAGGACGCTACGATGGAGTTACCATTCCCGGAGATCATATAAGACATTGTAGAGCCTTCCAGCTTTCCATATATGGAGACAGCCACGACAGAGTTACCATTACCCCAGACTACTTGCGAGACCGGAGGACCATCGAGTTTTCCAGCTTATGCTCCCGGAGGATCGACTTATTTTGGAGAACCTTACGCTACTCAGTCCTTTCCTTATGGACAAGGTAGGATTTGAGTGATAAGGTTCATGGATGATATTATCGAAAGAACAAGATAATGTCATCGGAAATAAGGATGCTATGGCCGAGTTAGAGAAGATGATCCAGCGATCATTCAGCTGAAGAGTTACGAAGGTAGTTGTGGAGACCTTGAGGAGGACACTCAAGGAACATTGGTAGACAGCGTAAAGAGATGATGGAGACAAGTAGATGATGGATGAGCCATGGGAATTCGAAAGCAAAAGAAAAAAAAAGGGTCGACCAAGAGAATTCTTGGAGAAGCATCAAGATGGAGCGAGTCTAAAATTTCAAGTGTCTATGGAAACCCAAAGAAACCAAAAGAAAGGTGAGCTGACGGTGAAGCACATTTTATGACCGAGACCACAAGACGGAGTCATTCAAGAAGAGATCACCATCACAACATATCAAGGAGGAGTGTGCCCTGAAGCTGAGCATTTACGCAACAAGCATTCGAGGATGAATTCTATTAAGGGGGGGGGGGGGAGAATGTGATAACCCGCCCTTCGGGATAAAAAAAAAAAATAATAATATAATATGAATCTGGAGCCGAGCATTTGGGAGTCTAAGTATCAGGAGGAATGTTGAGTTTTGATCACATAAAACTTGACATGATTCGAAGAAAAGAGAAGACTGGTCGAACATCAACATAGTGGTCGAACCGCGGGCGGTAAAGATCGATCGGCAAATTTCGAAGAACGAGGTGGTCGAAGAATTGTTTGCGAGGGAACTATGAGTCGAATAAGCTGCTCTACCATAGTTATAAGATGTCTTAGATTGATCAGATGAACGTTTTGGAAGCATAACATTTTTGGAAGCACAACGTTTCAGAAGCTCGACGTTTTCGAAGACCGACGTTTCTTCATCACGAAGTTTTCTCGGAAAATCTTCGTATCAGTAAAATATTATTCTGGAGACATAATAAGTTGGAAGCAGGATGGGAATTAAGCAGGATGGGAAGCAAGTACGACAGGATCGAAGCACGACGGGAAAACCCGAAATTGGGCAAAAACCCTAATTTCAGTATTATGAAATTTTTCGAGGAAGCTGGAGACTCGGGAAATATTTTTCTTCAAGGTCAGAAATATTTTGGAGTCTATTAAGAATATTTAGCTCATCAGAACGGGAGCGAAAAAATATTCGGGATTGATCGCGGGTCGAAAATATGCCGGAAGGGTCAAAAATCGCGTAAACTGACCAAGAAGCTCGAGGTGTCTCTATGCATATGGCCAGGACGTTCTGTCTAGCATATCAGCAGCTGAGTGTCAACAAAAAGAGGAGGTGTAGACGTGAATGCGTGCTGAACATGCAGCTTGACAAGTCGTAGCTCGAGGTGTCGAAATACCTGCGATATGCACATGCGAACCGACATGCAGAGGCCGGTGTGTCGCAACGCATGCACTCCAGCCATGCAGCAAGCCATCTGGACGTGGTGATGTCTTCTGGCATGTAAAGGAAGCATGCATCAGGGCATGTGGACGCCCATGTGTCGCAACGCATGCGACCGAAATCATGTGGGATGACACACAGCCGCTTGGGTGGCACCGTCTGACTCGCTGGCGAGTTCTATATAACCCTTCATCCCCTGCTCATTTTCATTGATCCATCACACACCAAAGACACTTAAAGACGTGGCTAGTGAGAGAAAGAGAAAGAAAAAGAAGTTTTAGAAGAAAAGTTCTTTCGGAAGACCGAGATATCACCGAGAGGAAAAGTTCTGCCCGATAAAAGAATTTCTGCAATCTCTAAGCAGAAGCTCTGTGCAAACCATTTCGTCCAAGCCTTTCCTTTGGTGATCAAGTAGAGGTGGTGCTCAGATTAGTTCAGATCAGTCGAAGCTTTGAAGCCGATACGCTACCCGGAAGTCCGAATATCGATCAGAAGCTAAGGGAGGTTCTGTCCAAGTTCTGATCAGTGCAGTCCAGCCCGTCCAAGATGTCAGCATTGGGTTTTGGCTAAGCTCTCTCTCCGACCAACAAGCTGCTAGAACACTATGAGTTGGTTTGTTTGAGTTCCACTTGGAACTTAAGGTAGATCGAGTATTCATATAGAGTAGAATGCTCACACTGTTGCATGATAGAGTCCTTAGGGTTATTTATTAAACCGGACTCAGTTTAGCACGGGGTATGCTGAGATGAAATGGAATTAAGACTGAGATAATAACCTGACTAGGACTAAGATGATCGATTATAGTTGAATTGAGATTGAGATGAGATGCATGTCTTGATTATTTACTACTTGGTTGATTAGTTATGGATTAGACATGCCTTAGTGATGATTGCTTGGTAGTGATTATTGTTTGTGCAGGGATTATGGTAATGTTGTTGTCTAGGGGATCTTTGGCCATATAGGCCGATCTCCTGGTTGTGATGTTTATACTACGGGTCCTATGCCATATAGGCTGGACTACGAGTATTGGTTGATATTGTCGTAGACTCCTATATATTGTTTAGTTTTGGGTTGGAGTCTTGTCCCTTAGGTCTTTCCTAGGGATAATTGTGTCGAGTGTGTGTTGCCGACAGCAGGTGTGAAACCCGCCCATGCTAGGCATGTTGAGGGGTGATTAGTGTTTCCTCACCCTCGTACCCAACGGGTTCAAGGAAACCCCTTATTCACTGGATTGGGAAGACTCAGACGAACGGGGTCATGTCCTATGGCTGAGTATTACACGACGGTTTAATGTGGCAGTGACCCGAAGGACTGTGGGCTGTCGCGCGGTGACCCGAAGGACTGTGGACCGCGGTCGGTTGAAAGTTCCTTCTTCTGGCCTTTGTGGTAGGGGGATAGGATATTGCCGATAGAGAAGATGAACACGATGTCACCAGGGTCCGAGTTAGAGTGTTATGTCGTTACGAGTAGTCTTATTTTTGTTGGACGGTCAGTCATGTTCTTGTTTGATTGTTGGCTGGCCGGTTGGCCTTTCATCTCTAACCCTTGGTGTGGGTCATCCGTCGGTCATGTTCTTGTTTGATTGTTGGCTGGTGGGCCGACCTATGTCTAGGACGGTTCGGGGGTGTTATAGCAGGGACCTGGAGAAAACATCTGATAGCCTCTACGAAATCCTCCAGCACCGGGCGGAACCCCTATGAGGCAACATAGCCCGCTTCAATAAAGAGAAGGTGACTATTCCTGAATGCAATATCCCCATTGCTATCTCTGCCTTCAAGAGAGGCCTGCTCCCCGACGGAGACCTCTATAAGGAGTTAACGAAATACCAGTTCAAAACTATGGAAGATGTCCTATCTCGAGCCTGGGAGCACGTAAAATGGGAGAAATATGTCGCCTGCCGTGCTAAGGCGCAACAGAAATAAGATCCCAAGACGATCAGACTAGCCGAACCGAGCGAGAAGAGAAACCCTCTCAAAGACCAGCCACGGACTCCGTAAATCGAAATCGGGGCAGATACCTGAACCGGCCGATCAAGAAGGCAGAAGGGATGGCAGTGTCCACGTGGCTAGGCATCTCCCACCTCTCCGTCTTAAGGCCAGCTGATCAATGTTCTGAGGCAGATGGGCCAACAGGTCAAGTGGCCTCAGTAGATGAAAGCACCCGACTCTTTCCTGAGCCCCTGTTTCTGGTGCGACTTCCAGAGAGACCATGGTCACAAAACGGAGGACTGCGTCGCACTAAAGATTGAGGTCAACGAGCAGCTTAAGAAAGGACACCTCAGGGAGTTCCTTTCCGAGAAGGCCAAGGGCCATCTAAGAAAGGAGAAAACGGGAAAGCCCACTGAAGCTGCTCCCATCTCGCCACCTCGATAGAACCGGTGATTCATGTCATATCGGGCGTTTCGGAAATCAATGGCTTAAGCATTCGGCCGCGACGAAAATCACATGGAACGCTAAGCAAGGCCTAGAGGCAGCCAAGCCAAAACACTTGCTCCTAGGCACAGACGAAATAAGTTTTGTTAGGGAAAAATACCCCGGTATCATTTCCTCCAGCCTCCGGGCAGGACCCAGGCCTCCAGGTCCACGATACAGGAACGCTCCAGGTCCCCGCAAAAAGGAATCCTGGGACCAGTCCCGGGGACCGACTTCCCTTCCAAGAAATGGAAGATTTCCGACAAGGAGAACCTTCCTGTTTTCCGAATATGGAAGAGTTCAACCTAAACCAAACCGACTTCAAGGCGACTATATAAGGGCTCCTAAGTCCCAAAAGCAAGGAATTGACACCTCAAGACTTAAAGATTAGAGCTAGACGGGTAGAACTAGAGTTTATACACCAATCATTGTAGTTCCGGCTTGTTTACTCAATAATACATCTTCTTAAGTATTTCTCTCAAATTGTTAACCTCGAATCCCCACGAAATACTTACAAACACATACATACTACCAGCTTATCCATTGTTTTGTGGTACTCACAAAGATCCTACACAAAAATCTCCTAACAGTTTGGCGCTAAAAGGCGGGGAGTAATCAAACTACATGACAATGACGGTGGACAAGCATAACGAGCCATCCGATGATGCTCAAAGGGTAGCTGAACTCCAGAAGCAAGTTGACGGCATGCAGAGCCAAATAACCGAGATGAACCGAACTCGGGAGGCAACCGAGGAAACCCCTAACCTCTCTTCAGAAGTCCAGAGTCTGAAGGAGAAACTCAACAAACACTCTAAACAGCTGGATCAAAGCGCCGATAAGCTCAGCCAGTTGCTGTCAGAGAATACGGTCCTCCGGGATCAAAACCAAGCCCGCAGTATGGCAGGCAACAAGAAGCGTCGTTTCAACACCAAGGTTCGACCCATGGGGAACCTAAATACTACTAACTCCGGAGAAGGTATGACCGATCCAGCTCTTGGGTCAGGCGTAGTCGGGCAACGCGTGAAGGGGCCGAGAATCCTCATGTCCACAACCTGGAGGAGAGTGATTCCAAGCCAAAATCAGATAAGGAGACGCCTGAAAAGATATCAGCGATGGAGTCCTCTATGACTGCCTATCTCGTGAAGATGTTTTCCAAGAGATTCGACGCCATGCAGTCCATGGTGGAACGCCTACCAGAGGATAAAGTATGTTTTCTTCATTTTATATATTTCTTTAGAAAGTTTCCTCTTTCCTATGATCATCTTCTTTTATTTTCTCATAACAAGTATGTTTTCTTCATTTTATATATTTCTTTTTACCTATTATTCTTTATTTGATTTATTAATTTATTTTTATTATACAAATTAGAATAAAACTATGTATGTAAAAGCGTATCATATATTACATTTTCATATTTATAAATTAAACATAATACTACAATAAAAGGTGCATAATTTCTATCAAAAATTTATTTAAAAAAATAAGTTAATTGTTTATTGTAATATTTTATAATAAACATTTTATAAAACATAATATTTAAATTAATTTAAGGCATCAAAAATTTTTCCACAGCTCTTTGAACGCGAATAACAATGGGAACTTCTATGTCTTTTGACTACGAGATCTCTAACACGGCCTCATTGGACAGAGACTTTTGCTAACTTCATAAATTCATAAATTCAAAGTACAAATCGAGAAAAAGAGACAATTTTTTGATACTTATCACCTAAGCATGTCCAAAAATCAATAATTTTACACGAAAAGGCGAATTTGTGTCTTTTTGATTGGCGGAATCTTATCCTGTTTGTTTTATTCACTCTAAAACGGCCTCATTGGACAGAGACTTTTGCTAATTTTTCTAAAGGCGTAATTACCGGGAGGATTTCAAGGCCCAGTCCAGTATTATTTATGGCAGGCCCAACTATTATGCATATATACACCGACGCAGAAAAGGCAAAGTGCAGCACACATCAAAGAAAAACCCTAAACGGAAATGCTCAGATCCTCCCGCCCGCCGCCGCGGTCGTCAGGCACTTTTGGCTCGACGTACCAGAAAAGACTCGCTGTAAGCCGAAAACAAAGCCTAAAACTAGCACGTAAGATCTCTTATTTCTCGAAATCGGTTGTGTGATTTGATTTCATCTGATTGATGCCATAGTATTAACTCTTTTCTTTTTAATTTCTTTTTCTTTGTTAACAGGAGAACTAGATCCTCCCCCTGATGATGAAAATTCTTTCTACGGTTTATGGGACTTCGACAACTGTCGCCTCCCTCCCCTTTATGTCGTGGGCTCGCTGATTCCCAAGATCAACTTGTGTTTACAAACCGTTAATCCTCTCTACCGAATGTGTCGTATGAATTCTGCCATCGGAAACCCAAATTTCGCTTTCATCTGGCAGAATCGCGATGTACTCAACAAGCAATGGGACGTGAAAGAGTCAAAGAAAAGAAAAATTAGATGTTCTGTCCCTATCTGTGGAAGGCTAATTCAGTCAAGCAATAATGCAGAGGTCGCCTACGAGCGAAAGTACGATGTGGCAGACCGGATGCTTATTCAGGAGCTTTTGTGTTACGTTCTTGCAAATCGTACTCCAAGAAACATACTGATTATATCTGATGATTGTGACTTTGGATTTCCAATGCATATTTTGAGGGAACGAGGTTACAGAGTCTTCCTGATGCAGCGATCAGCAAATCTTCGACCATTGACACAGATTGCACAGCACGCTTGGGCTTGGGTTGATGTAGTTAATGGGCTAACACGTCCGTTCTATTCTTTGCCTAATGCCTAAGCTATCTAACCCAAAGCTTCTTTCATTTCCTTTTTGTGTTGTCTATGGTTGTTGTTGAGTGTTGTTGAACCTGCTCTAATTATCCCACTTGTGTTGGTTTTCCTTTCTTACATTTTTTGCATTTAAAAACTCGAGTTTTAGAATTCAGCTTAAAATCATGTTAGATTCGGTCTGCTTTGAGTGAGATATTAAAGGGCCAACAGTTACGAAATGGATGACAGAAATCATATTGCTGGTGGTTCCACAATCTTTTTACAAATCCGGACACATTTTCTTGAAATAATCACTAACTGATAAACACGTTGTAACGATCCAAATTACTTAACTCAGTTAAAGCCCAATTATTTCAGTAAAAACAGTGTGGGACCACCGGCCTTTTGTTCAATATTCGTTTATACCAATATGGCTATTCGTTTTAGAAGAAAAATGAATTTGAAAACATTGAGGGTGACCAAAACTTTTAGGGAAAATTGATAAAAAAAAATTTAGATTTTTCTCAATTGGACTTTTAGCAATTTTTTAAGGAATATAGAATTTTAATTCATGTAAATACCATAATACCCTTAAAATTAACCAACTAATATGAATTATAATTATAATTATAATTTTCGTAATTGATTTAAGCTTAAAAAGGAAAAAACAAAAAGAAAACAAGAGACACAGCTGAGGGTTTCGGGTTACCTTAATATTATTTTTTGGAGATAATTTATGTTCTTCATCGGTGTTTCGTCGGACCTTTCGTCTCTAACCTCGTTTTCCTCATTCCCCTCTTTGTTCTCACACACAAAACAACGAAATCAAAGTGTTCTTCCTCTACGAGTTTCCTCGGACGGTTCATTACGAAATCGAGTGTTCTTCCATCAATTTCAACAAAATCTCATGTCTCTTCACATTAGGTATGCGATTACTTCTATTGATTCTCTTAAGCCTAGATTTTTTTTAAATCGATTTGTCATCTTTCTTATACTAAATTAGTTTTATGGGTTGATTACCCATCTTATACATTACAATTAAGTCATGCATGTTACTGTTTTTGATTTGTATTTGTAGAGTACCGATTTAGGTTTTTTGGAAAGGGGGAAATTCGAGTCTTAAAATCTTAGACTAGTTGTTGTTCGATTGTAATGCTAAACATGTAGACTATTTGTTGTCCGATTGTAATGTTTGTTGTTCTGGGAAATCTTAGAAATAGGTGGAACATTTGTTCTAAAAGTATATTTTATGTTCTTTCTTTGTTTATGCTCTCATTATAATCTTTTTTCTCTGAATGTAGGTATATCTGAGGAGTTACCAAAGAGGCTTTTTAAGGAGGTTGAGGAGACCCAAGTGACTCAGATCAATAACAACTGCTGGATCGACTACATGATTATCATAAAGTTGAAGGAATGACTCCCAAAGGAGTTGAATGTAGTTAAGAAAGATCGGGTTTTTCCTCAGATTTTAAGTTGCCTGAGACTGGTCTTGGGTACTCAACACGAGCGATACACAGCTTCTTGTGTAGGGATCTGGTAACTTACAAAATGCACGAGTTTTGGTTTGTTTTTTCGAGGAGACCACTTTGATTTTCATTGCTATTGTTCCACGCAATAACCAGGCTTGAGTGCAATACTAGTATCTCACTTAAGGAGTTCAATGATTGGGAAGATGATGATGGTTTCTAGAGGAAAGTGCTGAAGAGAAAAGAGGAAATTTGTATCTTGAACCTGTGGAAGAAGCACAAGGAAGCTGTTAAGAAGTGGAGTACTACTGATCGCATATGACTGGTCTACCTTTGCATAATTGTTTGTGTGGTTTTAGCGAGAGATGAGAAGCCTATTATCCCCCTCAAATACATCAATGTGGTCATGCATCTTGAGAAACTTCAAAAGTATCTTTTGGGAGTTGCTGCTTAATTATGCGAGTCAGTAGTCAAAACACGTGACAAACTGAAGGAGAAGACTACTAGTTACATGTTAGATTAATTCTCCTACGCCTTGCAGATTTGGGCAATGAAAGCAGTACCATAGACTGGAAATCTATATGAAAAAAAAACTTGACAAAGGTTATAAGGATGGTCCCAGATGCATAAAACTGGATGTGAACTGGAAAGGTGTCATATGAGGAGATTATTCGTGTTATGGGATTTTTGTGTAGGATCTTTGTGAGTACCACGGAACGTTGGACAAGGATGGTATTTGTATTGATTTTGAGAGATACAATAGAGGTAAAGACTTGAAGATACGTTTTATTGAGTAGACAAACTAGGATTACAATGATTTGAGTAAGAACCCTAATTCTAGCCGTCTAGTCCTAGTCTTAACGCTTGAAGTGTCGATCCCTTCCTCTAGGGTTTAGGTTCCCTTTATATAGTCTTCTTAAGGCGAGTGTTAGTCGGTTGGATTAGGTTAAACTCTTCCATATTCAGAAATATGGAAGGTTCTCCTTGTCGAAAGTTTTTCTTTTCCCGGGGGAAGGGGGCTGTCCCAGGGACCGGACCCGAAGTACTCTGTAGCGGGGAACCGGGGCACCTCTTAGCGGGGACTCAGAGGTCGGTGTCCTGCCTGGGTCTGGAGGAATTTAATACATGAGTATTTTTCCCCAACAGTTTGCCCCTTATTGCTCGATTTTGTCATCGAACTCGGGGAATAACTTGTGCACTCAAGTCAACCGGAGTTGCTCATTCTCAGCAGGCTTCCATTAGGCAGGACATCACTCCAGTAATCCTGCAATCCTGGGTTCCACTCAGGCCGGGACCACACTCTGAACCCGGGGGAGGACCGGTTCCCTTACTCCAGACCGGTCTGGCGGTATTGAACCACTGATTTCTTATCGGAGATTGAGAAGCTCTGGGCTTCTGATGGCGTCTTGGAGATGAAGGAGCCTGGAGCTCTGATGTTTCCCGAGGAGGAGCTTATGTATTGATGTGAGGGGATAGACCAGGAGGCTGGTGCCCGTTCGGTTGATGATACTAGATACTCTTCTTACTCTTCAAAAGTGTGCATCTTTTTCTCGAAACTTGCCTTTTTGTAAGAAGGATTTCCCTTTTTTCTGCAAGGATCGGATTTCCTTTTCGCTGCTTATCCTTTATGTCAGGGATTCTTCAGGATATTTGGAAACATCCTTACTTCCTTTTCTAATCCCACAAAAAAGGAATAATCCGGATGATATAAGGACTCACGATATCTCCTAGCTGGTTTCAACCCAACTCTTGCGCTGATTCCTAGTTGAGGAGGATGAATCCCGAGCTGCTCTCGTTTCCGTCCTCACTTGTGGGTGGTCGTTCAAGGCCGCGTCGTTCTTTTTACCGATCCTTTCTCA
Source organism: Brassica napus (assembly GCF_020379485.1). Taxonomy (NCBI): domain Eukaryota; kingdom Viridiplantae; phylum Streptophyta; class Magnoliopsida; order Brassicales; family Brassicaceae; genus Brassica; species Brassica napus. The sequence goes on from NW_026014848.1 coordinate 170,394, forward strand.
TCCCTCGTTCCCTCTTGGGGAGACGTTCCGGAGGCTGATAGTTAAGCGGTTCCGATGACGCCCCTGAGAAGGCTCCGTTTTTGTTTCTTCGACGACAGTCCCCGTTCTGAGATCCGAGAGGGGGACCTGGCTAACATGAGGAGGAAGTATGCGATTCATCCTTCAGTGGGATGAGAAGTCCGACTGAGTTCGAACGCGCTCCGGATGGGGGAGTGGGTGAGATAGCTGTCTATGAGGCATATCTGGAAGCAAGCTTCCGGGGCGTTACACCTTCTCTCGTAGGCGAAGTGTCATCTTTCTTCGATTTCTGTCCTTCTCAATATACTCCTTTTACCTGGAGGACTTTAATGGCCATCCAAGTACTTGGAGAACTCCACAGATTTTCTGTCAGGGTGCTTGAGATTTTATACTCTTACTACTTTGCTCCTTTGAGGAACAAAGCGGGGTTCTACCACCTTCGATCCCGTGATGGCACCCCTATGGTCGAGGAACCTTGGAGGGGTGTCAGGGAAAATTATCCCATCGGGGATGGTTGGAACAACCGGTACATGTTCGTGAAGACCTAGGAGCCGGTTGGTTATCCTACGTCTTGGCGTACCGTTGGTAAGTTCTTCTTTTGAGCTTTGAGTTTTATCATTCCTTTGGGAGCCCGATTTGATGTTTAGCTTTTGCCTTGTCAGATGAGTCCCACCCGGTTTCCTTTGCTGGAGAAGCAGTAGCGAAGCCGGAGTTCCTCGACGATTCCGATGGGTGACCCTCCTGGTGAGCAGGGAAGCCTTGCGTCATAGTCGTGTGTCGGGTAAGCCTTCCCTTTTTCCTATTAGGTGAGGCTTTGTCTTGTTTCTTACATAGCGTTTTCAAGGAATGTGGCGAGGCTCCCGGTATCGGTTGTCTATTCGGGGGACCCCAAAGAGAGTAATTACGTAGGTCCATAGGAATTTGTAGATCTGGAGGTTTGTTATGCTGCTGAGTGCTTCTACTTTAACCCATTTGGAGAAGTAGTCAGTGACTATCAGAAGGAAGACCTTCTGCCCCGGCACCATAGGGAATTTCCCTACAATGTCCATGCCCCACTTTCTGAAGGGCCATGGTGAGCTTATGGACTTGAGGTTCTTTGGGGGAAGCTTTGAGACGGGAGAGTGCCTCTGACACTTGTCGCAGTGTTTTGCTTGTTTGTCTGCGTCGGCGGCCATCGTGGGCAAGTAGTAACCCGCCTTTCTGGCTCTGAGCACAAGGCTCTTTCCGCTAGAGTTGGTTCCACAATCTCCTTCATGTAGTTCTACAAAGATTCTAGCAGCTTCTCGAGGTGTGACACACCTTAGGTACGGGCCAGAGAAGGATCTCCGGTACAGCTTCTCCTGTGATATACAATACCTCGCGGCTTGCTTCTTAATTTTCCTGGCCTTGTTGCGATCTTCCGGGAGAATGTCGGCCTCCAGGTACCGGACAAGGGGGGTCATCCATGTTTCGCCTTCTTCGACAGCAGAGACCTCCTCTGACGGGGGTTCCTCCAGGGTGGCTGGCAATTGAAGCACAAGCAAGGGTGTACTCATCTGGCTATTCGCTTCGAGGGCGGACCACAGATTAGCCAGGGCATCGGCTTGCGAGTTTTGTTCCCGGGGGATTTGAGTGAGCTTGCAGCTCTTGAAATTCTTGATCAGTCATTGGGAAACTGCCAGATATTGGATCATGCTGTCGTCTTTTGCTTGGTACTCTCCCTGTACCTGGTTGATTATCAGCTGGAAGTCGTCGAAGCCCTGGATGTTTTTTGCCCCCATTTGGTGGACGAGAGTTAGACCTACGATTAGGGCCTCGTACTCGCTTTCATTGTTGGTTGCTTTGAAGTTGCATCTCACGGCCCTAGAGGCTGTGTTCCCCGTCGGCGAGGTAAGCACTATTCCCATTCCAGCTCCTCTAACGTTGCTGGATCCATCAACGTGCAGGATCCATTCTACCTCTTCCTTAGTTTCGCCTCGGAGGCGTACCTCCTGCTCTAAAGCTGGGAGTAAGGCAGAGGAGAATTCAGCCACGAAGTCCGCTAGGACCGGTGACTTTATAGCCGTGGCAGGTCGAAATATTACGTCGTACTCCCCTAGTTCCACAGCCCATTTGGCTAGGCGTCCGGAGACTTCGGGTTTGTGGAGGACCAACTTTACATTGAAGGAGGTACCAACCACGATTGGATGAGTCTGGAAGTAGGGTCGTAGCATGCGAGCGGCGACTATCAGGGCTAAGGCCAGCTTCTCTAGATGGCTATAGCGGGTTTCCGCGTCCAGGAGAGCCTTACTTACGTAATAGATTGGTAGCTGCTTGTTTCCCTCCTCGCGGACTAGGGGCGCTCACGGCGTGTTCAGAGACTGCTAGATATAGCAGCATAGCTCATCGAGTAGTGGCTTGGATAGGAGAGGAGGAGTGGTGAGATATGACTTTACCTCTTGGAGAGCGGATTCGCACTCTTTCGTCCATTGGAAGTTCCTTGGATTCTTGAGGGCTCCGAAGAAGGCATGAGATTTGTCGGAGAGTCTGGAGATGAACCTTCTCAAGGCCGCCATCCTTCCCGTTAGGTTTTGAACCTCCTTGACGTTCTTTGGGCAAGGGATTGAATGAATGACCCTAATTTGCTCCGGGTTGGCCTCGATGCGTCGGTGGGTTACAATGTACCCGAGGAACTTACCAAAACTGACCCCAAATGAACATTTAGCTGGGTTGAGCTTCATGGTATACTTCCGGAGGGCGGAGAAGCCTTGCTGTAGGTGAGATATGTGGTCCTCCGCCTCCAGGGAGTTGACCAGCATGTCGTCGATGTAGACCTCCATGGTTCGCCCGATCTGGTCCGCAAACATCAAGTTCAGTAGTCGTTGGTAGTTTGATCCTGCGTTCTTTAGGCCGAATGGCATAACCTTGTATCAGTAGATCCCTCTGGACGTCATGAAGGATGTTTTCTCCTGGTCTTCCGGATGCATAAGTATTTGATTATAGCTTGAGAACGTGTCCATGAAGCTCATCAGCTGATGCCCCGCAGTGGCGTCCACCAGCTTGTCGATATGAGGTAGCGAGAATGGGTCCTTTGGACAGGACTTGTTGAGGTCCGTGAAGTTGATACATACTCTCCACTTCCCGTTCTTTTTCTTGACGACGAGGACGTTGGGTAGCCATTCTGGATGTTGCACCTCACAAGTGAACCCCGCGCCGAGCAGGCTTTTGACTTCATCATTGATGATTGAGTCTCTTCCAGGAGCAAATTTCCTTCTCGTTTGTCTGACGGGTTGATGTAGGGGATCCACCTGTAGCTTGTGGATGATGATTTCCGGATCGATCCCAGGCATATCTGCATGGGACCAATCGAAGCAGTCGGTGTTAGACCTGAGGAAGTCTATCAGTCTTCTCCTCAATCCTTCGGTCAGCTTGGAGCTGATCTTGAGATGTCGGGTCTGACCTCCTTCGGTTAATGGCACGTCGTCCATTTCCTCTACCTCCGGTTCCTCGGTGTGATGAGCCGAAGGCTTACTCTGTAATTGCTATAAGACCTTGGTCTTTCCCTTCAGAGTAGTCTGGTAGCAGGAGCGGGAATACTCCTTATCCCCTCTGACCGCCTTTATGCCCAATGTGTTAGGGGGTTTTTGTGTAGGCTCTTTGTGAGTACTACGGAACGATGGATAAGCTGGTTTCTATTAGGTGTTTGTGTATTTTTTGTGGGAATTTAGTAAGGTAACAAGGATATAGGCTTGAAGAGACTTTTATTAGATAGAACAAGCAAGAACAAGCGAGGTTACAAGGTATTTGGTAAGAACCCTAATTCTAGCTGTCTAGCTCTAGTCTCTCAGCCTTGGAGAAGTCGATCCCTTGCCTTAGGGTTTAGTAGCTCTTATATAGTCGTCTAGGAGTCGGTTTCATTAGGTTAAACTCTTCCATAGTCGGAAATATGGAAGATTTTCTTTGTCGAAAGTTTTCCATTTCTTGGAAGGGAGCTCGTTTCCAGGGACCAAACTCGGGGTTCCTACTAGCGGGGACCCGGAGCGTTCCCTTATCGGGGACCCGAGGGTCTGGGTTTTACCTGGAGGTTGGAGGAAATGATACCGGGGTATTTTTCCCCAACAGTTTGCCCCTTATTTCTCGATTTCGTCATCGAACTCGGGGAATAACCTGTGCACTCAAGTCAACCGGGGTTGCTCATTCTCAGCAGGCTCCCCTTGGGCAGGACCCCGTTCCATTGATCTTACTATCCTGGGTTCCACTCAAGCCGGAACTCATTCTGAACTCAGGTGAGGATCGGCTCCTTCGTGTTTTGACCGGAGTCTAGTAGTACTTTTCTCTTATCTTCTGGAGATGATGAGGCTGGAGATCTGATGTTAAACTGTGTACAGGCTGGAGAGAGTCGGAGAGATGATACTGGTAATGGTTTCCTCAAGGTCTCGTTTGTTCTTTGGGTCCCCAGGACTGAGGGGATAGGTTCCCTTATCGTGCTTCGAGACTCGTTTTCCCGCGTAGTCTCACCTTTTTGACGCGTGTAAGTCAATCTTAGGGTTTTTGATTTTCTTTCCCCGTTTCTGCTTCCTGGACTTTTGGGTTTCCTTTTCTTACCAAAATCTCGCGCGATCTCTATTACTCAGGCCTAGGTCTTCATTCTCTCAGGTAACACTTTCTTTCTCCCCATCTTTTATTCCGAACCTTTTAGGATGACAAACGGACTAGATCTCGCCCTCGGCTCCTCTTCGATAGGTACTAGGGTTCACTCAAGACGTAGGGTTCTAAACGAGGCCTGCGGGTCCATGGATTCCTCAGATTCTTCTCTGGACCTGACCGCCGAAATAGAGGAACTTAGGAATGCTGCTGTTGGAGAGGCTCCACCACCTCCGGGAGGAGACAGACTTTTGCCGGTGGGTCCTCTATCGGTAATAGGAGTAGAGGAGGTCGCAAACTGGAGAAAGAAGTGTCGTATTCTAGACGAAGTTACCATTCGGATCCCTGGTCCCTTTTATAGGGTTTCGGATTTTGAGCTGGGTGAGATCCCTGTATAGGAAGGTTTCTTCGAATCGGGTTTCAGAGACAAGATTCCTTCTTTGGTGGCTAAGATTTCGAAGGCAATGAAGATCTCCCCTGGACAGCTGAATCCTCCCTCCTGGAGGATCTTGATAGCTATGCAAAGTCTCGGTGATCTTGAGGGTTTTACCGTTGGACTCGCTGAGGCTCTATATTGTTATTCTATCTCTCCTTTGAACGGTGGGGAGTTTAGGTATCATTTGCATCCTCGTAGAAAAGCCCTTCCTGTGCGGGAGCTTTCGAAGGCTGAGAGAAAACGTTGCCCCATATCTCGACCAGAGACATAACTCATACAATAAGCATTCATCGATCGATGCAGCGGATTCAATCTCGAGATAAAAAAACAAGACAATACCACATAAACTTAAGCCTATACCCCATCTGTTTTAAATCTGGTTCGACAGAAAGGTCTAGACACGACCTGCAAATGGAATAGTCGAAGCACAATTCCTTTATGGCTTGTTAAAAACATTTTTCGGCAGAAAAACTCGATATGCTCATCTTTAGTAGTTATATGGTCGCATAAACGTAAAAAGGTATCAAACATTTATTAGATTTAGCATTGGTTCAGCCTTGACTTAGGCCACCATATATGATTATCTCGACCAGAGACATAACTCATACAATAAGCATTAATCGACCGATGCAGCGGATTCGATCACGAGATAAAAAACAAGCCAATACCACATAAACTTAAGGCTATGCCCCATCTTTTTTAAATCTGGTTCGACAGAAAGGTCTAGACACGACCTGCAAATAGAATAGTCGAAGCATAATTCTTTAAGGCTTGTTAAAAACATTTTTCGGCAGAGAAACTCGATATGCCCATCTTTAGTAGTTATATGGTCGGATAAATGTAAAAAGGTATCGAACATTTTTTAGGTTTAGCATTGGTTCAGCCTTGACTTAGGCCAACATATATGATTATCTCGACCAGAGACATAACTCATACAATAAGCATTCATTGATCGATGCAGCGGATTCGATCTCGAGATAAAAAACAAGCCAATACCACATAAACTTAAGGCTATGCCCCATCTTTTTTAAATCTGGTTTGACAGAAAGGTCTAGACACGCCCTGCAAATGGAATAGTCGAAGAACAATTCCTTTAAGGCTTGTAAAAAACATTTTTCAGCAGAAAAACTCGATATGCCCATCTTTAGTAGTTATATGGTCGGATAAATTAAAAAAGGTATGGAACATTTTTTATATTTAGCATTGGTTCAGCATTGACTTAGGCCACCATATATGATTATCTCGACCATAGACATAACTCATACAATAAGCATTCATGGACCGATGCAGCGGATTTGATCTCGAGATTAAAAAACAAGCAATTACCACATAAACTTAAGGCTATGCCCCATCTTTTTTAAATCTGGTTCGACAGAAAGTTCTAGACACGACCTGCAAATGGAATAAACGATGCACAATTCCTTTAAGGCTTCTTAAAAACATTTTTCGGCAGAAAAACTCGATATGCCCATCTTTAGTAGTTATATGGTCGGATAAATTTAAAAAGGTATGGAACATTTTTTATATTTAGCATTGGTTCAGCATTGACTTAGGCCACCATATATGATTATCTCGACCATAGACATAACTCATACAATAAGCATTCATGGACCGATGCAGCGGATTTGATCTCGAGATTAAAAAACAAGCAATTACCACATAAACTTAAGGCTATGCCCCATCTTTTTTAAATCTGGTTCGACAGAAAGTTCTAGACACGACCTGCAAATGGAATAAACGATGCACAATTCCTTTAAGGCTTCTTAAAAACATTTTTCGGCAGAAAAACTCGATATGCCCATCTTTAGTAGTTATATGGTCGGATAAATGTAAAAATGTATCGAACATTTTTTATATTTAGCGTTGGTTCAGCATTGACTTAGGCCACCATATATGATTATCTCGACCATAGACATAACTCATACAATAAGCATTCATGGACCGATGCAGCGGATTTGATCTCGAGATTAAAAAACAAGCAATTACCACATAAACTTAAGGCTATGCCCCATCTGATTTAAATCTGGTTCGACAGAAAGTTCTAGACACGACCTGCAAATGGAATAAACGATGCACAATTCCTTTAAGGCTTCTTAAAAACATTTTTCGGCAGAAAAACTCGATATGCCCATCTTTAGTAGTTATATGGTCGGATAAATTTAAAAAGGTATGGAACATTTTTTATATTTAGCATTGGTTCAGCATTGACTTAGGCCACCATATATGATTATCTCGACCATAGACATAACTCATACAATAAGCATTCATGGACCGATGCAGCGGATTTGATCTCGAGATTAAAAAACAAGCAATTACCACATAAACTTAAGGCTATGCCCCATCTTTTTTAAATCTGGTTCGACAGAAAGTTCTAGACACGACCTGCAAATGGAATAAACGATGCACAATTCCTTTAAGGCTTCTTAAAAACATTTTTCGGCAGAAAAACTCGATATGCCCATCTTTAGTAGTTATATGGTCGGATAAATTTAAAAAGGTATGGAACATTTTTTATATTTAGCATTGGTTCAGCATTGACTTAGGCCACCATATATGATTATCTCGACCATAGACATAACTCATACAATAAGCATTCATGGACCGATGCAGCGGATTTGATCTCGAGATTAAAAAACAAGCAATTACCACATAAACTTAAGGCTATGCCCCATCTTTTTTAAATCTGGTTCGACAGAAAGTTCTAGACACGACCTGCAAATGGAATAAACGATGCACAATTCCTTTAAGGCTTCTTAAAAACATTTTTCGGCAGAAAAACTCGATATGCCCATCTTTAGTAGTTATATGGTCGGATAAATGTAAAAATGTATCGAACATTTTTTAGATTTAGCATTGGTTCAGCCTTGACTTAGGCCACCATATATGATTATCTCGACCAGAGACATAACTCATGCAATAAGCACTCATCGACCGATGCAGCGGATTCGATCTCGAGATAAAAAAACAAGCCAATACCACATAAACTTAAGCCATTACCCATCTGATTTAAATCTGGTTCGACAGAAAGGTCTAGACACGACCTGCAAATGGAATAGTCGAAGCACAATTCCTTTAAGGCTTGTTAAAAACATTTTTTGGCAGAAAGACTCGATATGCCCATCCTTAGTAGTTATATGGTCGGATAAATTTAAAAAGGTATCAAACATTTTTTAGATTTAGCATTTGTTCAGCCTTGACTTAGGCCACCATATATGATTATCTCGACCAGAGACATAACTCATACAATAAGCATTCATCGACAGATGCAGCGGATTCAATCTCTATATAAAAAAACAAGCAATTACCACATAAACTTAAGCCTATACCCCATTTGTTTTAAATCTGGTTCGACAGAAAGGTCTAGACACGACCTCCAAATGGAGTAAAGGAAGCACAAATCCTTTAAGGCTTGTTAAAAATATTTTTCGGCAGAAAAACTCGATATGCCCATCTTTAGTAGTTATATGGTCGAATAAATGTAAAAATGTATCGAACATTTTTTAGATTTAGCATTGGTTCAGCCTTGACTTAGGCCACCATATATGATTATCTCGACCAGAGACATAACTCATACAATAAGCATTCATCGACCGATGCAGCGGATTCAATCTCGAGATAAAAAAATAAGCCAATACCACATAAACTTAAGGCTATGCCCCATCTTTTTAAATCTGGTTTGACAGAAAGGTCTAGAAACAACCTGCAAATGGAATAGTCGAAGCACAATTCCTTTAAGGCTTGTTAAAAACATATTTTTGCAAAAAAACTCGATATGCCCATCTTTAGTAGTTATATGGTCGGATAAATGTAAAAAGGTATCGAACATTGTTTAGATTTAGCATTGGTTCAGCCTTGACTTAGGCCACCATATATGATTATCTCGACCAGAGACATAACTCATACAATAAGCATTCATCGACCGATGCAGCGGATTCAATCTCGAGATAAAAAAAACAAGCCAATACCACATAAACTTAAGGCTATGCCCCATCTTTTTTAAATCTGGTTCGACAGAAAGGTCTAGACACGACCTACAAATGGAATAGTCGAAGAACAATTCCTTTAAGGCTTGTTAAAAACATTTTTCAGCAGAAAAATTCGATATGCCCATCTTTAGTTGTTATATGGTCGGATAAATGTAAAAAGGTATCAAACATCTTTTTAGATTTAGAATTGGTTCAGCCTTGACTTAGGCCACCATATATGATTATCTCGACCAGAGACATAACTCATACAATAAGCATTCATCGACCGATGCAGCGGATTCGATCTGGAGATAAAAAAAAAGCCAATACCACATAAACTTAAGGCTATGCCCCATCTTTTTTCAATCTGGTTCGACAGAAAGGTCTAGACACGCCCTGCAAATGGAATAGTCGAAGCACAATTCCTATAAGGCTTGTTAAAACATTTTTCGGCAGAAAAACTCGATATGCACATCTTTAGTAGTTATATGGTCAGATAAATGTAAAAAGGTATGAAACATTTATTAGATTTAGCATTGGTTCAGCCTTGACTTAGGCCACCATATATGATTATCTCGACCAGAGACATAACTCATACAATAAGCATTCATCGACCGATGCAACGGATTCGATCTCGAGATAAAAAAACAAGCCAATACAACATAAACTTAAGGCTATGCCCCATCTTTTAAAAATCTGGTTTGACAGAAAGGTCTAGACACGACCTGCAAATGGAATAGTTGAAGCACAATTCCTTTAAGGCTTGTTAAAAACATTTTTTGGCAGAAAAACTCGATATGCCCATCTTTAGTAGTTATATGGTCGGATAAATGTAAAAAGGTATCAAACATTTTTTAGATTTAGCATTGGTTCAGCCTTGACTTAGGCCACCATATATGATTATCTCGACCAGAGACATAACTCATACAATAAGCATTCATCGATCGATGCAGCGGATTCGATCTCGAGATAAAAAAACAAGCCAATACCACATAAACTTAAGGCTATGCCCCATCTTTTTTAAATCTGGTTCAACAGAAAGGTCTAGACACGCCCTGCAAATGGAATAGTCAAAGCACAATTCCTTTTAGGCTTGTTAAAAACACTTTCGGCAGAAAAACTCGATATGCCCATCTTTAGTAGTTATATGATCGGATAAATTTAAAACGGTATTGGACATTTTTTAGATTTAGCATTGGTTCAGCCTTGACTTAGGCCACCATATATGATTATCTTGACCAGAGACATAACTCATACAATAAGCATTCATCGACCGATGCAGCGGATTCGATCTGGAAATAAAAAACAAGCCAATACCACATAAACTTAAGGCTATGCCCCATCTTTTTTCAATCTGGTTCGACAGAAAGGTCTAGACACGCCCTGCAAATGGAATAGTCGAAGCACAATTCCTTTAAGGTTGTTAAAAACATTTTTTTGCAGAAAAACTCGATATGCACATCTTTAGTAGTTATATGGTCGGATAAATGTAAAAAGGTATCGAACGTTTTTTAGATTTAGCATTGGTTCAGCCTTGACTTAGACCACCATTTATGATTATCTCGACCAGAGACCAAACTCATACAATAAGCATTCATCGACCGATGCAGTGGATTCGATCTCGAGATAAAAAACGAGCAATTACCACATAAACTTAAGGCTATACCCCATCTTTTTTTAAATCATGTTCGACAGAAAGGTCTAGAAACGACCTGCAAATGGAATAAACGAAGCACAATTCCTTTAAGGCTTGTTAAAAACATTTTTCGACAGAAAAACTCTATATGCCCATCTTTAGTTGTTATAAGGTCGGATAAATGTAAAAAGGTGTCGAACATTTTTTAGATTTAGCATTGGTTCAGCCTTGACTTAGGACACCATATATGATTATCTCGACCTGAGACCTAACTCATACAATAAGCATTCATCGACCGTGCAGCGGATTCGATCTCGGTCGAGATAATCATATATGGTGGCCTACGTATATGTCTCTGGTCGAGATAATCATATATAGGTCTCTGGTCGAGATAATCATATATGGTGGCCTAAGTCAAGGCTGAACCAATGCTAAATCTAAAAATGTTCGATACATTTTTAAATTTTTTCGACCCTATAACTACTAAAGATGGGCATATCGAGTTTTTCTGCCGAAACAATGTTTTTTAACAAGCTTTAAAGGAATAGTTCTTCGTTTATTCCATTTGCAGGTTATTTCTAGACCTTTCTGCCCAACCAGATTTAAAAAAGATGGGGTATAGCCTTAAGTTTATGTGGTAATTGCTTGCTTTTTCATCTCGAGATCGAATCTGCTGCATCGGTCGATGAATGCTTATTGTATGAGTTATGTCTCTGGTCGAGATAATCATATATGGTGGTCTAAGTCAAGGCTGAACCAATGCTAAATCTAATAAATGTTTGATACTTTTTTACATTTATCCGACCATATAACTACTAAAGATGGGCATATCGAGTTTTTCTGCCGAAAAATGTTTTTAGCAAGCCTTAAAGGAATTGTGCTTCGAGTATTCCATTTGCAGGTCGTGTCTAGACCATTCTGTCGAACCAGATTTAAAAAATATGGGGTATAGCCTTAAGTTTATGTGGTATTGGCTGGTTTTTTTATATCGAGATCGAATCCGCTGCATCGATCGATGAATGCTTATTGTATGAGTTATGTCTCTGGTCGAGATAATCATATATGGTGGCCTAAGTCAAGGCTGAACCAATGCTAAATCTAAAAAATGTTCGATACATTTTTACATTTTTTCGACCCTATAACTACTAAAGATGGGCATATCGAGTTTTTCTGCCGAAAAAATGTTTTTAACAAGCCTTAAAGGAATTGTGCTTCATTTATTCCATTTGCAGGTCATTTCTAGACCATTCTGCCGAACCAGATTTAAAAAAAGATGGGGTATAGCCTTAAGTTTATGTGGTAATTGCTTGTTTTTTTATCTCGAGATCGAATCCGCTGCATCGGTCGATGAATGCTTATTGTATGAGTTATGTCTCTGGTCGAGATAATCATATATGGTGGCCTAAGTCAAGTCTGAACCAATGCTAAATCTATAAAATGTTCAATACCTTTTTTAATTTATCCGACCATATAATTACTAAAGATGGGCATATCGAGTTTTTCTTCCGAAAAATGTTTTTAAAAAGCCTTAAAGGAATTGTGCTTCAACTATTCCATTTGCACGGCGTGTCTAGACCTTTCTGTCGAACCAGATTTAAAAAAGATGGGGCATAGCCTTAAGTTTATGTGGTATTGGCTTGTTTTTTATCTCAAGATCGAATCCGCTGCATCGGTCGATGAATGCTTATTGTATGAGTCATGTCTCTGGTCGAGATAATCATATATGGTGGCCTAAGTCAAGGCTGAACCAATTCTAAATCTAAAAAGATGTTTGATACCATTTTACATTTATCAGACCATATAACAACTAAAGATGGGCATATCGAATTTTTCTGCCGAAAAATGTTTTTAACAAGCCTTAAAGGAATTGTGCTTCGACTATTCCATCTGCAGGTCGTTTCTAGACCTTTCTGTCGAACCAAATTTAAAAAAGATGGGGCATAGCCTTAAGTTTATGTGGTATTGGCTTGTTGTTTTATCTCGAGATCGAATTCGCTGCATCGGTCGATGAATGCTTATTGTATGAGTTATGTCTCTGGTCGAGATAATCATATATGGTGGCCTAAGTCAAGGCTGAACCAATGCTAAATCTAAAAAATGCTCAATACCTTTTTTAATTTATCCGACCACATAATTACTAAAGATGGGCATATCGAGTTTTTCTTGCGAAAAATGTTTTTAACAAGCCTTAAAGGAATTGTGCTTCAACTATTCCATTTGCACGGCGTGTCTAGACCTTTCTGTCGAACCAGATTTAAAAAAGATGGGGCATAGCCTTAAGTTTATGTGGTATTGGCTTGTTTTTTATCTCTAGATCGAATCTGCTGCATCGGTCGATGAATGCTTATTGTATGAGTTATGTCTCTGGTCGAGATAATCATATATGGTGGCCTAAGTCAAGGCTGAACCAATTCTATATCTAAAAAGATGTTCGATACCATTTTACATTTATCCGACCATATAACAACTAAAGATGGGTATATCGAGTTTTTCTGCCGAAAAATGTTTTTAACAAGCCTTAAAGGAATTGTGCTTCGACTATTCCATTTACAGGTCGTGTCTAGACCTTTCTGTCGAACCAGATTTAAAAAAGATGGGGGAATAGCCTTAAGTTTATGTGGTATTGGCTTGTTTTTTTATCTCGAGATCGAATCCGCTGCATCGGTCGATGAATGCTTATTGTATGAGTTATGTCTCTGGTCGAGATAATCATATATGGTGGCCTAAGTCAAGGCTGAACCAATGCTAAATCTAATAAATGTTTGATACCTTTTTACATTTATCCGACCATATAACAACTAAAGATGGGCATATCGAATTTTTCTGCCGAAAAATGTTTTTAACAAACCTTAAAAGAATTGTGCTTCGACTATTCCATTTGCAGGTCGTGTCTAGACCTTTCTGTCGAACAAGATTTAAAAAAGATGGGGCATAGCCTTAAGTTTATGTGGTACTGGCTTGTTTTTTTTATCTCGAGATCGAATCCGCTGCATCGGTCGATGAATGCTCATTGTATGAGTTATGTCTCTGGTTGAGATAATCATATATGGTGGCCTAAGTCAAGGCTGAACCAATGCTAAATCTAATAAATCTTTGATACCTTTTTACATTTATCCGACCATATAACTACTAAAGATGGGCATATCGAGTTTTTCTGCCGAAAAATGTTTTTAACAAGCCTTAAAGGAATCACTACAAGAAAACAGCAAGGATTCTGAGGGAAAAAATCGTCGGAATTTCGTCGGAATACCGTTATTCCGACGACATACCGACGAAACAAGTCGTCGGAAATAATTCCTCGGAATTTCTTCTTTCCTCGGAAATCCCTCGGAATTTTCCGACGGAATTCCGAGGAAACAAATTTCCGAGGAAATTCCTAGGACCATTCGTTTGTCGGAAATGTCCTCGGAATATACCGAGGGAGAACATCGTCGGGATATTTCCTCGGACTTTCATCGATCGATGCGTTTTGGACATATATACATCGATCGATAGGAATATACCGACGGACATATTCCTCGGAATATACCGAGGGACATGTCCCTCGGTATATTCCGAGGAACCCGTTCCTCGGAATATTCCGAGGGAACAGTTCCTCGGTATATTCCGAGGAACATGTCCCTCGGTATATTCCGAATGTTTTTTTGTAAACGATCGATCGATGGATTGTTGTCCAAAAACGCATCGATCGATCGCGTAAAAAATATAATTAATTTCCTCGGAAAGTAAAAAATATTAATTTTAAAAAAAAATAAAATTTCTGAAATTTAAATTCGAAAATATGAAATTAAAATTAAAATTGAAATCATATTAATTAATATTCAAAGTTTCACAAATAAAAATAAAACATTCCGAGTTTTTGAAAAAAAAAAAAAAACTACGGGTCTGGCACGTCCGGAAACACCTCGTTCGGGTACATCCTCTGCATCATCTCCATCATTTGCTGGTTTAGCCTCCTCTGTGCCTCATAGCCCGCCTGTTGAGCCGCCATCTGGGTCTCCAACAAAGATATACGATCATCTTTGTCCTTCAACTGAGCCGTAAGTACTTCTGGATCAACAAAGGGCGGTGGTGCAGAAGAAGGAGGAACCGACCGGGTGCGACGACCCAAACCGACCAAACGTCCCTTCTTCTTTGGAACCGACTGAATAGAAAATAGCCAAATTTACAAATTTAAACCAAAAAATAAATGAATTGAACTTTAAAAAAAAAGAACTTACGGATTCAACGATTTCGTTGATTCGAAACCGGGACAAGTTGGTCGAAGCCGTCGAAGCGTCATCCTCGGTTTGAAGCTGAGACACTTCGTCTACCACCTGAGTTTGGACCAGGTCGACCACGTCCCTCACAAGACCGTCATCAATCTGGCCGGTCTTCTTGTTGGTATACGCCCTCCTCATTAGGGCGAGATCATCAACCGGCTCGCCATCATTTTCTTCCGCCTTGAAAAAAAACATAAATTAAAGAAACATTAGAAATTAGAAGAAATGCACAATAAATTAAAATTCTGAAACTCAAATAATTGAAGAAAAAACGTTTGAACTTACCAAGCGATCTCCCAGAGTGGCAATAGATTGAGCACCCAAGTTATGCTTGTAGATGCCTTTCCCTTTACGGTCGCTCCTGCGGTTGGTGGAGTTGGTGGAAGAAGTTTCTTTCGTCTCTTCCTTATCCCAATGCGCACACAACTCCTTCCAGACCGTGTCGTTCATCGACTTTGGGACCTTTTAATAAAAAAAAAATAGTTTATTAAATTTAAAAATAGTTTAATAAATTAAAAAATTGTTTAATAAATTAAATCGAACCTTATTGATTTCCCACTTTTTCTTCCACTCATGGATCTGCTTCCCATAGTTGTCCATAACTTTATGGACGAAATGGTGATAGATAAAGAGCGTCTCATCGGAATTCCAGTTGAACTCTTGCTGAAAAAAAAACACAATTAGTAAAAAATTTATATTAAAGATTAAAAATATAAGTAAAAAATTAGAATACTTACCGCAAACTGACGAAACCACAGAACCTGCTTTTCGGTAGGGAAGTGAGTGAAAGTCGGATGTCCCTTGTCGAGGGCTGAGTACATCATACGGTTGATCCATGCGCTGATCCCGTTCCCGGATCGGTTGAACCTAATAAAAAGAAGAAACGGTTAATAATGAATCCAAATTTAAAGAAAAAAAAATGTTTAATTACCATGTTTGACCATGTCCATGTGGATACGGAGTGAGATACGGAAGATGGTCACGACCGGGCTGTTGAACCAACTCCGCAACACTCATCACTCCTGGAGGACCCGGAGGAGGAGGAGCGGGTGCAGCAGCGGGAGCGAGAGGAGCAGGAGCGGGTGCAGCAGAGGGAGATGTTTGGTAGGAGCTGTGGGGCGAAGGGGAATCCTGAAAATGGGTGGAATCCCGAGACTGGCTCCCCGTACCACCACGACCACGACGCTGTCGAGGCCGGATCTGATCATCATGAGACCTGTAAATTAAAAAAATATATTTAATAAATACAGAAATATATAAATTTTTTTTTTTTTAAAAGTCTCAAATAATTTAATCACAAAAAAGATTTATAGATATTAAAAATATTTAATAAATATATAAAAATAGTTCTAATAAAAAAATAGTTTTAATAAATAAAAAATAGTTCAATAATTACAAAAAATAGTTTTAATTATATTAAAAATATTTTTAAATCCCAAATAATAGTTTTTAATCACAAAAAAAGTTGTATAGATATTAAAAAATGTTTTGTAAAATCCAAAAAATCGAATTTATATACAAAAAAGATTTTGTAAAATCCAAAAAATCGAATTTATATAGAAAAATCGTTTTGTAAAATACAAAAATCGATTTTATATACTAAAATCGATTTTCTAAATACAAAAAAATAAAAAAATAATAAAAAAATTATAAATCAATTCAACAAAACAAATTATTCAACCAAATCACAATTCTAAACATATTATACAACCAAAAATCACAATCCTAACCAATCACCTTAACAAAAATCTATCAAAACTCCACAAAAACCTAACAAATAGAACCTAAGAGAGTGGGATAGGGTCCTTACATGATTTGTGTAAGAAAAGGGGGAGATCGCCGGAGAAGAGGTCGGAGAGAAGGGGTAAATCGCCGGAGAAGAGGGAGAGGAATCGCGCAGAGGAAGAAGAGAGAAATGGGGAAGAAGAAGTGGCTCGTGGTTATAAAACCTAGGGTCCGACGGCCATTTTCCGTCGGAATTCCGTCGGAATTCTAATTTCAATTTTCGCGAAATATTTGCCCGGTAAAATGAAAATATATGCCGAGGAAATTCCGACGAATAGTAAAGTATCCGTCGGAATTTCCTCGGAATATTCCGAGGAAATTCCGAGGAACCAGTGTTTGGGGTTTCAAAACATCAGTTTTTTTTGGGGTTTTTCATTTCTTATACAATTGTAATGTATACCATTGAGGATTCTTTGTATAGATTAGCATAAACCATGAAATAACAAATTTAAAAACTAATTGAAAGTATTCCCTATACCGTTCATTAAAACGTATAAGTGTTTCTCTTATGTTGTGGGATTTCGTTCATACAATCGGAAAAGTGTTAATTAAGGGGTAAGGAACAAATTTTAGACTTCATAATTAACGTAAGACACTTAATAAGGGTTATATAGGTGTTATTCAAACCGCAAAACGTTGTTTTCGGTTTAAAACCCCTATTTCCTCGGAATTTCCTCAGACTATTCCGAGGGAATTCCGAGGAAACCCTTTTCTTCCTCGTAATTCCGTCGATCGATCGATGTGTTTGTGTAAAAAAACACATCGATCGATCACCAGATGGACGAAAGCCGTAAGAATGTGATCGATCGATCAGATTATATAATCGATCGATTGAACAAAATCTCAAACCTTCCTCGGAATATTCTCGGAATCGGATCGATCGATGGGTTTGTGTAAAAAAACACATCGATCGATCACCAGATGGACGAAAGCCGTAAGAATGTGATCGATCGATCAGATTATATAATCGATCGATTGAACAAAATCTCAAACCTTCCTCGGAATATTCTCGGAATCGGATCGATCGATGGTTTTGTGTACAAAAAACACATCGATCGATCACCAGATGGACGAAAGCCGTAAGAATGTGATCGATCGATCAGATTATATAATCGATCGATTGAACAAAATCTCAAACCGTCCTCGGAATATCCTCAGAAAACGCATCGATCGATGCGTTTTTATAACAAAACGCATCGATCGATGCGTGTGCGAACAGAATTATAAGGCAAAACCCGAACTTTTTGGATCTAAACCTCAGAACTTTCATCCCCTCCGATTTCCCCTATAATTCGACCCCCTTTTTCTCTCTCTATAATCATCCGATTTGAACAATTTTGGGCTCTATTCCCCTTGATTTTTCGAGCTCTATCTGATTCCTACACTCGTTTTCACCCTAAGACAGGTATACTCCGCGAATCTCCACATTCTCAAATTGTGTTCTTGAGCAATTTTTTGGGTTTTGTGAATTTCTTATTTCCGTGTTGATTCCTTGATCAAATAAGTATGAAACAGATGTTTAAACACCAAATAGAACACAATTGTCTGTGATCAACGAGTTTGGAACCGGATTTGAGATGATTTAGGGATTGAGAATTTTTTTCATTTTGGTTTTTGTAGAGAATGAACCGTTCGAAAACATCAGCAAAGAAGAACACACAAGAAGAGGGTTCGTCTCAGCGAGAGAAGCAAAGGCCAAAGAACTGGGATAAGTCTGATACCACCCACTACAACAACATGAAGAAGGTAGCCGTTCCGGCTACACAACTAGCATGTCCTGAGACGATGACAATATTGGGAATCAAATCAGACATTGAAGGGCTGTTCCAGAACATGGGTCTAGGCCAACTATGCAACCTCAACGAACCCACTTATCCGGAGTTGGTACGCCAGTTCATAGCATCCGCATACGTCAGCCATCCCGATGATAGCCATCAGGAAGGTTTTTTGGCATTCGTAGTGCAGAAAAAATACTTTGAGGTATCTTTCACAGACCTCTGCGGATTATTTGGATTGAGTGCAGGGGAGAGGACATCTGGTCTTTATTGGACTTCAGAGCTGTTGAACTTCTGGGAAACGATTGGCACAGGGGTTTATAGATCTTCTCACGCAAAGGAGTCACTTATCCGGAGCCCAGTACTGAGATATGCCACACGCCTCATTGGCTCATTGCTATACGGGACAACCACAGCCGCATCAGTCACGCAATGGGAGTTGTGCCTCCTGTACCAAGGTGTGAGGCATTTGCTACCGGCATTTGGAAACTCTACATTCCCGCCTGCTACTGCCTTCAACATGGGAGCGGTGCTGGCCGCAAACTTAGCAGGATACAAGGGGAAAGTAACCAAATCCAAGAGCCGTGCATGTGGATTTGGTGCAGTGATTACTCGGATCCTTACACATGTGGGTGTAGACTGCGAGAACCATCAGGTAGCACTGGACAGATCGAACAAAATTGCTTGGAACTACCTGGATGTCAAAAATCTAGTAAGTAAAGAGTTCATAGCTGGTCCCCACTCGAGGATCCATCGGGATGGTCCTTACGTCTACGTATTCCAGGACCGAGCGAAGAAAACACTCTACTGCCACCTGCCTCAGATCGGCCTGACTGCTCTACTTTCAGACGCTGCAGTTGAGTTCCTACCCCCTGCTACCGCACTAGTAGACAAGCCATCCTTCTTCACGCCAAAATATCAGACCAAAGGCAAAGCCGTGGATGATGAAGAAGGAGAAGATGAGGCTGCACAAGCCATTCCAGATGATTCACAACCCCATCAGCTACTCCCATCAGACTCCAGCCAGTACAAGCTGCAAGAGCTTCCACCGAACGCCACTTCGCGCCAGCAACAACATTGGAGAGATCAGAGCATAAAGACAAACAACGACATGCTACACAAGATCTGGGCTGCCATTTCACGTATCAGGCCTTGTCGTTGCCAAAAGGATGATGTAGTTCATCGGGACAACTCTCCATCCAGCTCTGGTTCGGGTTCGAGTGGTACACACAGGGTAAGAAAGAGGTCTAAGAGAGCCAAAGATGCAGGAACATCTGGAGCAGGAGACGAGGAGTAGGAGCTATGTTTTTTTTTCGGTTAATTTTGAACTTAATTTTGAACTTAGTTTTTTATTTTATTTTTTTTCTTAATTATGAGTTCCTATATCTTTTACATGGTTTCTTCGTTTTATTTGGTTGTGTTTTGAGTAGTTTTTAATTCGTATTCAGCTTTGCCTTGCTAGATATCAAGTGTTCCTCGGAATTTCCTCGGTATTTCTTTAAAAAAAAAAAAAATCAATGGTATTCTGTTTCCGAGGCATCATCACTAGATGAATCTGAATCTGGATCTTGGTGAAACTCTCCAATCACTGGTTCATCCTCTACGTGAACGACGGCTTCCTCTCCGAAGTCGGTTAAATCGACTACAAGGCCAACTCCAGCTAAATCTTCTGCTGCACTTAAGTTGCCGGATGTGCTTGGTTGTAGTGGGTCTTCCAGCTCAGAACTTCCCTGAACTCGGCCTCTCGGGTTGAGTCTTGTAACAGTAACCCATGGATCATCTCTGTTCCTTACCCGAGGGTACTTGATATAACAAACCTGTAACATTTAGAAAAATTATAAATTAATACACATGATGATGAATCATTCTGAATAATTAACATTTAATTACCTGATCGGCCTGAGAAGCAAGAATGAAAGGATCATAATATTGCAGCTTTCGCCTCGAATTTACTGATGTAACACCAAATGCATCTGTTCTCACACCTCGATCTGGAGTGTTGTCGTGCCAATCACAATAGAAAACAGTACAGCGCAATCCAACCATGCCCAAATACTTGATTTCCAAAATCTCATGTATGTGTCCGTAGTATACATCATCTCCTGATGCAGAACAAACGCCAGCATCATAAGTCGTACTCGAACGTCTCCTTTTCTGAGTTGTGAATGCATATCCTCGAGTACAAAATCTCGGATATGACTTCACAACAAAGTTTGGTCCAACGACCATCTCGCGTATCCAATCGTCAAATGTTTCACCTCTGGCCAAACCAGCAGACACCTATTGATAGCACATATATATGTTATATCAATAAATGTGAATTAGTATAAATATGTGATAAATAATATTTTAATTTGTTTAAAGCACTCACATAAATAAACATCCATCTAGCAAAATCTCTCTGCTTCATTTCTTCTAGTTCGTCCTCTGTGGCGTATCTATATTCGAACCGCTTTTCTGCCATGAAAATCCTGTACATATGATGAAAATAATGTAATTAATTAAGATTTAAATTTCAACTTGTTAAAATAAAAATTTGTAAGCTAATTTATTTACCTCTCATATTGAAGAACATCTTCGCAGTTGGTGAGCAAATATGTTTGCAAATGACTGCGCTCCTGCTCAGTAAGTCGACGGTCCTTTGGTTTTCCGCTAAGTCGCCCAACGTCTGTGAAAATGTCTGGAACCGTAACAGGATATGTTGCCCGTTCGCCTCTATCATCATGCCGAGCAGGTCTTCTGTTTTTGGTCTGAACTTCTGCTGGAAAGTAGTACTCGGCAAAGTTTGAAGTTTCTTCATTGATCATCTGTGCGACTATAGAACCTTCCACCCTACTTAAATTTTTCACCATCTTCTTCAAATGGAACATATACCGCTCATACAGATACATCCATCTATACTGCACAGGACCACCAAGTTCCAATTCTCTTGCCAGGTGAATAACAAGATGCTCCATAACATCAAAAAATGAAGGAGGAAATATCTTCTCTAGGTTGCACTGAATCACGGCTATGTTAGTCTTCAAATTTTCAATACCTTCAAGAGTCACTGATCTCGTGCATAAATCGCGGAAGAAACCACTTATCCCTGCAATTGCTTCATGAACATTTCGTGGTAATAGTTCCTTGAAGGCAAACGGAAGGAGGCGCTGCATCATTACATGGCAATCGTGGCTTTTCAAGCCAGTAAACTTTCCTTCCTTTCTGTCGATACAGTTACGCAAATTAGATGCGTAACCGTCTGGAAATTCCACATCGTTTGAAATCCAATCAAAGAACGCATCTTTTCCCTCTGCATCAAGTCGGTATATGGGAAAAGGAGCCCTACCATTCTCATCAACATGAAGTTCTGAACGAGCGCATATATCGACTAAATCCAGTCTTGACTTCAAATTATCCTTTGTTTTACCTTGAACATTAAGGATCGTGTTCATGAGATTGTCAAAAAAGTTCTTCTCAATATGCATGACATCTAAATTATGCCTTAGCAGATGATCCTCCCAGTATGGCAAATCCCAGAAAATACTTTTTTTGTGCCAGTTATGTAGTTCTCCAACAGCATCTACCGGAAAACGCTCATGTCCACCGACGTCTGGCGTCCTTTCTGCACCAAAATCTCTTAGTTGTATCTTCAAATCTTTCCCACAAATTTCCGGAGGTGGACTGTCAAACACCCTCTTGTTCTTCGTAAACAAATTCTTACTCCTACGATATGGATGATCAGGTGGTAGGAATCTCCTGTGACAGTCAAACCAACACGTTTTCCTTCCGTGTTTTAGTTGGAAAGCATCAGTGTTATCTTGACAATATGGACATGATAGCCTTCCATGCGTTGTCCATCCAGACAACATTCCATATGCTGGAAAATCACTTATTGTCCACATTAGTACTGCCCGCATTTGAAAGTTTTCTTTACACGAAACATCGTATGTTTCAGCACCTTGAGCCCATAGTTGTTGCAACTCATATATTAGTGGCTGAAGAAACACATCAAGTGATCTCTTAGGATGCTCTGGTCCGGGAACGAGAATCGAGAGAAACAAAAACTCTCGTCGCAAGCACAAGTTTGGGGGTAGGTTGTATGGTGTAAGAATGACGGGCCATAGAGAATACTGTCTTCCACTCTTGCCAAACGGACTGAAACCATCAGTACATAATCCAAGGTAGACATTTCTTCTCTCATACGCAAAGTCGGGATACTTTGATTGGAAATGCTTCCACGCTTTTGCATCTGAAGGATGTCTGATCTCACCATCTGTTGAGTGCTCCGCATGCCATCTCATTGGTTGCGCTGTGCGTTCAGACATATACAACCTCTGCAACCTTTCCGTCAAAGGCAAATACCACATCCTTTTATATGGCACTGGAACTCTTCCACTCGTATCTTTATAACGAGGCTTCCCACAAAATTTGCATGTAACCCGCTGTTCATCCGCCCTCCAATAAATCATGCAGTTGTCGCTGCATACATCTATTACCTGATACGATAAACCAAGACCAGCTACGAGTTTCTGAACCTCGTAGTATGAACCAGGAGCTACATTATCCTCGGGTAGAATACCTTTTACAAAATCAGCAATCGCATCCACACAGTCTTCAGCCAAATTATAATCTGTTTTAATGCCCATCAATCTTGTAGCAGATGATAAAGCTGAATGACCATCTCTGCAACCTTCGTACAATGGTTGCTTTCCAGCATCCAACATATCATAAAATCTCCTAGCTTGTGCATTGGGTAAATCTTCCCCTCTAAAATGATCATTTACCATCTGCTCAGTACCTACACCATAATCTACATCCGTTCTAATTGGTTCTTCTAATCTAACCGCTGGCTGAGGTTCGCTAGTACTACCATGTTCATAATCAGTTTCCCCATGATGATACCAAATTTTGTAACTTCGTGTAAACCCACTCAAATATAGATGAGTCCAAACATCCCACTCTTTAATAACCTTTCTATTTTTACAATTAGAGCAAGGACATCTTAACTTACCTGTTTTTGCTTCCGGTTGTCGGTGAACTAACCCCATGAATTCGGTTATACCTCGTTGGTATTCTTCCGTAAGCAATCTCGTGTTCGGATCCAAATGAGGTCGATCGATCCAAGA
Source organism: Brassica napus (assembly GCF_020379485.1). NCBI lineage: Eukaryota > Viridiplantae > Streptophyta > Magnoliopsida > Brassicales > Brassicaceae > Brassica > Brassica napus. The sequence goes on from NW_026014848.1 coordinate 193,981, forward strand.
ACGAAAATAATTTGAAGAAGACATATTTTTATGAATCAAATTCGTGTGTAAATAGAGTAAGAGGGAGGATGAAGATATGGAGTGAATGAAGAGGAAGAGGAGCTTGTATTTATAGGTTAAATCCTGCCGACAAACCGAGGAAATTCCGACGGAATTCCGACGGACTAGGCTAGTCCGTCGGAATTTCCTCGGAATTATGTAAAATCCTCAAACGGCTCTCCAACGGCTCTAATATTTCCTCGGAATTCATCGGTTTTTTCCGAGGAAAACATATTTCCTCGGAATTTTCTCGGAATATTCCGACGGATTGATGTTTCCTCGGAATTCCGTCGGTTTATTCCGAGGAAATTCCGAGGAAACCAAATTTTGTGTTTCCTCGGAATTTCCTCGGAAATTCCTCGGGATATTCCGAGGATTTCATTTTCCGTCGGAATGTCCGTCAGAATATCGCTGTTTTCTTGTAGTGAATTGTGCTTCGATTATTCCATTTGCAGGTCTTGTCTAGACCTTTCTGTCGAACCAGATTTAAAAAAGATGGGGTATAGCCTTAAGTTTATGTGGTATTGGCTTTTTTTTATCTCAAGATCAAATCCGCTGCATCGGTCGATGAATGCTTATTGTATGAGTTATGTCTCAGGTCGAGATAATCATATATGGTGGCCTAAGTCAAGGCTGAACCAATTCTAAACTAAAATTTTCAAAAACGTATACAATTTTTTTAGAAAATTATAAAAATTTAATCGTAAAATCATTATTTTCTTATATATCTACAAATTTTATAAATATTGATTAATTTTAATTTTTGGTAATTATGCAACTTTTACAAATTTATTTAATATATTTAATTAAAATAAATAGATAGAAAAATCTATCTAAGATTATAATTTCAAATATATACATGCACATTCTTAAATATTGTTTTTATGTTTAATTAAATTAAATTTATATTAAAATATTGATACGAAAAAAGAAAATTTACAATATTAATAAAATTTTATTTTAAAATATAATTTATATTTATCTGTTAAAAAGTATTTTAAATATTTTTACTGCACATGGTGCATGAAGACACCTAGTTTTATTTAAATAACTAGTGTTTGATCTAGTACTACTTACAGGTAAATAATTTCTTAATTTACATATGTATTAAGAATACAATTCATGGGTGTAAGATTCGCTGAATAGTATATCTAGAAAATTACAACGACAGTAAGTTAAAATACTTCCATTAACAGTATTACCTTATTTTGTCCATACAGCACGACTGATATGCCATCTTTATGTTTCTTAATATGCTTGAGCTAGTTTTTTTTCTCTTTGATGTATGTCCATAATAAACCAAAAAAGTAACACTGAAACTTCCCATCTTAACTGAAACAAAAATGTAAAAATATTACACTAGTGTTTCCATGGTCAATCTATTTGTGGAGACTTACTGTCTTTTTCTAAAAAAAAGGCTACGAACCTATCAAACACCCCGATAGTAATCTGAAAAAGGAAAATTAAATAAACAAAAATCAAATCAAATCAAATAAATTGACAAATATAAAAGAGGCTACTGGTTCAATTGAAAAAACCCAGTTTTGTATATCTCCTCTCTTCCTCGAAAGTCTGAAACTTTCATCACCGTCTTTGTTGTTTTATTTCATACAAAAGTATAAGAGAGTATTACTTTGAGAAGGAGAAAATGAATTTAAAAACAATAGTCAGAAATCTATACCAATCGTTGTCACTACACTAATAACCCAAAAATAGGTTGAGGAGATGACGATGGGAAGAACAAATAGAAAAGATGATTAATTAACTGAAAATGGATATTGTAGACAACGGGTGCTCTAGTAACATCATCTTCCAGTCTGCCTATCACGACATGGGACTGGAAGAAAGCACACTAACGGGTAAGGTCACCCCACTCGTAGGATTCAGTAGAGAGATCAAGCAAACCACAAGAGATGTCACTTTCCCGGTATACGCTGAAGGGATCAACATGTCAACCAAATTCATGGTCGTCGATTGCAAGTCATCCAACAACATGATACTGGGGCGGGCATGGATCCATGACATGGTAGCCATTGTAGTAACCTTCCTGAAGGGGTAAAACGGTCAAGATTGACAAAGTCAGAATTTGGAGCCAAGCTTTTAGGAATCAAAGAATGATGAGGAATGTTGAGTTTTGATCATTGAAAACTTGACATGATTCGAAGAACATAGAAGATTGGTCGAGCATCAACTTGGTGGTCGAATCGTGGGCAATAAGGATCGATCAAGAAGTTTTTGAGTACGAGGTGGTCGTGGGTGAACCATGAGTCGAATATTCCACTCGACCATGGTTAGACAATGTGATAGATTGATCAGAAGGACGTTTTGGGAGAATAACATTTTTGGAGCACGATGTTTTCAGAAAACTTAATAAGGGAACATAATATGTCACAAGCAGGATGGGAGTTAAGCAGGATGGGAAGTAAGTACGACGGGATCGAAACACGACGAGAAAACCCGAAATTGGACGAAAACCCTAATTTTGGTATTATAGATAATTTTTTGGTGAAGCTGGAGGATCGGAAAATATTTACCATCAAGGTCAGAATTCAGTTTGGAATTTATTAAAAACTTTCAGCTCACCAGAACGGACGCGGAAATATATTCGGGATTGATCGCGGGTCGGAAATATGCCGAAAGGGCCGAAATCAGATGAATGGACCGAGAAGCACGAGGTGGCTTCAGGCATGGGATCAGAACGTGGCGGAAACATTCTGGCAGGGTATGTGGTAGTCCTCGGCGTTCGGTTCTCGGTTCGATTCCTGTTCGGTTTTTCCGTTCTTCGGTTCTAGAGGTTTAGGATCCATATAGGAACCGTCTTATTTTCGGTTCGGATCGGTTCACTTATTTTCGGTTCCGGTTCGGTTCGGATATTGAAATTGAAAACCGGCCAAAAACCAAAATATTTTTGGTTCCTATTCGGTTCGGTTTGTAGTATAATAATCGAACCAAGAACCCGAAAAGAACCGACAAAACCGAAGAACCAAATATTCTTTTACGAAAGAAAAAAAAATAAAAAGTAACCAAAAACCTGAAAAATCCCAAATATAACCGAACATTCTACAAAGACAAAAAATAAACCAGAATAATCCAAAACAATGTACAAGTAGAAATGCAGAATCATTCAAATTTCAAAGAATAGTAGTTCAAGAAACATAAGTTTCAAACATACGATCCAAACACCATCGCCGAACGTAAGTTCTCAGCTTCTCTAGTCCAACTTCATCTCCAAAGCTTCATATGTAAGAGAAGACTCATAAGAAACATAATTCTAAACACCTAAACATATCATGGCAAACAATTCTTCGACCACCTCGTTCTTCGAAATTTGCCGATCGATCTTTACCGCCCGCGGTTCGACCACTAAATTGATGTTTGACCAGTTTTCTCTTTTCTTCGAATCAGGTCAAGTTTTATGTGATCAAAACTCAACATTCCTCCTGATACTTAGACTCCCAAATGCTCGGCTCCAGATTCATATTATATTATTATTTTTTTTTTTTATCCCGAAGGGCGGGTTATCACACCTGCTGCAGGCGAATTGTTCCACAAATTTATCTCTGAGAACCGCGAAGGAGGCTATGGACCTTGCGGGTAGGTTGATATACCACCGCAGAGCGGGTGTAGTCAGGGTGGAGCCAAACCCTTTGCATGTGGTAGCTTCACACGACCACTTTGGGAGTGCTATGGCGAGCATCCTTTGTCTGTATTGGGCGACGTGGTCATCCAGATCAGTGGTGCCGCCATACGGCTTTATGCTGGGGAAGGAGAACTTCCTGGGCATCTCAATCAAGGTGATCTCATCCGTGAAAGGAGTATCGGCATAAGAGTCGGGGTTGCTCTTCCGGATTGGGGGAGCTACCCCTGGGAGCCTCTCTACCGTGGACTGCATGGCATCGAGTCTCTTGGTGAACATCTGTTCAAGGTAGACTGTTGGGCAATATCCGGAATGGCTGGCCAACGTCGTTGTGGTCAAGAAAAACAACGGGAAGTGGAGAGTCTGCATAGACTTCACGTACCTCAACAAGTCCTGTCCAAAGGACCCCTTCCCGCTACCTCATATCGACAAGCTGGTGAACGCCACCGCGGGGCATCAGCTGATGAGCTTCATGGATGCGTTCTATGGCTACAATCAAATACTTATGCATCTGGAAGACCAGGAGAAAACCTCCTTCATGACGTCCAGAGGGTTCTACTGCTACAAGGTTATGCCCTTCGGCCTAAAGACCGCATGATCAACCTACCAACGACTGGTGAACATGATGTTTGCGGACCAGAATGGGCGAACCATGGAGGTCTACATCGACGACATGCTGGTCAAGTCCCTGGAGGGTGAGGACCACATATCTCACCTACAACAAACCTTCTCCACCCTTCGGAAGTATAACATGAAGCTCAACCGAACTAAATGCTCATTCGGGGTCACTTCTGGCAAGTTGCTTGGGTACATTGTAACCAACTAGGGCATCGAGGCCAAAACAGAGCAAATCAGGGCCATTCATTCAATCCTTCCCCGAAGAACGTCAAGGAGGTCCAAAAGCTAACAGGAAGAATGGCGGCCTTGAGCAGGTTCATCTCTAGACTCTCCGACAAATCTCATGCCCTCTTTGGAATCCTCCAAAATCCAAAGGAAATCCAGTGGATGGAAGTGTGCGCATCCGCTCTCCATGAGCTAAAGGCGTATCTCACCACTCCTCTCCTAACCAAGCCACTACTCGGTGAGGTCCTGCTGCTATTTCTAGCAGTCTCCGAACACGCCGTAAGCGCCATCCTAATACGCGACGAGGGAAGCAAGTACCTACCAATCTTTTACGTGAGTAAGGCTCTCCTGGATGCAGAAACCCGCTATAGCCATCTACAGAAGCTGGCCTTAGCTCTGATAGTCGCCACTCGCAAGCTCCATCCTTACTTCCAGGCTCACCCAATCGTGGTTGTCACCTTTGTAACACCCCCTAACTGTCCTAGACATATGGTCGATCAACCGGCCAACAATCAAACAAGAACATGACCGATCGACCGTCCAACACCCAGGGTTGGAGATGAAAGGCCAACCGGCCAGCCAGCAATCAAACAAGAACATGAGTGGCCGTTCAACCCAACACCATGGTTCGAAAGCGCTACGTGACGGGCTAGGGACGATCCGGTCAGAGTCATAAAAATTACTCCACGACCTAGACCAGTTCATCCACTAACTCGTCCCGCTGCTTCAAGTCACAAGGCTTTGCAACCCATACCTAGAGTTAGCATTTTCCGTTAGATCGAGGCCTAAGGCTTTTCAACCTGTACTACGACCTAACGTTGAGTTAGACCGGACTAGTCAAATATCAGAGTACTCATGAAGCACATATAAAAACAATTTCTTTATTGATTCAAGAAATATTCATACATTGAATAATTCAAGACTGGGCCCGGCTTATTGCCAAATCGAGTCAACATAACACAATTCACAATACCGTTTACAAAAGGCATGAAAATCTACACCGGCGGTCCTAACATCCAGCACCAAGCTATCCGATCATCCTTACCTAAAGCGACCTGCAAAAAGGACAATGGAGTTGGATGAGTAACCTAATGTTACTCAATGAGCTGGCGGCCTCTACCTGCAACCTAGACTCTAACCCAGACAACCCAAAATAACAATCAATCTAGCCCTAGCATGCAATAAAAGCTAAGGCTAAGCAAACTGTTACTAAGTTAGACTTGGCCTCCTGCCATGATCTAGCTTCAAGTAACGGGAACCTGCATTAAAACAAGTCAACAACCAATCCACAATTATCAAAGAGACACCATGCCTAATCTGGTACCTAAACCAGACTTAGGACTTAATGTCAGAACCTGCAAGAAAATCACAACAATAATAAGATACTAACTACCAACGACTCGATCTAACTCGTAACACCATATATCGGTGCTACATTAACTCGAGGGTTCCATACCCCCTACGACACTCTAACACAACACAATACACTACCCCGGGAAATGGTGACTTAGTGTTCATCCTCTCTATCGGCAATATCCTATCTTTCTACCACAAAGGCCAGAAGAAGGAACCTTCAACCGACCGCGGCCCACTGTCCTTCGGGTTACCGCGCGACAGCCCACAGTCCTTCGGGTCACTGCCACATTACACCGTCGTGTAATCACTCAGCCATAGGCCATGATCTCGTCTCTCTGAGTCTTCCCGATCCAGCGAATAAGGGGTTTCCTTGAACCCGCTGAATACGAGGGCGAGGAAACACTAATCAACCCCAAACAAGCCTAGTATGGGCGGGTTACGCACATACTGTCAGCACACTCACACAACACAAACTCAATCTAGAACCTAACGTAATGATAAAGTTCTAGACACTAACCAGACACTCGACTCTACAACACAAACCAATAGTACCAATAGTCCGGCCTATATGGCCTAAGACCTTAGTACTAACAACTAAACAATAATATCAATACTAAACAAATAAATCAAACCATTATCCAGATAGTTCAGACTCTTGCTATTAAACTATCTTTAAAGATAACGGGAACCTGCACTCAACCAAATCAACACGGAAGAATATAAAACATGATGCATCCTATCCCTAGTCAGGTTATTATCTCAGTCTTAACTCCATTCATCTCAGCTTAGCCCTTGCTAAACTGAGTCTGCTTCATAAATAAAATAACCCTAAGGACTCTACCTTTCAATAATGTGAGCATTCTACTCTATATGCAACTCGATCTAACCTAAGCTCCAAGTGGAACTCAAACAAACCAACTCACAGTGTTCTAGGCGAGAAGCAGCTGGTTGATCGGAGAGGACTTTGCCAAAACCGAAGATGAACGTCTTGACTGGACTGGACTGAACTGATCTCGACTTAGATAGACCCTCGGCTTGATAATGAATACACTAACCGGTCTGGACGGACTGATCTGTACAGAACCTCCTTTAGCTCCTAGACAGTTCTTCGGACTTCCCGGCGGAGTATCGAGCAGAACTTCGTCTGATCTGAAACCGTGGAACTGAACTAACTCTGGGCATCACCTCCACTTTATCATCAAAGAACTGACTGGTCTGGACAAATCATTTGGAAAGAGCTTCCGCGTCACAATCGTATAGAATCGCCGATTGGACGGAACTGGCCTTCTCGGTGAGAATCGACTACACTCTAAGTCGACCACTTTGCTTCTCTCTCTCTCTTTCTCTCTGGCCACGTTGACTTGATTTCCATCTGAGCTGATCTTCATTTGATTGACCTTCAGTTGGAAAGAACCTTCCCTAGGCGCTGACTCGAAATCAATAGAGAACTGATCTCGAAAACTCTCTAAAACTCTCGAAATAGCTGGGAATCACTTGCTTTCTTTTTGTACTTTTCTCTGACGTTTTTAACTGGCTTTGAACAGGTCTGGATGTCCTCAAATGAGCTGGGGTCGAGGCCTATTTATAGAATACAGCACCCAATCAGATTCAGGTTGGTGGCAGCCTGTGTGTCGCTTCGCATGGCTCCGGACGCATGCGCGGCGGCACCTCATGCTCCACATGGCTGGCTGCATGTCCAGGACACATGCAGGACGCCACCACTCCTCCCAGATGTCAGGCTGCATGACTGGAACTCATGGAAGGCGCCACAGCATCACACACATGGCTGGACGCATGCTTCGGTTGCATGCGCGGAGACACCTCGTGCTTGGTCGATCCACCTCGTGCTTCTACATGTCAAGCTGCATGTGCAGCTTCCATGCACAGCGACACCTCGAGCTTCTGTAGACACTCAGCTTGGTGGACAGTTGACACCACATTCTGAACCCATGCAACAAGTCACCTCGAGCTTCTCGGTCCATTGGCCTGATTTCAGTCCTTGGCGGTAAATATTTCCCGATCCTTCGGCTTCATCGAAGACTTGCATAATACCGAAATTAGGGTTTTCGTCTAATTTCGGGTTTTTCCGTCGTGCTTCGATCCCGTCGTGCATGCTTCCCGTCGTGCTTCCTTTCCGTCTTGCTTAATTCTGTCATGCTTCCAATGTCTTCAAAATAATATTCCGCTAATACGAAGTTTCGCGGAAAACTTCGTGCTGAAGAAACGTCATTCTTCACAAACGTCGAGCTTCTAAACCGTCGTGCTTCCAAAAATGTGATTCTTCCAAAATGTCTGTCTGATCAATCTAAGGCATCTTCTAACTATGGTCGAGCAACTTCTTCGACTCATAGTTAACTCACGATCACTTCTTCGCCACTTCGTACTTCAAAACTTTTCGATCGATCCTTATCACCCGCGACTCGACCACCACAGAGATACTCGACCATTCTCTTTTTTTTTAACGGGTTTCTACAACCTCCTTCCCTCTAAAGTTGGTCCTCCACAAACCCGAAGTCTCCGGACGTTTAGCCAAATGGGCTGTGGAACTAGGGGAGTACGACGTAATCTTTCGACCCGCCACAGCTATAAATTCACAGGTCCTAGCGGACTTCGTGGCCGAATTCTCCCCTGCAATACTCCCAGTTTTGGAGCAAGAAGTACGCCTCTGAGGCGAAACCAAAGAAGAGAGAGAATGGATCCTGCATGTTGATGGATCCAGCAACGTCAGAGGAGCTGGAGTGGGAATAGTGCTTACCTCGCCGACAGTGAACACGGCCTCAAGAGCCGTGAGATGCAACTTCAAAGCAACCAACAACGAAAGCGAGTACGAGGCTCTAATCGCAGGACTAACTCTCGCCCACCAAATGGGGGCAGAAAACATGCATTAATGAACAATCCTAATGACAATTACCACAACTCAGCAATTTATAGTTGGGGCTAATCCCTCCTAACCTATTTCAACCCTAAAATCAAACAATGGAAGTACTCAGACATGGCTAAGCAGTTCATAACATCAATTAGGTAAGAAAACTTTATTAGAATAGTATAAAGATATTAATGAAGTTCCAATCACAAATTATAACTTTGGATCTTCTCTCCAATCTATCAAAATCCTAGAAAATCTTGTTGTGAAAAATAATAAAACAAGAATGCACACTTTGCCTCTAACATGGTGGCAAAGCTTATATAATTAGGTTAAAACTCGTCCGGGGTAATCTTGTAAATTGGTGAAAACTTGGGCTTCAAGTCGGCTGTGACCAAACGGGCTTTCAGCGCGCTTTGCTGTCGATTGATGTCAAGACATGAACATCGATCGTTTTCCTCTTCATTATCGACCGATGGTCGAGCTCGATGGTCATCTCGGGTGCTTGCTCCAAATATCTCCAAAATGCTCCAAAATCATCACTTATCTCCAAAGCACTCCTGATCCTATAAATATTCTAAATATACTCTATAATATAATAATTAGTAGTTAAAACACTTTTAAACCATAGATAAAATTTGGTCAAATGCATGGTCTATCAACTCCCCCCAGACTTACCCTTTTGCTTATCCTCAAGCAAAACAAAATGGCAGTCTCTCTGAAAGAGGTTTGAAACAGCAGGGATTCACATGATTTAAAACTTAGAATCATCACCTCTACAATATTGCAATCCACATATAAAAAGTCCTAATCACAAAAGCACATTATACCATATCCCAGTGATATTCAGTCTATGATTGGTTGGTTAAATAAATAATAACTACTAAGTTTAAAATGTTAAACATGAGAAAAAAATGTTCATACCCATCCATCTCGAGTGTAGATTGATATATACGACACTCGATCGATAGACATAAGCGCATCACAGTCGATCAACGTAAGGATATCGTCGCCGATCGATAGCACAAAGACAGAAAAATTATGTGTTAGCTGCATCGTGTCAGTGTATCTAACCCATAAGTATCAGTCAGCGAGGTTAGCTCTGTTAGACAATCCAAACACATGCAAGGTCAGCAAAATAGATAAACTCCAGTCATAACATAGAATAATAAGTTCGAAAGTAAATCCTAATAGTACGAATGTAAAAGAAAAGATAAGTCGATAGGGATAGAAATATGAGGACTAGTCCTCATCAGTGGTGTCGTCGCTGGAGGTGCCTCGGCGCTGGCGTGATGGTCCTGCTGCCAACAATGAGCTGGCTTGCACACTCCTCCTGCTCGAACAGCGACATATCGATACTCTGGCGCAGATGGCAGTGAGAGCATCGACTACGACGCGCTGGAAATCTTCCTCAGGGAGTGTAGACATGTCTGGCATTGGTGGGAATGGCGGGAGTGCGGCCTCGGGCTGATGCGGCTGAGGTCCTCCAGGTCGCTGGACCGTGTAGCATAGCGGCATGGTAGCTAGGGCGCGGAGGAGGCATGGGTCAGGTCGGAACTGAATGCTAGCAAGGCCATGGTCGAAATCCGTGAGTACGAAGTGGCAGCCTCACCAAGTGCGGGCCGTTCTCGTCCCTGAAGCACTAGTCACGGTCTTCCTTGAGCCACTGAGTGCTCGTGAGATGCGCTGCATCCATGTAGAAGATCCGGTCATCCATCTCAGCATCATCTAATGGAACTCCGCAATGAATGAAAATCGGGGCAAGTAGGCTCCCGACCGTCTCCTTTATTATTTATAAGTGTAATGGCTCCATAAGGATTTATGTTCAATACAGTGAAAGGACCTGACCAACAAGATCGGACTTTTCTAGGGAACAGTGTTAGCCGAGAGTTATATAGCAGCACTTGATCGTTTGGTTCAAAGTGTCGGGAAATGACTTTTTTAACCGTGATATGCTTTCGTCTTTTCTTTGTATATCTTCGAACTCTCATAAGCTAAATGTCTAATCTTATCCAGCTCGTTGAGCTGCATGAGCCTCCTGTCGGCAGCTGGTTTGATATCGAAGTTTAATTATTTAATAGCCCAGGCTGCCTTGTGTTCCAGCTCGACCGGTAAGTGACATAATTTCCCATACAGTAGGTGAAAAGGGGTGATTGTCGACAGACTGACAAAGGTGGTGCACTTGTTACCTATGAAGGAAACCGATAAGGTAGAGGTATTTGCAGAGATGTATGTGGACCAAATTGTGAGGTTGCATGGGGTGCTAACAGATATAGTCTCCAATCGAGATCCTAGATTCACCTCAAATTTTTGGAAGCCGTTACAAGAAGCTGCGGGAACTAAGTTGTTCATAAGCACCGCGTATCATCCCGAGACGGACGACAAAACCGACAGAACCATTCGCACCATAGAGGATATGATGTGGATGTGTATATTGGATTGGGCGGGAAGCTGGGAAAAACATTTACCATTAATCGAGTTCTCCTACAACAACAACTTTCATTCTAGCATAGGTATGGCACCATATGAGGCGCTTTATGGGAGGCCATGCAAAACACCTTTATGCTGGACCGAAGTTGGAGAAAGAAGAGAGTTTGCACCCAAAATTGTAGAAGAGACAATGAAAAAGTTGAAGATCATTCAAACCAATATGAAGAAAGCGCAGGATAGACAAAAGAAGTATGCCGATCAATCAAGGAGAGAAGTGGTGTTCAATATTGGTGGTTGGGTTTATCTGAAAGTGTCAGCTCAAAAAGAAAAGGACCGATTCGGGAAGGTCGGGAAACTAGCGGTAAGATTCATTGGGCCTTACCAGATTATACAACGAATCAGAGAGGTAGCTTATTGTCTCAACCTACCTGAAGAGATGCAAATATATCCGATATTTCACGTATCAATGCTGCATTGATACGTGAAATATCGGATATATTTGGTTCAATCAGGTTGTTCTGCCTTATTTAATATCTAGGTTTTTGTCAAGGAGAAACATTTCTGCCAGCTCGGATCAGCTTATAACACGTTCGGGATTTAAATACGGCCCATTCGGGCCATCTACAATGTGTTAAGCATATCCGGAAGCTTCCGGAAGATGCAGCAGCTTACTCACCTCCTTCAGGCAGCTGGACATGTGCTTCTCCTTGACTGGACCACCTCCATGCAGTTCTTGTGTAATTTCTATTGGATGCTTTGGTGGCTGGCCACAAAGCTTGGTTTTATTGGCCAAAAATGTGGCTAAGACACCAAGCTGTCTCCTATTGGTTGGTTTGGGAGGCAGAGACACCTCCTTCTTGCCATGCACGACCTATACCTTCTGCTGAGCTCATTCTCCACCCCTATAAATAGCAGACACCCCCTTAGTCATTTCTCATGCTTAGAACCCTAACCATAGCAGCTCGAAAAAGTCGAAACCCTAAGGTAAAGCTTTCTTTTTATTTAGCTTTTGTTTTTCTTTTCTTTATTTTCTTAGTTAGAACTTGGATAGCCTTTCTTACCCTACCCTTCCTGTATTTAGATTTCTAAAGCTCTAGAGTTTTCCGATAAAAGTTTAAAGTGAAGCCGACCTCGAGATAGAAGCGTTTCCAGTCCGAAACTTTCATCTAAGTGTTGAGGTGAGTCTCGGTTATGGGTTATGATTGTTGTGTGTGCGGCTAGCGCCTGCAAAGCAAGAGTATTTGTTGATGCATTGCTAGGTTGCGCGTTTAGATATACAATGATATGATAATGATTGCTGTTTGTGAAAGATATTGAGTTATATCGTCGGGCCTCGGCTCGAGGGGTATAACATGATTGTGATACATTGATGTTGTGTTGCATTTACTTATGTCATTGCATTGTATTGTTTGGGCCTCGGCTCAGATAATATAACATGTTTGATCATATCTTAACGGGAAAACCCGTAAATCCACGGACTTGATCCGTGAGGGTCCGACACTCGGGTAGAGTGTCGTGAGAGTCATTGGTGTCCACTCGAGGCCCGTTCCTTGTTCGGGGCCTTACCAAAATTAGTTCCGGGCAGGACGCGAAGACACGTGTGATAGGGCTGGCTACCCTCGACCGTGTAGCTGCATGACGATGCGGCAAGTGTGTTATCCGGGCCATCGGCTTTTTAGACTTTGTGTTTAGAGTAAATGGGCGCAAGAAGGGATGTGTTATGGACTTTGTATCGAGATAGGAACCAATGGCTAGAGGCAGTCCTCGATGATCGATAAAGATCTAACCACTCGTGAAGAGTGGATGCTTGTTTACATGATTGCTTTATTTTTGCATTGCATATTTCTTAATATAATTGATCCTTGTTGCTTAATGTTTGATGCAAAATGGGGGGATAAATAAATGTTAGGAAACCCGACTCACTGAGCAAAATAGTTTCTCATTAGACTCTTTGTTTTGCAGGTAACCCGTAGTAGGTTCCATTTGGGATCGGAGGAGCACAAAGCTGTTGGTGTAGATTTGCTACCTTTTGTAAACATGTACGTTTGTAATATGTAAGATATGGTTTTGAACTTCAGCCGAGCATGTATAAAGTTTTGATATGGTTGAACTTAAAGTATATATGAATAAGAAAAGGTTTGTGAAATGCTTGGATTCCATATGATACTAGTCCTAGTCCGGGACGAACTAACTAACGGTTTCAAACTCGGGTTGCAAAGCCTTAACTTGGAATCGCTAGGAAACCCATTCTTGGACAAATGATCTTGGGATTTCAGATCTGATCCGGAAACCTCGTGTCAAATGTTTGGGCACGTGGTAGTAGTGTCTTCGATCTGGTTAGAGTTCTTAGTTCGTCGTGCATGTTCTTGTTTGATTGGTGCATGACAAACTAATTAACTTTTACTTATTCCAGGTGTTACAACAAAAGGTGATATCAGAGCATGGTTCACTTTTCTCACTTGGGAACCTGTTTTCAATAATTTATTGAGTCAAAGGTGTCGCAAAAGGTAGAATAGGAAACCAACATGCTCCTTTGTTAGATAAGTTGAGTTTAGTACTTACCCTGGGTTGTACTGCAGTATGTTTCCAAGACGTACAAGGAGTGAGGAGCCAATGATGACACCACCAAGATATGGAAAATGTAACTCTGAAAACCGCAGAGTCTATTCAAACCTTGAGGTAACAGATGATTCTGCGATAGCACAAGGAAATAACCACTACTATGAACCCGAACATGAGTCGACCGGGAGAAATCTGACAGATTCACATATGGGCTATGAGCAAGAAGAACGATATGAGGATTTGAGGGAGAGGAGTTAAGCACCTGATATGTATGGATCGAGGCGGAATTATGCAACAGCACATAATCCAAGGCGGAATGAATCTGAGTTCAGGCACCGGGAAAGGACGCCCGAGCCATGTTATAGGCAAGAACAGAGGACGGTTGGAAGTTCAGATCCTCTTATAGTATTAGTACAAGGCTTGCTAGATAGACTTGATCATAGAACCGGTGAATCATCAGAGCGAAGACCATCCTCCCCTCCTGATTACCTGAAGATGGTCACGTTAATGAAGAAGTTTGGAACCGTTAGATACCCTGGAGGAACAGATCCCTTCGAAGCGTCAGCATGGCTAAGGAATTTGGAGAAAAACTTTCGGGCTATCCACTGCCCTGATAATTTCAAGAAGGATGTGGCAATATACTACTTGACCAAAGATGCTTCTGATTGGTGGGATAACACGGAAGAATACTATATGCGAAGAGAGATCGACTGGGAAGATTTGAAAAAGGAGTTTGAGCGGTAATACTTCCCACCTGAAGCAAAAGACTGGCTGGAGATTCAATTCTTGGAGTTAACTCAAGGAAACCGGAAAGTCAGGGAGTATGAGGCGGAGTTTACAAAGCTAAGGAAATATTCTCCTTATGGAGCAAGGAATGAGGGTGCACTAATTCGAAGGTTTATAAGAGGATTGCGAGCGGATTTGGCTAGCCGACTGCAAGTAGTGAAGTTTCATAGCCTTTATGAATTGGCAGAGATAGCAGTAAATGTTGAAGAAGGTATGGAAAAGGAGCAAGCCATGATGAAGCATGCAGAACCATCTCGCAGAACTGAAGGGCTAGGAGTGCGAAGAATGAATAATAAAGGACAATTTAATCGAGGGAGAGGCCGAGGAAGAAGGAATGACAGACGGTTTACGAATGGCCCAGATTTGTGTTACACTTGTGGTGGTACAGGCCATTTTTCTAGTAGTTGTCCTTATAGTCAGGGAAGGAAAGCCCCTGATTATATTACTTGCTTCTCGTGTGGTGAGAAAGGGCATTATGCCAATAGTTTTCCCCATAAGAGACAGGTTACGCTTCCAGCACCACCCACTAGACTAGCGATTGAACCAGCTCCGAAGCGCCAGGCAGTTGGAAAGCAAGTGAATGCCATAGAGTTAGGAAAGCCCGAACCACAACAGCCCCATCAGGGCCCGATCACAGGTAAGTAGGGTTTTAACTCATTGCTTGTTTGTGTGAATTTGATGCATGAAATATAAAATGTGAAATAAATATTGTTGTGGGAACCGAAATTCGCACTGTCGATTTCCGTTTAAATAAGGAAACTAGGAAAACCCACATTTCCCAGAGGTCCCGGATATCGGCTAATACCACACGCCAAGCAATCAGAACACAATAATGACAACGATAAAGTATAAAAAATCGAAAAGAGAGCAAAGTAGATCTTATTTGAATTCGCGTTTGAGCGTTACAACAAGGTAAGAGCCTGGGCTACGAGAGCTGTCGGCGAGATTCCTAGTTCTAAGACCCTAAGACGGCAATAACCTAGTTGAGTCGCAGCTTGAATAACAAAAACGGAAATATGCCTAAATCGCTCTAGCTGCTAAGTTTGCTCTGAAAAAGTCTCCTCCATGCCTCTCGCCTAGGACTCCTTAGGACTCCTTATATACTGGCTCCTAGGTCGGTTTACGCTTTTCCTCTTCTGCCCTTAAGCCGCCATAGCATAAAAATGGAGATATTCCATTTTTTCGATCTTCGTAATTATCTTCAAAATTTCGTATTTATCCGCGGAAACTTGACATTTTATCTTTCCTTGCGAACCAAGCGTAAACCGTCATGCGGCTTACGGGCTGTTGGTTAAGAAATCGTAAGTTGGGCCTCGAGTCATGTCTTAGGTCCCTTTGGGCCGTCATCTGACTCGAAGCGTTTATTACGGCTTCTTTCGATAAAGAACGAACTTTCCGCGGTTTGTACGGTAAAGTTTGATCGATAACTTAGAATGGCGGAGAACGTGAAATGGGTTCGCTACGGTCTTCGGGAGATAGCATCAAAGGGTAGACGAGAATGCATGGACTAATGACGTATCAACGTAGCGCCGGCTTGCGTTGCCGACCATCTCTCCTTTCGAGAGAGACTAGTTCGTCGCCAAGCCAAGAAAGAACAGGTTCGAGCCGGCGCCGAGTTCCCGTCCTCTTCTGCACTGGCCGTTGCTCCGGGTCATGGGACCGAGGGCGTAACTTCGCGACATACGGGAACTCTCGCAGGCTCGGTCATTCCGGATGCTTCGGCTTTACCTGCTGGATCGTCCACGACTCCGATTCTTGTCGAAGATAAGGAGAGGGCCGCTGACTCTATGCCTCCTCCTCCTGCCAGGAAAGAGATCGTTCTAGCGCTGCGCGCTCCTAGTGTTGTTCCGGTTGCTTATCCTAAGGGCCGGAAGAGGAAGTTTACCAAGGGCGGTGACGGGGAATCTTCGCAGCAAGGAGACTCGAGCATAGCGTCGGGGCTTCGCGGAAAGGTTTGTCGCTCGCTTACTCTCTTGATTGTTACATATTTCTCTGAAAGACAACGGATTCCTAACTTTCTTCTCGTTTCGCAGTTCATGTCGTTGATCGACGAGATGATCAGTGAGTGCGTTCGGAGACTAGTCGTCTCGCCGGGGAGTTGTTGGAGCTGCAGGGTACATGGTCTGAAACCGAGGCCATGCTGACGGCTGTCAAGGATTCTCACTCTGTGAAAGTGTCGAAACTCGAGGTCGTGATAGGGGAGCTCGAGAGGGACCTCGGGAAGACGGTGAGTTCATTGCTTAAGGAAAAGAAAGCCAGGAAGGCCAAATCTTCGGAGGTGCGTCGTCTTCAGCGTCAGATCGAGGGCGATGCAGGGTTAGCGAGCCGCGGGATTCGAGAGGCCAAGGACGCTCTTCGTTCTGAGTTTCAGGCTCGCTTGGCGAAGATCTCCACCTTTCTGGGCTCCCTCGAGTGCATCCGGAATAGGGATTTAGCCTTGGCGACGATTGAGGGCGGGATGGCCGTGGTTCAATCGTTCCTGAGTGAGACTCCTCCGACCTTAGAGGCCGAAGAGGCCCGACTGTCCGGCTGCAAGGGAGATTTGGCATTCGTGGATGGAGATTTTGATCTCATCCTAGCTGACCTGAAATCCGCGTGCTTTCTTCCGACGTGTTCAGAAGGCCCAGAAGGGAAAGATCCGGTGCTCAGAGAAGGCGAAGGTGATGCGGCTCCAGGCTTGGACGAAGCGACGGGTGAAGAGGGAGCGTGAGTTCTGAGGATGACTTTGGTTAGATCTCTTGGGGGAGATTTGTTTTTTTTTTTTTATGTTTGATGTTTCGGCCTTAAATGGCCTCATTTCGTGTTTCGGGACTGGCCGTATGTGGCTTTGAATCCCTGCCGCTCTGCGGCTTTCTTTTTATGACAAGATGATCGAGTTGCATTTTTCATAAGTTTACGTATGGCGTGGAAGAAGGGTGATGAGTTGTCGTCTCATATTCTTCTTCGATGTGAAATGTTTCGTTCGAGATCTGTTTTTCGAGTTTTTCCGCGAGATATCGACTTCGCGGGATATCTGAAGATGTCGAATATAAACATAGAGGCATGGTTTTGGGATCTCGTATCTTTTGGATATCATGCCTTGAGATGTTAGAGAACAGTGCACTGGGTTTAGGGCAAGACCTAGGTTTACTTTCGGTTTTAAGATTTTATGCGGTGACTAGTCGGCTATCGATTTATCTGTCGCGAATTTAACCTGATTCGTACCGATTTAAAGTCTGCGATAGGTTATCGGCTTATATGACTTGTTAGATATGAATCGAGCATCTCTCCGGAGACAATTTTTAAGCCAACCGGAAGTGCTGGACCAAAATTTGGGTTTCTTTTATAGCTCTATTATCCTTGTGTCGGATGTACGAGAGTCATCTTCGTGAGATGGCTATGTCTGTTTTGGACGTTCAAGAGTTCGATGTGATCAGCACCGAACTTGGCGGCAGATGCCGTCGTTTAGAGTTTTTTTTTGCGCAAGATATGTGTTAAAATGTTCTTCATTTTTTGACGGAGTGTCCGTTTTCGTCGTTCGGAAGAAGTAACCCTCGAGGCATCTCTCGCGATGCCAAAGGCTGCTTCTCCTAACGGCTGATTTATTTTCGCATATCGAAAAATGTTTTGCGGGAGAAAGATAATTTGCTTGGTTAAGATATGTCGGAAACATCGAAGGCGTGGTCGGATGTTTCCGAGTTTGAGAGTATACGAGTATACGTATCCACTCCCCCCCCCCCTCCCTTTTAATGAGGGGGGATGGCTGAATTTGCCTTTCGACAAACTGCCTACGTACTCCTTATGGAGATCAAGCCGTCTCGTAGTTTGGTCATTGTGAGTCGGTTTGTTTAGTGATAGTATTTTTTGAGATGCATCGCGTTCCAGGTCCTTGGAATTTTTATGCCTTGCATGTTGGCTATTTCGTAGGATCCCGGTCGGATGACTTTTTCGATTTTATAGGGTCCTTCCCAGTTTGCTCCGAGTTTTCCCGCGTTTCGTTTAGCGTTGTTTTGGAAGACTTTGCGAAGGACAAGATCTCCCTGATTAAATCTGTGATTTCGTACGTTGGAATTGTAGTACTTTGCGGCTGCGTGTTGGTAATTTTGGATTCGGATGAGCGCTCGATCTCGGCGCTCGTTAATGAGATCGTGATCGTCGAGGAGCATTGCGTTGTTGAGCTCCTCTCGTTCGGGAAGTAATCTTCTTCGAACACCGGGGAAATCTACTTCTGCGGGAATCATGCATTCCGTTCCGTACACCAGAGCGAAAGGGGTTTCTCCTGTTGCTCGCCTCGGGGTGGTACGGTGGGACCAGAGGACTCCCTCGAGTTCGTCGGTCCACCTGCCTTTTTTGGCCTCTAAGCGTTTCTTCAGTCCGTCGAGAATGGTTTTATTAATCATTTCAGCTTGTCTGTTACACTGCGGATACCTGGGCGTTGATTTGTTAAGTCGTATCTTCCATTTTTCGCAGAACGCCTCGAACCGGGTGGAGATAAACTGAGATCCGTTATCGGTTACGATTTCGTAAGGAACTCCATGCCTACAGATGATGTTTCTCCATACGAAACTTTCGACTTGGACATCTTTTATACTTGCGTACGAATCTGCCTCTACCCATTTTGAAAAGAAATCGGTGAGGACTAAAAGGAAACACTTTTGCTTTGAATTATGAAGGGGACCGACGATGTCCATGGCCCAGTGCATAAAAGGACAGGGCGATGTGATGGAGGAGAGAACTTTGGCTAGTTGTCGGATGGTTGGAGCATGCCTCTGGCATTTTTCGCATTTTCGTGCGAACTTCTCGCAATCTCCAATCATCGTTGGCCAGTAGTATCCATGGCGCTTGATTTTCACTGCCAGTGATCTTCCGCCGGAATGATTGCCGCAGGACCCAGAATGTACTTCTTCCATCACTTTTCTCGTTTTTTCCCCTTCCAGGCACGTCATGAGTGGTCCGGAGAAACTCCATTTGTAAATTTCGCCGTCCACTGTTACGTAGCACGCGGCCTGTGTTCAGACTTTGCGGGCTGCCCATTTCTCGGTGGGCAGGTGTCCGTTGATAATGTAGTCTCGAATTGTCTCCAGCCATGGGGTATCGCAGCCGTAATCAGATTGCTCTGATTGCGGTTGTATCGTAACTTCTTCTTCTTCGTCTTCTTGACCTTCTATGAGGTTGACGACGATTGGTGGTCTGATGCTCTGATGTTCGATGAACTCGACCGGAATTACCCTTTTAAGTCCTGGGTCAGAACTTGATGCTAAGGCCGCGAGAGCATCTGCCTGGACGTTTTCAGAATTCGCGTAAGGGCAAAACAGTCGAACTTTTGAGCTAGTTTTTGGACCAGTTTGAGGTACGCGTCCATCCGTTCGTACCTGGCTTCATACTCTCCGCTGAACTGACTTGCCACTAACTGGGAGTCGCAGTAAGCGTGGATGTTTTGTATCTTCAAGCCGTGGGCCAAACGCAGCCCTGCGACGAGTGCTTCTTATTTGGCTTCGTTGTTTGAGGCGTGAAATTCCAGCCTGAATGATTGCTCTAAGATCTCGCTCGTCGGAGATGTGAGGCGAATTCCGATGCATGATCCCTGCTTGGACGAGGATCCGTCAACGTGAAGGAGCCAAGTGGAATTTGGTTCCTCGTTGGTTATGGTCTCTGTTGGTAGTTCGACCAAGAATCCGCAAGCACTTGTGACTTTGGGCTTGTTCTCGGTCGGTACTCGATATCATACTCGCTCAATTCGACCGCCCATTTGGCCAACCGGCCCGATTGACTCGGGCTATGCAGAACCGTCCGTAGGGGAAAAGTCGTGAGGACGACGATCGTGTGGGATATGAAATATGGTCTTAGTTTTCGGGCCGATGTTACGACCGCGCATGCTAATTTTTCCGCTAGCGGGTATCTAGATTCGGCATCCATCAAGGTTTTGCTTATATAGAAAATAAGTTTCTGTTCGCCGCGTTCTTCCCTGATCAGCACGCCGCTCACAGCTGTTGCCGATACAGCGATGTACAAGAACAAAGTTTCCCCTTCCACGGGTTTTGCGAGGACTGGAGGGGAAGCTAAATACCGCTTCAGCTGTTGGAAAGCGTTTTCGCATTCTTCCGACCATTCGAATTTTTTATTTCCCCGTAAGACATCGTAGAAGGGCAGGCGCTTGTCTGTTGATCGTGAAATAAACCGGTTAAGTGCCGCGACTCTACCGGTCAGCCTTTGGACTTCCCGCTTATTCTTCGGCGAAGCCATCTCGATCAGTGCGTTGATCTGTTTTGGATTAGCTTTGATGCTGCAGAATGTGACTAGGTAGCCGAGGAATTCCCCTGATGCCACGGCAACCCTGCATTTTGTCGGGTAGAGCTTCATGTTATGGGAATTTAACTGCACGAAACATTCCTCGAGATGTGATACGTGATCCTTTGCTTGGAGGGATTTGACGAGCATGTCGTCGATATAAACCTCCATCGTTTTACCGAGTTGTTTAGAGAACATACGGTTCACGAGTCGTTGGTAAGTTGCGCCAGCGTTTTTGAGGCCGAAGGGCATTACCCTGTAGCAATAGGTTCCAGGATCGGTAATGAATGCAGTCTTCTCGCGATCGTCAGGGTTCATCATAATTTGGTTGTAACCTGAGAAGGCATCCATGAAAGACAGAAGTTTGTTTCCCGCCGTTGCTTCTACTAATCGATCGATGTGTGGCAGGGGGAAACTATCTTTTGGACAGGCCTTGTTTAGGTCGGTAAAATCCACGCAAACTCGCCATTTTCCCTTTTTCTTTTTGACTACTACAGGGTTAGCGAGCCAGTCTGGATACCTCACTTCCGTTATTGACCCGACTTTAAGCAATTTTTCGACCTCGTCGTTGACCGCGGAAGCCCGTTAAGGTCCTAGCTTCCGCCTTTTTTGTTTGACGGGTTTGAAGGTCGGATCGATATTTAATTCGTGACACGTTATGTTAATGTCAATCCATGGCATATCTTCTGCGGCCCATGCGAAAGTATTGAGGTTCTTTTTTAGACAGGTTATGAGTTCTGTCCTCAAAGGCTCGCGGAGATTGGCTCCGATCTCGACGCATCGTTCCGGAGATGCTTCGTCGAGACAGACTGTGACCACAGGTTCGCAAGTTGGTTCGCATTTTTCCTCTAGGGCCGTGATGTAACGAGACTGCCAGAAGAGTTCAGCCGAATCTTGACTTCGCGAATCCTGGTCGGAGACCTTTTTCTCCGTTTTTCTAGGAGTGGTCTCGAGGTCTGGTATTTTTCGTTTTTGTTCTGCGGCGTAAGACACCTGTGATACTCTTGGGTTTCCCCATATTACCTTGACTCCGTTAGGGGTTGGAAACTTGAGGCAAAGATGGTACGTTGATGGGATGGCACGCATGGTGTTCAACCATGGTGTTCCCATGATAACGTTGTAAGATGTGGGACGGTCAACGACTAGAAACTCTGTGACTCTTGTCACGGTTCCGGCTTTGACTGCGAGATTAATCGACCCGTAGGCCATGGTCGTTTCTCCCGAAAGTCCCAGTAGTGGGCTAGGGTATTTCACGATTTCGGATTGATCGATCCCCATTTTCTCTAGAGTATCTTTGAAGATGATATCGGCCGAACTTCCGGTGTCGATTAGCACCCTAGAGACGTATATCTCGGATCATCAGTTCGATAACAAGGAGATCGTTTCGAGGTTTAGCTCGATCGACCGTTGCTCCCCCCTTGAACTTGATGACGTTGGCGCACGTTGAGTCTTGCATATCGTTCCTGATCGTTGAGTGGCTTTTGCGGGTTAGATTGATCCGTACCCCCCCCCCCCCCGTCCTTCTAGCGCCAAACTGTGGGAACCAAAATCGCACAGTCGATTTCTGTTTAAATAAGGAAACTAGGAAAACCCTAATTTCCCAGAGGTCCCGTATATCTGCTAATACCACACGCCAAGCAATCAGAACATAATAATGACAACGATAAAGGTAAGAGCCTGGGCTACGAGAGCTGTCGGCGAGATTCCTAGTTCTAAAACCCTAAGACGGCAATAACCTAGTTGAGTCGCAGCTCGAATAACAAAAACGGAAATATGCCAAAATCGCTCTAAGTGCTAAGTTTGCTCTAAAAAAGTCCCCTCCATGCCTCTCACCTAGGACTCCTTATATACTGGCTCCTAGGTCGGTTTACGCTTTTCCTCTTCTGCCTTTAAGCCGCCATAGCATAAAAATGAAGATATTCTATTTTTTTCGATCTTCGTAATTATCTTCAAAATTTCGTATTTATCCACGGAAACTTGACATTTTATCTTTCCGTGCGAACCAAGCATAAACCGTCATGCGGCTTACGGGCTGTTGGTTAAGAAATCGTAAGTTGGGCCTCGAGTCATGTCTTAGGTCACTTTGAGCCGTCTTCTGACTCGAAGCGTTTATTACGGCTTCTTTCAATAAAGAACGAACTTTCCACGGTTTGTACGGTAAAGTTTGATCGATAACTTAGAATGGCGGGGAACGTGAAATGGGTTTGGTACGGTCTTCGGGAGATAGCATCAAAGGGTAGACGAGAATGCATGGACTAATGACGTATCGACATTTCGGAAGAGCTCGGTCGCTGCGTAGCGATCGAGCGGAACGGACGCTCGGTCGCTACGTAGCGACCGAGCGGAACGAACGCTCGGTCGCTACGTAGCGACCGAGCTTTGGCTTGGACTCGGTCTCTACGTAGCGACCGAGCGGGACGAACGCTCGGTCGCTAAGATATATGTACCTGAAACAGAAGAAACAATTTTATCAGTTTTTAGTACAATAGTAAAACCTAGACTAAATCTAACTAGACAAGATCTAATGGCGATCAAAGCTCCCTGGCAACGGCGCCAAATTTGATACCACTCAAATTACCCTAAGGAGTGATTTATACTCTCTCAAATAAGAGGTCGAGTTGTAGTACTTAGGGATCGAATTCACAGGGAGCTAGGGAACCAATTAGATCTAATAGTTTATGATTAAGCTAGGCTAATAGTTTATAAAGCAGTAAATATAGATAGGAAAGCAGTAAACAGTAAACAAGTTGAACAAGACTATTTTTCAGCTTGGTAGGGAGTTGTTTGATGGAAGGATGGTTGCTAGATCTAGGGTTTCTATTTAGGTAATGAGGATTATAATGATATAGAGGCTAATTGTTGCTTGCAAGATATATTAGAGCTCAACTCCTTAATCACAGTGATCAGCGATGGCAATGTTTCACTGGTTAACTAACTAGATCTTGGATCTCAACTGTCGTCTTTTGATCACAAGAAAGTGTCGATCGATGATCCTATAGGGATATCGATCGATACACCTTTAGCAAATATCGATCGATTGTCAGAAGACAATATCGATCGATGCTTTAGCTAAGCCCTAGGCGCGGGTTGATAATGCTCACTAGTCTCCTAGATCAGCGGTTAGCATCTCTCTAGCAGTCCTAGCATGATAGATTATATTCAGGACAGGATGATCAAGGATGCTTGACACATGCAAATTCCTAGGTTCAATATTCTAGTTAGCAAGGCTAGAACAAGCATTAAGAACAATCAATCAATGAATATCACAACTTAGCAGTTCTATATTTTGGACTAATCTCTCATCCTATTTGAACCCTAAACCTAACAGGTGGATCTATTCAGACCTGAAGTTTGTCACATAAATCATAAATGAATAGATGAAAAGCATAAATAATATAAAACCAAAACAATGGAGTTCCAAGAGGACTCTGAAGGAGTTCCTCTCTTCTCTCCTAACTAAGAACAATGAATCAAATAAATCTTTGATAGCGTGTAGCCGTCAACAATGGCTTAGAAATAACATAAATAGGGTTTATGGCCATCCAAGGGTATTCTGGTAATTTGGTGTTGCTTCTGGGCTTCAGTCGGTCATAAAATATGCTCGGCCCGCATTCTGGCATCCATATCGTTCGATGTCAAGAGTTCTGCATCGATCGACATATGTTCCTCTTCTCGACAGATTTCTCTTGCGAGGCAGACTGACCACTCCTCAGTAAAACTGGAATAACTTCTGCTACAGGATGCTGATTGACCTCAAACCAGTGGTATTGGAAAGCTAACTCAAATATTTATATATTTCTTAAATATGAGTTCAATATAACGGTCGGAAAGTCTCCATCCATAGCTAGACATCTGACACGTCTTTGTAGTTCTGCACCTCAAAAGACTCCAAAATCACCATATTTCTCTAGAACGTACATGAACCTGTAAATACTCTAAATAGACTCTATATAGCAGTAAACATATATTAAAACACTTATAGACCATGGCTGAAAGTGGGTAAAATTCATGGTCTATCAAGTACAAATCACTCATAGAGTAATTTGAGTGATGTCAAAGTTTTATTAAGACAATTAGGATTATATTAGTATAGAGACTAAGATTGTATATTTGATATTCTAGAAGTCAAACCAAGGAATAATCTATCAACTTCCGTTTGTTTAGATTATCTATTGTCTAGATCTAAGACCTCAACTGTCGTATGTTGGTCTTGAGAAAGTGTCGATCGATGCTAATAATGGATAGTCGATCGATACACCTTTCAGATCGTCGATCGATACAACTATCGATTTGTCGATCAACGTTCCTTCTAGCAAGCTTTGGTGAGAGGGTTTGGACGTGTTCACTAGGTTTCCTAGATCAACTCCCTTTTGTTTCTAGCAATCCTTGCACAATATGAATTAGTTCAGACAAGGGACCATGCTTCCGCTTGCTCCCTATTATCTAATATCACGGTTCTAGTTATCTACTCTAGGACACAAGCAATAAGAGCAATTCAATTGATGTATATCCAAACAACTTAGCAGTTCAATATTTGAGGCTAATCCCTCATGACTATCTAAACCCTAAATCTAACAAGGTGAATTACTCAGACATAGCAAAGCAATTCATAACAAAGGAATAAGAAAACTGCATAGATAGATAAGAGTAGAAAAACTGGAGTTCTAATGCAAAGCTCTGAAGGAGTCTTGGATCTTCTCTCCAAACCTAAAACTCTAAGTAAGGAAGAATATAAAGTGTGTGTTGCCTAGAATAATGGCATAGCACATAAATATTAGGTTAAAACTCTTCAGGTGCAATTTGGTAATTCTTGTGGAACTTGGGCTTAAAGTCGGCTGGGAACCAAGTCTGGTCTTGCATGCTTCACCGTCGATTGACAACACAAGGTGTGTGTCGATCGATTATCATCTCAAATTGTCGACCGCTGGACTAGTTCAATTGTCAGCTACGGGTCTCTCTCATTTTATCTACAAAATGCACCAAAATCACCATTTTCCTCCAAATCACTCTTGAACCTGTAAACATACTAAAAAGACTCCAAAAAACAATAATGTATCTTAAAATACCTATATACCATGGCTAAAAATGGATAAAATACCTATATATAGAAATGCTCAGTTGGTCGGTACATTCATGTTGCAGGGCTTAGTGAAAAATTTTGAATATTTCTCCACGCTCCAACTGGTAGAAGTTTCCCCTTGCTTTCCAAGTACGTCTTCTTGCATGAAGCATGAATTTTTTATCCCTGTTACATGTTCATATACAAATCGATGATAGTTAGTAATGTCACGATTCAAACATCAAAATATTATATACTCTACTCAATAATATTAGATAATAACAATGATATACTCAATACATACACGCTCATATGATAAGATCATTTCAAGTGTTTCTTCAGAGACAGAGTTGTACTGTTTCCAAGTATGTAACACTTTCACGTGAACCTTCCAGCCGCATTTGAAAGACTTCACATCACTCAATAGCATGAACAGCATAAGAGAATTCATATTGCTTTTTTCTGCATCGAAATGGTGTGTTGAAGTGGATGGAAATGGTTGTATTTATAAGAGGAGGTAAATAGGGTTTTTGCGTGCAACATTGATTTTATTGTTATAGAATATCCAAGCATATTTTAGGAAGTTGAGGATATTTCGTGAATGTGCATTTCCTAAAAACAATTATACAGTTAAGATAATATTTAGGCAATATATTTTATAATCTATATGTGTGGATCAACTAACAATTTGAAATTAATAGAGAGATTTTCTTTTGTCAATACCAATATTTGCTTTTAAGTGCATTAATTAATTACTTAATAGTATATAGTGTTAGACGATCGACCAAGTATGTAATATATGCTATAAGCAGATATGAAAGTTTGTATATATACATTAGTTAATACATTGACCATCGCCCAAGTTTCATAATGATACACAAACTATGGAAAGTTAAATATTAAAATTTTGAATTACGCATCGTAAATGTATTACATGATATAAATTAAATGTTAAGAAAATCAGTCAGCGTAAAAGAATAGATATCTATAATTCAACACTTTAAACGAATGAAAAAAAAACTATAGTATTGTTAGGATTATATTTTTTCAGATTTGTTTTTAAATAATCTATATTTTAAAGACGGATAACGACATCAGTTAGCATTGTTAGGAATATACGAAAATATGAATTCTATCAAGATTATGTAAATAGATTAGAGGTTGTGTTCTTATCCATTAGAAAATGTTCAAATTTAGAGATTACTTGAAAGAAAATTCATTTCTATGATGAAATGTTTAGATCATGGGATTAGATTGAAGAAATGACTTGATTTTCATTGTTAATATTGATAACGTTTTTCAGTAAGTAGCATTTCATTGTTAATACATTCGATCCAAGAATTATTTCAGAAAGAGGGTTCATGGTTTAGGTTATGTGGTTATAGTCAACGTCATGTAATTTGCATTTAAGGATTGAAACCCTAACTGTTTTGAGATCTGACATTAGGGACTAAATCATCTTAGACCGGATTAGAATTAGGAAAAAAAGGTTTAAAAACAAACCATTAGAATATGGTTCAATGGAAACGACACAGGTTCAAACAGAAATGGCTCGAAAAGTGCTAAAACGACGCAGTATCAAACAGGAAAATAATCGCAAACCGAATTAGAATTAGGAATTCGCGGTTTAAAGCCAAACCATTAAAATGGTTTAGGCGAAAACGACGCAGTATCAAACAAAAATGGTGCGGAAAATCCAAATTGCCCTTAATGAAAAAGACGGCAAGGCTACTCGCTAGGGGCAATTAGAGTAAAAAACCGAAATGTAACCTGTTTTAATAGTATAGATCTACAAATTTTGAATATATATTCTTGAGGTTTATATGTTAGATTCAAAAGTTTATAAATTCAACCTAATGCAATTTTTAATATTTCTAATTATTATTCAAAATTTTGGCATTGTATACAAAATGTATATTTTCATACAATATTCATATCTGTGAATTTCGCGGACAACTACCTAATTCATTATTTAAAAATAAAAGTTTTACTTGTGAAGGTTTTTTATGTTTTGAAATGATTTTGACATTTTGGATATTCAGTTTTTTTTTTTCAGATCTAAAGACAATATCAAACCTTAAACTTACTTCTTAAGTATTCAATTGTTATTACTAACATGAATCTTGAGTTATATTCTATTTGTAGAATTTTTAAAATAGTATAGTACATGAAATTTTTTTTGTTTCATCTTCATATTTGGGAAATATATTTGTTTTCATTTTTAGAAAAAAAAGATAATATATGCAAAAATGAAGATACTTTTTCTTAATATAATAATTCTTTTTACAAGAATAAAAATTTTAATTAACAAATTATAAAACAAAAACAATAAGAGAGACGAAATATGGAAGTTTTTTTACAGCTCTTCCGCGGAGACTGACAAGTTTGAGCTTAAAAATCACTAAGAACAAGGCAGAACGTCGGATCAAGAAAGGAGGGAGTAATAATACAGACAGAGAGAGATAAGGATAAAGATATTTCTTGTAAATTGTTTTGGTACCCTTCCCACATAGGTTGCTGAAGTACTCATAAAATAAAATGTAAAACGACATCATCATATTAATAAAGTGTTGATTTAGTTATTCATCCATCAAGCGTCCTCTTTCTGGTAGCTATTGGAATAAATAGCTCAGAACTTTCGGCGCATGCTGCTGGCGGATAGAAGGTATCAGGATGTTCAATGGCAAAATAGAAATCTCTCACTGCCAAAGCTTCAATAATATCCCGGACCTTGTGTTCTTCTAGGATTTTTTGGTTTTTTGTGATTATCAGCACATTTGTTCCTGCAGGATAATGGCTCATTGCCCAGAAAAGAAGCTCCACTAACATCATGTTCATTCGAGCAACTCTGTCCCCTGGAATAGTAAGATCAACATATATATACATAAAAAGGAAGAAAAACAAAGAGATAGAAAGATAGTGAGAAAAGAGGGGTAAGTAAAGCGTAAAACACCTTCAAATATTTTGGAATAAATTCCGGCTTCCAAATATTGGTCAAGCAAATCTTGGGGGATGGTTATCTTTGGGCCAAAGTAACCGTTGATTCTAATCCGACCTCGATAACCTTCTTTCTCAATAGCTGTTACGATATTCTTTTTAAACAAAAGAGGATCAGGGATTGAGAAATCCTCCGCGTCGAACATAACATACGTGGAGCGCACTGCGAGTAGAAGGAATATCAAGACATACTTATGAAACAAAAAAAAAAAAATTCGTGAAAACAAGAAATTTTGTCAATAATCTAACAGGTCGATCAGAAGAAATCTACTCTATGTCTAATTAATCACATGTACGAACGAAATTTTATTATGACAAATGGATCGGATGAAATCTAATCATTATGTACCAGACAAACAATTTCGAGAAAGGGATCGATCTTACACATCTCTTTTCTCAGTGGCTTGGGGAAAAGTCTGTCCATCGTTTCGTCGGTGCCCGTGGACATGGTTCGACTCTGCGAGCAAGAAAATAGGAGAAGCCTCTTCGTGGAAAGTTTTGCTGCCGATAAGAGACTTAGGGTTAAACCTGCCGCAACCTCCTCCTATGCGTCTATCTATGTATAAAGGCCCATGTGTTTTCTATTGGGCCAGGCCCCCCAGATATCACATTTGTAAAACAAATTAAATGGTGAAATAATCTCTTAAACACCCGGAAAATGAGTTAACTATTTGAAATGCGCAAATTTAATATCAAAGTATTGTTTGCACGATTTTATTCTCCAACTAATAGTTGACTTGGCAAATTGGTGACTGAAAAAGTCAACCATACGATACTCGTTAGTTTTATATCAATCACTGCCATTAAACCTGAAAAACTCAAAATTCCCAAATTCAAACCCCAATTTTGAATGAAGACGATTTTTGGCGATGGAAATGGCGATCTCCGATGATATTTGTTTCCGTGATTGGGTCGGATTTTCTCTCTTATCACCGGAAATCGTCTTTTCCATCGCTGGAAATCGTTTTCACTCAAAGTTAGAATTTAAATTTATAGATTTCGAGTTTTTCAAGTTCAATAACGAGGATAATTGATATAAAATTAACGAGACTAGTCATTGACTTAACCGTTGATTTTCTTAGTCACTAATTTGCCAAGCCAACTATTAGTTGGGAAATAAAATCGTGCAAGTACTAGTTCAGTATTAAACTTGCTGATTTCAAATAGTTGAGGATTAAATGCTCATTTTCCCCTTAAAAACTACTTGATTTTAATGTGTCATTTCAAAATGATAATTATTTTTTTATAAAATTTTATTTCACAAAAACAATTATCATATTCATATTTTTTAGTTTATATAATTTATTTAAATTTGTGTATATTATTTATTTAAATTTGTTTTTAAATTAAGTTTTAAAACTTAAAAACAAAAAAAATTAACACTATTCTATATAATTTTTTTAATTTACATATTTAATAATTTGATGGAAATAAATTATCAAAAACATCATTTTAATTTTATTGCATGTATATACCTTTTGATTTCAATTTTGTGTTTATAAATAAAATAAAAACATTAATTTGAAATGTTATTGTATTAATGTTTTAGATTTGTGAAATTGAAAAACAATATATAGTTATTCTATTAACTGATAACATAATTTAAATAATATTTTACATTTAATAAATTAAACATAGTTTAATTGGATTGATATATTATTTTACGGAATAATACTATGTTCATATTAAAAAAAAACTTTGTTCATATGAAGAGCAAAATATTATTTTTCAAGTACAAACCTGAGCACAAATATGTCAGTTTGTTTGGGTAGTGTCTTCAGCACACACTCTGATTTTTAGTCTACTCGTAGACCACATTAAAGATATATTTATATACAGCTTTAATTGATGAGTTTCTTTCAAAAAATGACTTAAAATTTGTTGTCAAACACATAAATGATATTTTTTTAAAAAAAAATTGTTTTCCCTATTGATTCTAAGAACTTAATTAATTCACAAAAATGTCATTATTTGACTTTTGGAAATATAATAATTTTACTCATACATCCTCATCTTCATCACTTATTTATAAAAAATATCATGGTTTTCAATATCACAAACAACCATTAACAACCAAAATCAAACTCTAATGTACTAAAAAATCAATGTGTACTTCTTTTTATCTTGTTTCTTACATTCATAAATCATTTATCTTTCTTATCCTCTCTCATTTCATCCTTTAAAGTCAAAAATTTGGATCGCAAGATTATATTTTCAATAAATTACTTAAGTATTATTCTTTTTGGTCAATAACAAATGAGTATCTTTCCTTAAGAAGTTATGGATGCTTGGGAAATCTAATCACAAACTCTCGCCGCAGCTATGTATTATATTAAGAAATTCATATGTGTTTCACGTAGAGTATTTTTTGGCAAAGCTACTGGTTAGTGCATATGTTAGTTTCTTAATTGATTATTTCGTGAGTTTTCCTAATAATACTTTAACAGTTTTTAAGGTTTTTGTGTAACGAAAAATATTGGGTGGACTTCCCAATAAGTCTCCAAAAAAACGAGGTTAGTTTTGTAAATGACCAATATTTTGAAGAAATTTAACTTTGTCATAGAAAGACTTATATATAAGTCTATTGTGAGTTGACTTCTAGAATTTCAGTTTTTAAATAAATTCTACAGTCTCTTACTAATACTTATTCATTTCACTTCAGTACTATAAATAGTAATACTAGTATTACTAGTAAAACAGTTTTGCCTTAGTAAACTATAGTCATCTTAGTAATACCTAGAAATTATCCTTACACTAACTAATCAAATTTTTAGGACAATTTTGTTCAGATTTTACATCACCCATGATATATAATTCGTCAAATGAAAGATTGTACATTATCCATGATATATAATTCATCTAATGAAATTAAACACAAAAAAGCATTGAAAACGGACATAAAATATACCATAAACCCATAAACACAGTTTTCAAAATCGTTTTTTTATCTCTTAAAATTTGCATCAAAACTTTTTTTACACTAGCCAAGATATACACTTCATTTAAATAGTATTCCGGCAAAAAAATTCATCAAAAACAGACGTAAAATATACTTGAAATCCATATACACAGTTTTCAAAATCGTCTTTACTCTCTCAAAACTTTCATCAATTCTTACTTTTTAAACGTGACCGAGATATAAACAATATTTAAATGATATTCCACAAAAAAAAAAATCATGAAAAACAGATAAGAATTACTTGTCTTTCAAGCTTCAAAATCACCAATGAAGAGTGAGGAAGAAGGGATCTATCCAGAGGAGAGGAAAGAGGCAGAGAGAGAGGTGTGGGTCAGCCAGAATCTGATTGGTTAAGGTTAATATGTGGCCTATGATGGTAGATGAGTTGGTTAATTTAATTGGAGAAATTAATGTATTTATGAGTTGGAATGAGATATAATAAATTAATAGAGGGTTATATATGAAAGCATAATCATAAAAGAGTAGTGAGAATAGAGAGGGGGAAAAGTGAATTATTTTTTTTCAGTAGGGGAAAATGAAGTTAAAAGTCCATAATATACGACCACAACAACAACCCAATTAACTCATAAGAACGAGACATATATTCCTAGTTTCTTATAATTGTTCTCCATATGCTCACATGTTGTCAAACCAACAAGGATTTTCTTACTCAACAGAACTCCTTAACATGGTCTTTCCCAACGTACAAGTTTGTAACCTGATGAAAACAGATTTGTTAAGATTTTGAGTAGTAACTACAGCAAAAACTGAATTAGCACGTTTTTCCAGAGCAAGAAAGAAGTAGTTTTGAAACCCACCCGCTTATACATTCTGATCCATAGACCTCCAAAGAGGCATTGACGATGCAAGCCTCGCAACGCTCAAGAATCTTTCTCAGCTAGAATCCTAGAACCTAATAGAAGATTCGGACGTCGAGCGTTTTTTGATTCCGTAAGATCAACCTCAATTAGCATCGACAACAACTCGACTGCATCGAGACTGTAGAACTGGCAGCTAATGCGATTGAGAAAAATACATGAATCATAGATCTCCGTATGGTTGGTCATCTTCTCGTTGTTCGTGGCTTTTTGGTTTAACATTAGGAAGACAATGACAGGAGAATAAGAAATATGTTTAGGAAACTGGTATAATTAAAACGACATTGTACTAGGTCAGTGGCAGAGGATTGTAAATATTAGGGAAAATTTAGGGTTAAGTACAAAATGTACTTCAGTTTTAATAGTTTAGATTACTTTATAATTTGTATGCATAATTTATATTAATAATATTATATTATTTTAATATACATATGATTTTAAATATGTTATATCTAGTCGATTTTGTTTTTTACAATCGATTTAATTATCATTTGCATATATTGGATTGCATCGATTTCTCTGAATTCAACTATAATATTTTTTATTCTAAATGTATTAAAATTTTGATTAATTTTCTTATTTGAATTTAGGTTGGTTGTTGTTTTAGATATGTAAATATATTTTAGGAAGATTATGTAATATAACTTAAGATATATTATGCTTAAAATAAAATTAAAATAAACTAAAATGTCTGATTCCAAATTACATAAATTAATATAACAAAAATATTTTGAAGTTTCATGCATATATATAATTTACAAAAGATCTAAACTGTAACAGTTGGTTAATATTCTATTTTCATTTGTTAATATGTTTTGAGTCATCCCATTATTTATTTTTATAAAACATATTATTTTATTATAAAATTATATATTCTTATTGTAGTTAAAAATATGATTTTAGATATAATGATGATTAGTCGAGTCACTCATGTTGTGAGTATATTGAGTTACATATATTCTTTCAAATTCAAACTAAAGTATAATTATTTTTATTATATAATTAAGTTAAATCAAATTATTATTATTTTCGTTTAAATGTGCATGTATTTAATAATATTTATCAAATTATATGTTTTTTAAATAAAAATTAGAAAATAAAACGATGATCAATAGTAAGTTACATACATAAGTAACTGATACAATTTTGGAAGCTCATTAACACATATCAATATTTACAATAATTAAAATATTTTATAAATTCTAAATAATTTTATGTCTTAGATTTATTGAAAGGTAAGCTGAAATTTATTTTAAATAATATAAAAATGAGAATTCACTTTTACTTTGGTATTTTGATTATGGTTATACTAGGTGTTTTGCCCGCATTTGCAAGCATAATTATTTTATACATACTTATTAATAAATGTACTATTATTTAGAGATAAAAAAAAATTAAATTCATACTATTTTATGAATCTTTCAATTTCTTAATTTTTGGATAACTACATCAATAGTTTTTTTTTTAAATGTTGTTTTCTCTAACCAATTTTTATCATATTAATTTATAAAAAATAATGTAATTAATTAGAAAATATATAATTGTTAATATAAAGTGATGTTATTAAATCAAATTCTTGGAATAATCAAAACCTATAAAATCTCAAAATAAATTAAAAGCACAAGAATGTTAAACCGAACCCAAATTTACATATTATATTAATCAAAGTAAATAAAATTACTGATATATGTATAATTGTATTGTGAAATACCCCCCATAATAACTGAATAAACACTCAAACAAATCAACCATGTTGACAAACAACATTAATATATAATGTATAAGATAAGAACATTTCCTATATATTGTTATTTTCATTTCCAGATGCTATAACAGAAAAAATAAGCAATAGTCAATCTATATTTTTTTAATTTAAAATTGGTATTGATATTTTCCTATAAAATAGTATTTATGTAGTATAAAATATATATTTGTTATTTGAAATGGTCTTTTAACTTTAAAACTTTAATAATTATAACTAACAATCATTTTGAAATACATTTTTTATAAAAAGAAGAAGAATCACATTTTTCTTTACATATTATTATTTTAAAAATTTTAGTTTAAACAAAGTTATAATGCCTTGAAACTCTTGAAAAATATAAATCAATTTTGTTTTATATAAAACTATTTTAATATTATATTATAATGAGAAATTTAATTATTTTATGTGTATATATAATAATAATTATAAAAATTAACAAATAAGAAATAAAGATGTAGATAAACACAAAATAAATACATGTAATTATATTTTATTTTTCTAAACACGTTTTTCATTTATGTTTTTGAGATAAGTTTTATATTATTAATTTTTAATCAGTTAAATAATGAATTATATAATTATTTATTATGATATTAAAACTTTAATCAGTCATATTAAAATTATTTATTTTAATTAATGACTCATCCTAAAATTATGGAGAGCATGAAAAACTAGCAAATTCACTTTTCAGATAATAGTATAGATTAAACTCCACAAACATAAAAACAGAAAATTTAAAACTAAGTTTAATATTAAGAAAACATAAAATTGTAATAATGAAAAATATAATAAATCTATTAAAGTATATAGTTTTATGCCATTTAAAATATTTTGTAACTATTTTATCAAAAGATGTTTATTGTTAAAATGATAGTTTTTTAATGTCTGTTAAAAATAAGCAGTAAACAAATTGTGATTGTATTTGAGAAATCATATTATATTAGGAAAATATAATTTAGGGGGATTTGCCAAACGTGATTAAAAACTTGATTTTGAATACAAAAATGTACCCCAAATTCATTCAAATGCAAAAGTAACCTAAAAGCCAAGTGAAATTACAACAGCCCCCTTATAAATAAACAAAAAAGTTATATTTAGTTTTACCATTATAATCCTCCGTTAGAGAAGACTTCTTTGTAAGTCTTCTCGTTCAGTAGATCTTAAAAATAATTTTATAATTTTATAAAAAATATTTTGGTAGGTAAAAAATTGAAATCATGTAATAATAAACATTTCTCAATGATGTAAATTTTGTTCATCTGAAATTTAATTATTTTCAACATATATGAGTAAATGTATATTGGCTCATGAGTCATTGGTTTAGGGTTTGGTAACATATGTTATAGTATTGTATGTATCTTTAGGGTTAGATTCTGAAATTTTACCTTCATTTTTTTCTTTTTCAAATTGACCCATATATGTTCAGTAACTATCTAATAACTTGATTTAAACACTTTCTAAGTTTTTTTTTTTAATTTAAGAAAATGTTTTTTGCATAGTTAATTGATTTTAGGGTCTGGAAGACTCACAGAAGACTTAAAAAGATGTCTTCAGACACATCCCGCCAAAATTTTAGTAGAATTTATGGTTTCCGCCTAAATTTTGGAATAATTTCGGTTTCCCGCCTAAATCAAAGTCTTCCTTAAGTCTTCCAGTAATCTTCCATAAGTCTTCCATGAGTCTTTCATAAGTCTTCCAGGAGTCTTCCATAAGTATTCCAGAAGTCTTCCAAATAAAGTCTTCTCATAGATTAGATCTTAAAAACAATTTAAATTTTTTATAAAAAATATTTTCATGGGTTAAAATTTGAAATCATATAATAATAAACATTTTTCAATGATGTAAACTTATTTTCTCTGAAATTGAATTATTTTCAACATAGATGAGTGAATGTAGATTGGTTCATGAGTCATTGGTTTAGTGTTTGGTAACATATGTTATAGTATTGTTGGTATCTTTAGGGTTTTAGATTTTTTCCTTTTTCAAATTGACCTATATATGTTTAGTAACTATCTAATAATTTGATTTAAACACTTTCTAAGTTTTATAAGTTTAAATATTTTTTGCATAGTTATTTGATTTTAGGGTCTAGAAGACTCACAGAAAACTTAAAAATAAGTCTTCCGACACATCCCGCCTAAATTTAAGTAAAATTTAGGGTTCCCGCCTGAATTTTGGAATAATTTAGGTTTCCCGCCTAAATCAAAGTCTTCCATAAGTCCTCCATGACTCTTCCATGAGTCATCCATAAGTCTTCCAGAAGTCTTCTGAGTCGAAAATATTTAACCTAATTGGAATTTTTGTTTCCATATATAAAGAAAATTTGCACATTATCTTTCTTCTTCTCAAATGACTGCAACAAAATGTAATGTTTCTCACTCTAAAACTCTCCAACCTCTCTCTAATCTCTTTGAACATCAAAACACCAAATTTTATATCCATTTCTCACTTTTTTATGTCTTCTCACTAATTTATTTCTTTTTGCAGGTTTTCCATTACATGATTCTCATCTTTCACTCTTTCAAAGGTAGATCTCTAAATTTTGGATATGAATTTATGTGTGTGTTTATATGTTAGATTATTAAAAACTATAGATTCAAGATAGTGTGACTGTTTTGTTTATTTTGTAAGCATAAAATTTTCATTTTTGAAGTTTTTCTTTGTTTTGAAGTCATTTGAATGTTTTTGAATTTGCAGATTTTTCCAAATCTGAGAAAATTTAAAAGACTTCTCAGAAGAATCTGAGAAAGAAGACTCTCAGAAGCCTTATTAGAAAGTCTTCTAATGTATTTTATGCTAGAAGACTTCTTCATGGGAAGTCTTCAGGAAGTCTTCCAAAGTCTTCAGGAATTCTTCCGAAGTCTTCTGCCTAAAGTGGTATAAATTTTGGATATGTATTTTATGTGTTTTATATATTAGATTCTACAAAATTATAGATCCAACCTAATGTGACTGTTTTGTTTATTATCTAAAAATTTATTTTTGAAGTCTTCTCTATTTTGAAGTCATTTGAATGCTTTTGAATATGCAGATTTTTCATATCTAAGACAGATTTTAGAAGACTTCTGGGATAATTATCGGAAGACTCTCGGAAGACTCGCGAAAGACTCTCGGAAGACTTTCGGAATACTTCTTGGGAAATCTTCTAATGTATTTTATGCTAGAAGACTTCCCACGAAGTCTTCGGAAAGTCTTCTAAAGTCTTCTGCCCAAGATGATGTAAAGTGGAGTCAAAGCTTATCTATGTTGAGGAATAATATCTAGCTGTATAATAATTTTGTTTATGGTCTTTTTATGATTTGTATGTTTAATATTTTTTTTTGTGAATTATTTTGTAAACTTTAAGAGATGTCAATCAAAAGAATGGTAAATATGTTCATGTTTTGTCAAACGTACTTGACTTCATTAAAGTTATTGATCAACATACCAAAAAATATTTTAATCATTCTACCCACACATAACAATACACAACAACACAAAAACTTAGTAAAATTTGCTAAAACTAAGAGAGAAGACTTCTCAAGAAACCTTAGTCAAATTCACAAAAGATCAAAATTGAATTTTAAGTAAAAGTTCAAATTTTAAATCTCATGGAAGTTAAATATCATATCTTATGAGGAAGACAACACAAACACAGAACATCAACTTAATAAAACAAAATCATCGGAGAAGTCTTCTACAAGTCTTCTATGAGGAAGAATTACTGAAGACTTCTTCGTTTAGCTAGAAACATTATTAAACATCAATGCTTGTAACTTCATAATTATCACCAATTAATTCATAAACTCGACTTAGTAATCCCAATATTGACTAATAAACATGAATTAGCAAGAAAATATTAAAAATTCATTTTAATTTTGGATAAATTTGAAGTTTAATAAAGATTTACGTAGAAAAATTCTTTTGAAGTCATCTATGGAAGACTTCAAAAGATGTCTACTTTGTGTAGACTTCAAAAGAAGTCTTCTATTTAGGTCATTTTTGCAATTGCAAATTTACAAAGGAAGACTTCTTAAGAAGTCTACTCTACAGAAGACAAAGTCTACTCTACAGAAGACATCTTTGGAAGTCTTCCTTTGTAAATACTGGCTTACTTTTGAAATTGAATTTTTTCGAAATTCCCAGAGAAGTCTTCTAGGATAAACATGTTACTTTCGAATTTGACCGAAGTTAGTCAGAATTTTGACTTTTTGTAGAAGACTTCTAGGGAAGTCTACGTGGAGAATACTTCAAAAGAAGTGTTTCTCTAAGTCTTCCGAAAGTCTTCTCAATGTCGCAAGAAGTCTGCTGGGTTACTTTTGCAATTGACTATATTTGAATTTTTGAGAGAAGACTTCTTTAGAAATCTTATCTCGCGGGCAAAGGTTTGACCAAAACCCATAATTAAACTCGAGAAGACTTCTTCGCCGAACAGATCTGAAAAATAAAATGTAGTTTGCGATTCCATACCTTGAACTCGTGAGATGACTTGCGTGGTTTCTCCAATCACCCAGAACTTCACCACAACAACAACCTGCACGTTAATCACCAAGAATCATGAGCTTATGAACCTTACATAATTTGTAATCAAAATATTCAGTTTTTGATGTATTTTTAGAGAAAGTGTAAGATATGTGGTTTGTAAAACTTTTATAGAAAGAGATTGATTGATTTAGAGAATAAGAGAATGAGATCAGATTGTAGAGAGTTTAGTGAAGAATCATCATGAACTCATAAGAACGAGAGAGAGACTGACTCAAAACATTATTATATTTAAAAATGAGAGAGTTTACAATGTATAGGATAGAATCCAAGGGTTTTGGAGACTTAAGGATAATGGTAAGCATGTGAAGTCAATAAAGAGAAGATACTAGGTTTGAATTCATCCAATGGCTGTTCCCACATGTGTAAAGCATCTTTCCTTTTTGCTTTACCTTTCCAGCTAGGGACAGGCTGTCATGGCCGAGTCTTATCCTCCTCAACGGTCGGATTAGTCCTCACGGTAAGCTCCTCCATCTTTTACCATTTCACCTCTCATAAGTTACTTTCACTTTTGGTCGAGGTTTGGTTTGCCCTTGATGCGTACGGCCTGTACGGCCCGTACGGTCTTGTACGGATCAGGTCGATCCCAAACTCGCCCAACCCTTCTCAACTTCATTCCTCAATCCCTTATGCCTTCTTATACACTGAACTCAGCTCATTTCAACACTCCCCCTCAAGCTTGATCTTATTGATTGATCAAGCTTGGAAACCATGAGATCTTCCTCATTAAAAACCTCACCAAGGAAAACCCATTGGGACAAAACCTTGATAAGGGAAAAAGAGTAAAGACCCCATGGTAAGGGGACTAAGCCACTTGGTGTGAGATCAATAAGTCCTAGCCTGATGTGAATGGACTCCATGGTCTTCTGTCTTGCGGCTTTGGTAAAGACATCAGCTAACTGATCTTCACTTCTTGTATAGCATGGCAAGATCACTCCCAAGACTATCATCTGCCTCACCTTATGACAATCCACTTCAATGTGTTTGGTTCTCTCATGGAACACTGAGTTGGAGGCTATATGAATTGCGGCTTGGTTATCACAATGCATAGTCATTGGTGTAGCTAGCTCAATCTGCAAATGCTTCAAGATCCCCTTGATCCACACCAACTCGTTGGTGAGCTTCAGCATTGCTTTATACTCAGCCTCAGCACTTGAACAAGACACCACCTTCTGCTTCTTGCTCTTCCAAGTCACTAGGTTGCCTCCAATGAAGGTGCAATAGCCTGTAGTTGATCTTCTATCAGCTCGACCACCAGCCCAATCAGCATCACAATACCCAACTACTTCAGTACTCTTGTTGCATCCCAACCAGACTCCTAGACCGGCTGATCCATTCAGGTACATCAAGAGCCTCTCCACCATGCGCCAATGATGCTCCTTTGGTACTTGCATGTGTTGGCTCACCTGATTCACAGAAAAACATATATCAGGCCGTGTGATGGTTAGGTATATGAGCTTACCCACTAGCTTCCTATAAAGCTTTGGATCATGAAACAACTTGCTATCCTCAATCTCCCCCTCACGTGGAACCTTATACCCATCCTCCATGGGCATTTTGGCTGTCTTCCCTCCTAGCAAACCTGCATCTTTCAAAAGATCAAGTGCATACTTTCTCTGAGACATGAATAAACCTTCCTTCGATCTACATATGTCAATCCCAAGGAAGTATTTCATTTCTCCCAAATCTTTAATTTCAAAGACAGATTTGAGAAACTCTTTTGTTTCTCTTATTCCAATCTTATCACTACCTGTTATGATGATATCAGCAACATACACAAGTAAACAGATGATACCTAATGAAGTAGTAAGTGTGAAGAGAGTGTGATCCAATTCAGACTTCCTGAAGCCATGCCCATTTAGAGTGGTGCTGAGTTTGTTGTACCAGGCTCTAGGAGATTGTTTCAAGCCATAGATAGCCTTCTTTAGTCTTAGAACATTCCCTGGCTTCACAAGACCTTCTAAGCCTGGTGGAGGGTACATATAGACTTCATCTTCTAACTCTCCTTGAAGAAAAGCATTCTTCACAACCATTTGCCACAAATCCCACTCAAGGTTCACAGCCAAAGATAATACTATCCCGATGGTGTGTAGCTTAGCAACCGGGGCAAATGTATCTATGTAGTCCTTTCCATATGTTTGAGTGTATCCGCTAGCCACCAATCTTGTCTCTCCTATCAATCTGTCCATTTGGCAAGTACTTGATGGTGAATATCCATCAGCTTGTAACTGCCCTCTTCCCTTTTGGAAGTTCACTCTCAAACAAAGTGTCATTCTTGATTATTGCATTGGCTTCATCTCCAACAGATTCTTTCCATTCCTCATGCATCATTGCCTCTTCATATGATATTGGTACAAAGCTGTCATCTAAGCTTATCATGAAGGCGCAATGCTCTAATGGGAACTGAGCAAAGGAACACACTGCTTGGGAAGGATGCTCCACAGCCTGGGCATTGTAGTACACTCTCGTGTTTACCCAGTTGGAAGCATCCTTCTTCAACCGTGTGCTTCTCCTCAATGGTGGAATGGCCGAGACACTATCCGGAGATGAGACTGGCCCAGCTTCTTCTTGCACATTCTCTTGTTGCGCATCACTTTCCTCTTCTTGTACTATCCCTTCATCAGGTTCTGGCTCATTCATTTCCTCAACCCCTTCATCTTGCATCATCACACACTGATCAGAGTCTCTCAAGTCTTCTTTCGGATGACTTGCTTCTTCAGTTTCATTCCCCCTCTCATGATTAGAGTGGGATGTTTCTTCAGCTTCAGGAGAACTAGATGAGTTTCGTCCTCCTTGATCCTGGGTCAGATTGATCCCAAGACCTTCCAAGATGATCCTAAGGGTTGCGGCCTTATCAGCATCTCGAGACAGATCTTTTAGATTCTCCCAACTCCTTTCTTCATAGTATCCTTTAGTTTCCATAAACTTCACTTCTCGAGATACATGCACTCTTCTCGTCTTTGGATCAATGCATTTGTACCCCTTTTGAGATGGTGAGTATCCAATGAACATAGTCCTTATACTCTTTGGCTCAAGCTTGTTTCTCATCTCTCCTGGTACCATCACATAGCTCACGAAGCCAAACACTCTCAAGTGGTTTAGGGATGGCTTGATCTTGTTGAGAACTTCAAATGGAGACTAATCTTGCAGCACTCTGGTTGGTATCCTGTTGATCAGATAGCACGCAGACATAACTACATCACTCCAATACTGCTTAGGAACATTACTCTGAAACATCATGGACCGAGCAACTTTCATAAGGTGTCGGTTTTTCCTTTCTGCCACACCATTCTGCTGAGGGGTATAGGGGCAACTAGTTTGGTGAAGAATCCCATGTTGAGCTAGGTGTTGCTTAAACAATTTGCTTGTATACTCACCACCATTATCAGATCTGAAAATCTTAAGCTTGGCATTATATTGGTTAGTCACATAGCATTGAAAGTTTTTAAATGTTTCAAGCACACTATCCTTTGTTTTAATGAGTGTTATCCAGGTGTATTTAGATTTTTCATCAATAAATGTTACAAAGTACTTATAATTCTCTCTAGATAAACATGGAGCAGTCCACACATCAGAATGCACAAGATCAAAACAGTTTTCATAAATAGTACTAGACTTTTGGAAAACAGTTCTACAATGTTTACTTGAGATACATGCTTCATATTCATTATTCTTAAACATGACACCTGGTAACATTAGGTTCAAAGCTCTAACATGAGGATGGCCTAGTCTAGCATGCCACAATGCATTATTTTTCAAAGCGGAAACTGATTGAAATGAATAACTAAGATTAGAAACATGAGCAATGTCTATCAGCTAAAGAAAGTCCTCCCGATTCTCCCCCCTTATCTCTAACTGTTAGAGATCGCCTTAAGTCAGTAGAGTGAGGGTTATCAGCTAGCATCAGTCTTTCTTTAATAGGCCGACGTCCAGAAGAAACTTGTTCCGCTGAAACTTCCCCTTCATCTCTACGGGAAAGAGCTCTTCTTAGGTCCGTTGAGTGTGGTATAGGGGCTGGTAGTGTCGGAGCTTGTAATACAGAATCATGGCTAGGAGCTCGCCTTTCCTCCAGTCTGCGGTTACTGTTAGCTCTGACTCGATCATGTGCTTCTGCTGTCTTACTTGGAAAGACTGAGTTCCTGGGATTTATTTCGGCTCTAGCTCCAGATTCCCGTGAGAAGGACCTTCCTAAAATGTAGTCTTCACGGCCTCTACGGTATTCACTAGTGAAAGGTTCGTAGCTTTGATTACGACGTGAGTTGTGTCTTGAATCTGTTCTACGATCTTCGTAGTAGTTCCTTTTGGAGAATGTGGATGAAGATTCTCTCATCTGTCGGTTTTGATTACTTTTTCCATTCCTCCTCTCTTCATACTTCCTCCTGTTCTCATCAAGGCTTATTCTTTTGAGAGGTACTAAGCCTGTGAGGACTTCTGTCACGCTCCCTAGAATCCTCCACCAGAGGGCAGGCATCTTTTTCATGGCCAAGAGAGTAACATCTGAAGCAGTGTTTCTGCAGGTTTTCATAAGTAAATTCCACCTCTATTGTTTCTCCCGAGGGTAGAGTGAAATCTCTGAACATCTCCAGGGGGT
Organism: Brassica napus; assembly: GCF_020379485.1. Lineage (NCBI taxonomy): Eukaryota > Viridiplantae > Streptophyta > Magnoliopsida > Brassicales > Brassicaceae > Brassica > Brassica napus. Next base: position 237,534 of record NW_026014848.1, read on the forward strand.
TGAGTCCATTGATGCTAACCCGAACTCGAGCTTGAGTTGGTATGCATGCTTCCACCGTGCCTATTTCGTTTCCAATGGCACGTAGAGCTGTATCATCCCAGTAGTGTAGGGGAACTCCATTAATCTGAATCCAGAATGGTAAGAGAGCTGGGAACTTGTCAGAGATCACTGGTTCCCAACGTTGAACAATAATCATCCATCTTTTGAAGTGGAAAGGAGCCTTGTTGAGAATGGTGAGCAGGTCTCTTTCATTGTCGAACCGGAACTGGAAAAGGAGGGGTCCCATGTCTCTTCCAGTGAGGCGCCCAGAGACATTCCCGTGTTGAAGAAAGAATTCCACCAGAGCTTTGGTGTTCTGAACTGCAGGGTTTGTTACTCTCCCAATAAGGGTAAACTTGTTCTCATCTATTAGAACCGTTGTATCAATCTCTGGAATTTGGGCAGGAGGCTTGCGGCTCAACTGGTCTCTAGTCGAGATCCATTTCTTCTTGTCCTCTCTTGAGTATCGGTGGCTCATGTCTTTATCGAAGGAGATGCCGGTGCTGAGTTACAGAGCTAGAAGTAAGGGCTTCTCACAGAGAGCAAAAACTAGCGAGATTTTGTATAAGATTCTTCTTCACTGTTGTCCTAGCAAGCTTCGTTTGTAATGGAGTCAGTAGTTGAGGTAGAGATTGTCCACGGGAAAGCTTATCTTTGCCCTCTAATAGGAAAGCTTTACGTACGAACCAAGGAACGTCCACAGGATCCAGTCACCTTCAAGACATCGAAATCCAATATTTTGAGGAAATCATGGAACCACCAAGACTCTCTAACAACAGACCCTCGGGATCCCGCCCACCGGGAACACTCCACTCTCCAATAGAGCAAATCTCCCCAATAAGATCCTTGAGCGAAGATAGGAGACATGTCACCTTACGGTTAGGACCACAACCTGTGGAGAACCAACAAAACTCTCCTATCCAAGCCAGGCTATCTGATGGCCAGGGAATTGTTACTCGAAGTGTGGCAAAAAGGAAGGAAGGAAAAGCGCCACCAAAAAAGAAATATAACCCCAGCCCTGTAAACGGAATTAGCCTGAAGAAGAGAAGAGTTGCTAAAACTCAAAACTCACCTAGAAGGAGGACACAGGCGAGCAACACAGCAACAACAACAACTCAGCGCAAAGGAACCCCGAAAGCAAACATTATTCCTGCAATCTCAAAGAAGAATAAGGATTTTCGGGCAGAACCAAGCGCTCTTCCTTAGCGCTACTCAGCTGGAACTGTCAAGGAATTGGGAGCACCTTGACAGGCCAGCGGCTGCGGGAATTCAAGTCTCGGATCTCCCCAGAAATCATTTTCCTACAAGAAACAATGAATCAAGACGAAGTGGTGCTCCGACTATTCCAAAAAACGGAATACACAAACCACTTCATGGTAACACCAAGTGGAACAGGAGGCGGATTGTCCTTATCTTGGAAGGCTGAGGTTCAGGTGGACATTCTTTCCTCCTCCTCAAATTTTATAGACACTTCTATCTCTATGTTCCAAAGATCTATGCTAGTCACGTTCATCTATGGATCACCCCGACAAGAAAACAGAGCACAGTTCTGGAGTCAATTGACAGAACTAGGTCTAGGACGTGATGAGGAAGCTTGGCTCAGCGTGGGAGACTTCAATGATTTGCTGGACAACTCAGAGAAGGTTGGAGGACCTTTACGCTGGGAGGGCTTCTTCCTTGCCTTTAGAAGCTTTGTCTCTCAGATGGGGTTATGGGATCTCCAACACTCGGGTAACTCTCTGTCCTGGAGAGGCACTAGATATAGCCACTTCATTCAATCCCGTTTGGACAGAGCGATGATGAATTGTAAATGGGCTGAGAACTACCCGACGGGCTGTTGCGAGTATTTGAGATTCGAAGGTTCGGATCATAGACCGATACTTGTGCAACTCAACCAAAGTCCACCGAAGAAACGAGGACTTTTCCGTTTCGACAGAAGACTAAAAGACGAGCCAGAGATCCAAAACCTGGTAGAGAAACATTGGACTTCAATGTCATATGAATCAGTATTGGTGAAGATTTGTAGGATAAGGAGAAAGATCATGGAATGGTCTAAACAACAAAATAGGAACAGCAAAGCGCTCATTTTGGAAACACAGGAAAAACTAGAGGAGGCCCTAGCAAGCATCAACCCTGATCCCACCATAATTGGTTCCCTGTCACAGATTTTGGAGAAGGCCGACTTGGAGGAGGAACAATACTGGAAACAAAGAAGTAGAATCCAATGGCTACACAGTGGCGATCGCAACTCTGCCTCTTTTCATGCTGTAACCCGAGAAAGAAGAACCATTAATAACTTCTCTGTAATCGAGAACTCCTTGGGCCAACCGGTGTTTGAAGAAGAACAAATAGTTCAAACCATTGCGAACTACTACTCCGAGCTTTTCACGTCGAACCAGACACCTTCACTTCACGTGGTTGAGGAAGTATTGTCTCCCATCATCACGACTGAAATGAATGATGCCTTGACTAGGATACCAGACAAGTCCGAAATCAAACAAGCGGTATTCTCCATTAACCCGGACAAAGCACCAGGACCAGACGGTTTCTCTGCGAGTTTTTACCAAAGTTTCTGGGACATTATTGGAGATGATGTAGCTGCTGAAGTCGGGTCTTTTTTCACGACCAACACACTCGATGCTCGCTTCAATGAGACTCATGTCAGGTTAATTCCGAAGACTAAAGGAGCAAAGACAGTTGCGGATTACAGGCCCATCGCCTTATGTAGTAAGCACTACAAGATCATTGCAAAGGTGCTCACATCGCGTCTTCAACCAGTGCTCCAAACCGTAGTCTCAAAGAACCAGTCTGCTTTCGTTAAAGGGCGCGCAATAGCTGACAACGTACTCATTACCCACGAAGTTCTTCACTATCTACAGACCTCGGGTGCTAGTGTTCGGTGTGCAATGGCAGTTAAAACCGACATGAGCAAAGCGTACGACCGCATTGAATGGAACTTTATGGAGAGAGTACTAACAAGATTGGGTTTTCACCCCACTTGGGTGGTCTGGATTATGGAGTGTATCCGCTCAGTCTCCTACTCCTTCTTAATAAATGGCGCAGCACAAGGAAAGGTAACCCCTTCAAGGGGTATCCGCCAAGGAGATCCCCTATCACCTTACCTTTTCATTCTATGCACGGAAGTTCTCTCGCAGCTCTGCCTCAAATCCATGAACGATGGGAAAATGGCTGGAATCAAAGTGGCCCGAAGCTGCCCTCCAATCAACCACTTACTTTTTGCGGACGACACAATGTTTTTTACAAAAACAAATGTGTCCAGCTGCGAGGCCCTGAAACGCATCCTGAACTTGTATGAAGAAGCATCGGGGCAGTGTATTAACCTTGGGAAGTCAGCTATTACCTTCTCATCTAAGACTCCAAGTGAAGTTAAGGATCGAGTCAAAAACTTCCTCAATATCCACAATGAAGGTGGAGTGGGAAAATATTTGGGTCTCCCCGAGCATTTCGGAAGGAAGAAGAGAGACATCTTCGTAAGCCTCATTGATAGAATCAGACAAAAATCGATCAGCTGGACCACGAGATATCTATCAAGCGCCGGGAAACAAGTTCTTCTACAAGCAGTGTTAGCAGCCTTGCCGACGTACACAATGTCCTGTTTTAAATTGCCCCTCTCGATCTGTAAACAAATTCAGAGCGTCCTAACGCGGTTCTGGTGGGATGCGAAACCAGCAGTAAGAAAGCTCTGCTGGGTGTCCTGGAATAGACTTACTAGACCAAAAGGGATTGGAGGTTTGGGTTTCAGAGAAGTAGAACAGTTCAACAATGCTCTATTGGCAAAACTAGCTTGGAGGATACTAAAAGAACCCCAGTCTCTTCTTGCACAGACTTTACTTGGGAAGTATTGTGTAAATGCCTCATTCTTAGGTTGCACGGCACCTGCAGTAGCCTCCCACGGATGGAGGGGAATACTAGCAGGAAGAGAGGTTATCCGCAAAGGACTTGGTTGGATTGTGGGAAACGGGAAAGACATTCGGGTTTGGGCAGAGCCTTGGCTCAGTTTGGAGAGACCCATGACCCCTGTAGGCCCGCCTACCCAAGCTAATCTCAATCTCTGTGTGGCGGACTTTCTTTTACCTGCATCCAACAGTTGGAACCTTCAAATGATCAGAGAGCATTTGCCTCATTATGAGGAGGCTATAAAGTCAATTATCACTAGCGACTGTGATATGAAGGATGAATTGGTGTGGCTGAATGATAAATCGGGTATGTACACAACGAGATCAGGCTATGCATTGGCAAAGATCAACTCAGACCCGGATCCACTAGACCACTTTGACTGGAAGAAGTGGATATGGTCCCTCAACACCTCATCAAAACTCAAGCATCTACTCTGGAAGGCCAACGCTGGAGCCCTTCCCGTTGGTGCCGCACTACAAAACAGGGGAATCGCCATTGATGATAAATGCGTGAGGTGTGGTGCGGTCGAAACTGAGATCCATGTTCTGCTCCACTGTCCTTTTGCTACCGAAGTTTGGACCAAACTTCCTTGCCTTAATTCCCCGTCTTCTATACAACAACCTCCAATGTCGGTCCCAGAACTTTTGGACAGTTGCAGTAGAATCGTTACTTTGCCTCCGGTAGGACTAGGAACAACGCCTATCTCCCCATGGGTGATTTGGAACCTCTGGACCAATAGAAACAAGCTACTGTTTGATGATAAAGAGTACACGATTGATGAAACGGTCTTGAAAATCCTTAAAGACTCTCGAGCTTGGGCAGGAGCTCAAGACAAGCAGGAAAAAATAATGTTGCCACAGAATGTGGATCTCTCTCGCCGTGTGTCTAACTCCCATGTTCCCCAATCTTCTCATGTTGCAGGACCTTCATGGAGTGTCTTCTCGGATGCTGCTTGGGACTCTGTCTCTGGGAACTGTGGAATGGGATGGCACTTTCGCGATAACATGTCTTCACCAGCAGGCAGCACTTCTTCAAAACGCCACTCAGTCTCCTCAGCCCTTGTAGCAGAGGCGTTGGCGTTAAAGGCCGCAATCACAGAAGCGGCCAACCGTGGCATTGACTCTCTTAGAGTTTTCTCTGACTCCAAAACTCTCATCTCTCTCTTGGCCACCAAGAAGAATAACATTTGGATTCAAGGAACACTCTTCGATATTCACCATCTATCCAGTTCTTTTAGCTCTATCTCTTTTTGTTTCATCCCGCGTGTGGGAAATGCAATGGCTGATACTCTTGCTAAAGCAGCACTACGATCTTTAAATAACTCTCCGTTGGTGGATGAGTAAAACTATTGTTGGATTACTCCTTTAATGAATTAAATATGTTTTTCGATCAAAAAAAAAAAAAAAAAAAAAGAAACATGAGCAATGTATTCAAGCATATAAAGATCTCCCTTGGTTACTCCTTTTCCAATCAACTTATGACTCTCAATATCCTGAAACTTCACATCATTAGGACTAAAGATAACATTGCAATGTAAATCAGTAGTACATTTCTTGACAGATAATAAATTAGATGTAAATTCAGGCATATAGAAAGGTTTAGTCTCCTTATCGAATAGTTTCAAGTTTCCTATTCCTTTTATTGCTATCCTATCACCATTTGCAATCATTACATGTCCAGTAGGTTGTTCTATATCTTTTATAAGACTAGTGTCACTTATCATATGATGAGAAGCACCAGAATCCACAATTAAAGGTTTAATCATGTTTTGAACAGCAAAGCTACTTGGTGATTCAATTCTAGAAATAGAGGTTCTAGGCATTTTCAGTCCAGTTTCTATGTTCTCAAGACTCCTAGGTATACTACAAGCAGCATATGAGTATCCTAGAGTATGAGTAAGAGAGCTACCATTCTCCTTGAGAGCCTTGATGAGAGCATCTATGTCAGATTGCCTGATCAGTTCATGCTCCATGCTGCTCTTCCCGGGAGTGTGCTGAGATGCCATAGCCTTGACATCAATTTCCTCAGCTCTCACGCCAGCACCAGTGCTTCCTCTTGATGAACCGGCCTCATTTGATTCAGCTGAGAGGTGTGCCCTTCCATCACGGTCCTTGGCAAACTTAGCTGGCTTGAGGTGGGGATGAAGTATCCAACATTGACTCCTCTTGTGGTATGGCTTCTTGCAATGGTCACAGTTGCCACTAAACTTCCTCTCCTCTCCTCTATAGGTCGCCTTGTTTGCTTGGACTGTCTCAGCTTGATTCGCCGAAGTCATCTCCCCCTTTCCACCAAACAGGCTAAGGGAATCATCCTCCTTTTGTAGCTGCGCGCACACATCATCAAAGGAGGGAAGCTTTGTGGGCCTCAGCATGTGCTTAATCACATCCATATACACCGGATTCAGTGTCAACAGCAAGCCAAACACTTGATCTTGCTCACGCCTCTCCATCAGCGTAGCTTCATTATTGGTATTTGGCCTCAACATCTCTAGTTCAGACCACAAGGCCCTAAACTTTTCCAAGTGCTTGGTGAACTCCTCCTCTTCTTGCATCAGTGTGTTGATAGCTCTCTTTACTTCAAACACTCTTCTCAGATTGGAGATGTTGCCATACACTTTCTGAAGTGTCTCCCACAACGCCATTGGGGTCTCACAATAGCTATATGGCTCCAAGATCGACTCTTCAAGAGACCCTTGCAACACTGCTAGCACCTTCATCATCTTGCGCCCACTTCTCTTGATTTGCTAGAATTAAGGATAAGTCCTCAGCATGTGAAGCTCAATCTGAGATGGAGGATCCCCATAAATTCACCCAATGGCTGTTCCCACATGTGTAAAGCATCTTTCCTTTTTGCTTTACCTTTGCAGCTAGGGACAGGCTGTCATGGCCGAGTCTTATCCTCCTCAACGGTCGGATTATTCCTCACGGTAAGCTCCTCCATCTTTTACCATTTCACCTCTCCTAAGTTACTTTCACTTTTGGTCGAGGTTTGGTTCGCCCTTGATGAGTACGGCCTGTACGGCCAGGTCGATCCCAAACTCGCCCAAACCTTCTCAACTTCATTCCTCTTCAGTTCCTCAATCCCTTATGCCTTCTTTTACACTGAACTCATCTCATTTCAACAGTTTGTGTGGATAGGAAATGAGAAAGGATAAAAAAAAATTGAAACTTTTGGGTATTAACACTCTCAATTTGGTAGTTTATGGTGGTTGAGGTATTGATGTCAATGACAAAGTTGTAAATATTTGGTGGAAGATGAGGATGAAGGTAAAAGCATTATTTTCGGAAAAAAATAATGACATTTTCGTGAATAACTAGAACTTCTAGGGTGAATAGGATAAAACAAAGTTTCAAAAAAAAAACATAGGTTATTTTTGGGATTGACTTAAAATTTTGAGTCATTTTTGAAAGAACCCCTATAATTTATAGATATTTTTTGCTGTAATTGAAAGATTATTATAGTCAACTAAATATATGAAAAATAGATAAAATATTTCAATAATACTAATGATAAACAATTTTTAGTCAATTAAACATATATCAGTTTATGTTTCTTAATTAGTTTATGTAATAACCTAAGAAATTAGATAGATATAAAATATTTCTTTACTTCAAAAATATATATTTGTTTCTTTTTTGTCATCAAAAATATATATATATTTTATTGTTTAAAACTATGTTTTAAAAGAAATAATATTTCTTTTTCTATACCAAGATTATCTTTGTGAAATTTTTTTTTATGAAATCACATTATATACAAATATTTTTTTTTGATCTAAGAAACAATAGATATAAAGAAAGTTTTTTATTATTTCAGAAATATATTTTAAGTTATTTAAAATATTTTTTCAAAATAGAATATTACTATCTTGTGAATTTGTTTTTAATTAAATCATATATAGTATTTGGAAAATTTAAAAAGAAAATAAATAAAAAATCAATTATAGTATTTAAATGTAGTTTTTTTTAAATTCATTAAGGGTATCAGTGTAATTAATCACCGTGAAGTTAACGTGAGCGCGATACATAGATAACATACTTTTTAAACAATGTTTCTTTTTTAAATATATATGTTATTTGGAATTTTTAAAAGGAAACTAAACAAAAAAATCAATAATAGTATTAAATGTAATATTTTAATTCATTAAGGTAGTGTAATCAACCATCGTGAGAGTTAACATAACGCGATACATAATAAATTGATTTCTAAATAATATTATGGAGATGGTCCAAAGTTTTTCCCATTTATTTAATATAGTTTAGGTATTCTTTGAATATTCAAAGGTCCATCATTATCTGTCTAATATTCCTAATTCTCTATCCAAGAACACCATGATTGATTACATGTGTGTGCAACAATGTGTTTTACTCTTTTTATAAATTAAATTATAAGAGCATCTCTCAAAAATATATATATCAATGTTATACGTTATAACATATTAACCTATCTAACAAAACGTTGATATTCGACATCCATTTTATTTGAATTTCTGAGACAATCAAATTACTTTTGTTCGGCTTAACATTTCGAAACTCAAAGTTTTCGTTTGTTTCAAACCGAACTCGTCACAATGACATTCTGAATGTTTGCCTCGTTGATTATCACATGAATGTTTCAGACCTTTCCCAAAGTTAACATAACTTAACTTGTCGTGATCGGCAACAAACTTATCGGTAGATATTACTGTTTTTGACTCTTCGCAAAGGATACATGTTTGAGAAGATGTTAGTGCGTATGACTGTTTGGTCTTCAAAGAAGGTGTTTTTATCGAGGAATGTATTTTTGTCGAAAAACTTATTCTTCAAGCATCTGCGACGTCTCGCGATACTGAAGGTTTGTTTTTCTTTTGCATGCCGCGTTTCGCGGTTCAAATGTTTGCGGGCTTGAAGATGTTTAGCGGTGCTGCAAGAGTTTAATCTTAGCCCTACGTCGGAGAAACATTTTTGGTTTGTCTGCAGATGTTCGCAGCCAAAACTGTTATTGTTGTTTGGATGCTAATAATTTGATTTGCGATCGAGGAATTAGGACAGAGAAGTCGTGTAAATTTGTCCATGGGAAAATGCGTTTTCCTTCATAGTGCTTTGTGAAGTGTTGGCCTTCTGAGATCTATTTCGTGTACCTTTGAGGATGTTTTGTATAGATCTAGGAGCTCTGTTATGTGTTTTCCTTACATACTGCATTTTACGGGTAAAACATAGCATGATTTAAAGTTAATAGCACTACAAAAAAAGTCCACATTAATAGCACATTGTTATAGCACGTTTTACTGAACTGCTATTGTAGATGAGTTTGAAATTTTCTTACTATATAATAGCATTAGATAAACGCTATTATAGAGTGAAACCTAAAATAGCACTTAATTAATGCTATTTTGAAAATTAAGTGAGCGGGAAGATAAAACCACTGATTCCGCCAATAATTAGCGGAAAATTATACTTAAGCGCCAAAAACATTATTTAAGCGGTTTCAGTAATGCTACTAAAAACATATTATAGCATTTTTCTAACGCTAAGAAAAGCTATTTGAACCCCTAAACCCTAAACATGATTTTAAACCCTAAACTCTAAAGACATCCCTTAAAACTCTAATATTTTCATATTATAACTTCAAATCTTAAAATTAAACTCAAAATGTAATCTTCTTAATCTTAAACTATAATTTCCTAAACATAAATCTTTAATCTTTACTCAAACTCTAGGATATATCCTAAAATCCTAACTTCGTACATAAACTATACATTCAATACTCTAAATAAAAACTTCAATCTTTATATCATAAAATACTAAACTTTTTTTTAAACACTAAACTTTATTTGTATAACTTATATCATAAAACACTAGTTTATTTTAAATTTCAAACTCTATATCTTACCTTTTAACCCTAATTATTTTCTAACTCTTACTTACAAAAGTAACAAAATATTAAAAGCTTCAAATCCTTATTAAATTTATAAATGTTCAAACTTTTCAAAAAAAGTTAATTTCATACACTATATCCAAACTTTAACCTCATATCTTAAATTGAAACTCAAAATTTAATATTATATCCAAACTTCAACCTCATATCTTAAATTTAACCCTAATAATTCATACTATAACCTCATATCTTAATTTAAACTCAAAATCTAATCTTTTTATTTTAAATTATAATTCTCCTTCCCCAAATTTATACCCTCTATCATAAACATAACTTTTAAAGTTCAAATTTTAATATTTTGATTTTCATATTAAAAAATTCAAAATCTTGATATAAATTTTATATTATCTAACATATAAATTAAATAGAACTATAAATCAAAATTTTATATCACTTTACCAATAAAAAATCAACTAACAAAAAAAAATGTCATTGACCAATGATATCAAAGTACTCAGATCACAATTTCCACCATTGGATTAGATTAATCCAACAGACCAAATCTAATCCCGCTTTATGTTCCCTTTCCTCTCTATTTTCTTCTTCTGCGACATTAACTCTCTTCACTTCTTCTTCTTTCTTTTCTTTTATATCTTTGGTTCACTCGTGTCTCTGCACATCTCTCTCTATCTCTATCAAATATTCCTCTCAATTCATCTCCTCTTCACCACCACACAACCGCCGGCATTCATGTTCGTCACCACCACGCTCTTTTGTTACGTCGTCTTTACCTCTCTCTCGCTGTCACACTCTTCACTGTCACGCTCGTCACCATCACCACAGGTCACCTCTCTCTCTGTCTCTGTCTGTCTCTCTATCGCTTCTCCTCTCATCTTTCTATCTTCTCCTCTAATCGGTTTTGTTTTTCTTTACAGATCTGAGAAGGAGCAGTGATAAAACAGAAAAGAGAAGTAGTGGTGTGACAGAGCGGCATCTCCAGTTAAGCGTGGTGCAAAAGCCGGTGGTTTGTTGGTGGTTCGTGGCTGAAGCTCTGTGAAGGTGGCGATGGTGGCTGAAGCTCTGTGAAGGTGGCGATGGTGGCTGAAGCGTCGATTAGGTTTAGATTTAGGTTTAGTTAATCAATTGGTTTAGTTAAGATTATAGTAATATATTTATGTATTATTGGTTTAGTTTTGTAAACCAAAATTTATTGTAAACTAAATTTAATTTATAAATAAAATATATTTTCTGACCAAAAAAAAAATTATTTCATTTTTAATTATATAAGAAATTTTAGTTTATTTTAATTATAATTATTTTTAGTTTATCGAAAGACCTATAATAACACGAATGTAGTGTTAATAGTTAAGCTAGTAATATCATCCAAGTATTGCTATCATAGCTGTACATTTCGTAACGTTCAAAAATGCTATCGTAGGAGGGATACCTATGATGGCTGCCGTATACATAGCATTTATGAATTCGTTATCAAACATCTAATATAGCATATTTCTTGCACTAACAATGCACGCATTTCTTGTCTTGTAGTGTAGTGAAGCGTATTGAACTTGGTCAATTGTCGACCAGTTTAGATTTTCCGTTAACCGTTTGGTTGTTAGGACTGAGTTTTGTTACGAAGAATTTATCATATGATTTCCGACTGTGGGTTATACGATAATGATCCCGACTAGGAGCAGTCATCACCAACTCCAATATCAATGGACAATCCACCAACAACAATCTAGCAAGCCCTAGACACCAGGAATGCATCCAAGATCACAACTCCCACATATGAGATGTCCTCAAGCAGAACACAACATCTTTCGGCCGGGTTTACAACTTACAACGCGTTAGAGTACTTGTCAAATCGACTGGAGATGTTCCGCGAAGGAACCATGCCCAAGCGCCGGGAACACTGCTGCTCCGCCTCCTGCAAAAGAGCCAGAGAAAATGCTAACTCTACAGCAAGGAGTGTTGGTCCTCATACCCTCTATTCATTTGGAGCAAAGTGGAGTAAAAGAAGCCGGAGAACACATGTTCCCGCTACTATTCATCCAAAAGAAAAAGCCAAACCTCTGGGTCCCGGTCCCGGCTTCCAGGTTCCGGATCCCAGGTTCCGGATCTTTGGCTGTTCACCTTACAAGGAGGTCAAACCCAATGACTCCACGAAAAAGCAAGCTCCGACCACCTTACTACCGCTTTCGTGGCAATGTACCTGATATACTTCTAAAGGAAGCTAAGGCCACATGCTTCTCAAGATTTCCAAGGCTACATGTTTCCAGGGGTATGCACCTCTATAAGCTTCTAAAGAAATAGTTCAAAGGTCACGTGCCTTCACGAACCTCAGTGGAAGGCAAGACCACGAGGAAAGCAGGGGAAAATGAGCTAAGCGTTAACCCAAGGGGCAACACACATCAACAAATCCCATCAACATGCCCAGAGGAGACGAGTCATCGAGTGACATCCAGAAAAACGCTGGGAGTGGTTCGCCCAAGCGGGGGCAGAGAACAGCTTGGACGCTTCATTAAATGACATAATAAAACGCTGAGAGTGGCTCACCCAAGTGGGAGTAGAGAGCAGCCAGAAGAAGTCACTAAACGACATCTACAAAGGAGGAGATCCAAGGAATAGGAGCAAAGCAATATATATGGAAGATAAACAGCAGGAATGGATTAACTACGTCATAGTATGCAGTAGAAAACGGTAATCCATGCGAAGAAGCATTCTTAGCCGGGTCAACACCTGCTATCCAAACAATGGGTCCGGCTCCAGAACTGGCCCATCCTGTGTCCAGGTCAATTTCGACTCGGGACGTCTAAGATCGTCTTCGTGCTTCCCAAGGAACAGACTCTGAACCCCTATCCCATTCTCTAAATTCAATAGCTCCAAGAAATATATCGCCACCAAAAAGAAAATTCCACGTTCTTTGCCTTAGTTTATGAAACTTTTATTCTCTCATCCACACTATCACCACGCTAAGATATACCAAAGGCTCTTCTCTGTCTCTGTCTGCTCTCGATCAATGGCTATCATCCTATCCCCACCTTAACTAACATCTAAGAACGTCATCATTAGAGAAAGAATAGGACACGGTCAAAATAGCATCTGATTAATCAGAAAACCAGGTTAATCCAATTTCGTTGCTACCAACCTGGTGGCTTCCTCTCCGTGAAGTTGGCGATGGTGGTGAAAAGGCTTGGTTAAAGTAATATATTAAAGTAGTTTTATTCGGTAAGATTAATATAGAATACTTATGGGTATAAAAGCAAATTGAATAACTAAAAATTATAGAATAAAATAAAAGATGATACAAAAAAAAGTTTATTTAAATAATTAAACAAAATTTTAGATTTAATTATAAATTTTTAATTAAAAGAAATAATCACGCTTAGTAAAATACCCACTAGAACACCATGAGCAAATTGCTAACACCGTAACACAACGAAAATTTATATGGATAAGACCATATGGATGCCGTAATAGCATTAAAATTATCAACATCTAATATAGCAATCTTGCACTACAATGCACGCATCAATGTACTGGTATGCCAAAGACCACTTGAAAAGGTTGTTAGCCGTTTTGGCGAATACAAATAAAATTACCGGATCTATATCACCGACTAACAGATATCAATGACCTAAGCACCCACACAACTCAGCAATGAAGACGCAGCAGGATAGCACATATCCAAGGTGCTAAAAGATACCAACTCCAAAGAGATTCCTCAAGCAGAACACAACATCTTTCGGCCGGGTTTACAACTTACAACGCGTTAGAGTACTTGTCAAATTCGACTGGAGATGTTCTGCGAAAGGAACCATGCCCAAGCGCCGGGAACACTGCTGCTCCGCCTCCTGCAAAAGAGCCAGAATGCTAACTCTACAGCAAGGAGTGTTGGTCCTCATACCCTCTATTCATTTGGAGCAAGGTGGAGTAAAAGAAGCCGGAGAACACATGTTCCTGCTACTATTCATCCAAACGAAAAAGCCAAACCTCTGGGTCCCAGGTCCCGGCTTCCAGGTTCATCCCAGGTTCCGGATCTTTGGCTTTCAACAAGGAGGTCAAACCCAATGACTCCACGAAGCAAGCTCCGACCACCTTACTACCGCTTTTCGTGGCAATGTACCCTGATATACTTCTAAAGGAAGCTAAGGCCACATGCTTCTCAAGATTTCCAAGGCTACATGTTTCCAGGGGTATGCACCTCTATAAGCTTCTAAAGAAATAGTTCAAAGGTCACGTGCCTTCACGAACCTCAGTGGAAGGCAAGACCACGAGGAAAGCAGGGGAAAATGAGCTAAGCGTTAACCCAAGGGGCAACACACATCAACAAATCCCATCAACATGCCCAGAGGAGACGAGTCATCGAGTGACATCCAGAAAAACGCTGGGAGTGGTTCGCCCAAGCGGGGGCAGAGAACAGCTTGGACGCTTCATTAAATGACATAATAAAACGCTGAGAGTGGCTCACCCAAGTGGGAGTAGAGAGCAGCCAGAAGAAGTCACTAAACGACATCTACAGAAGGAGGAGATCCAAGGAATAGGAGCAAAGCAATATATATGGAAGATAAACAGCAGGAATGGATTAACTACGTCATAGTATGCAGTAGAAAACGGTAATCCATGCGAAGAAGCATTCTTAGCCGGGTCAACACCTGCTATCCAAACAATGGGTCCGGCTCCAGAACTGGCCCATCCTGTGTCCAGGTCAATTTCGACTCGGGCCGTCTAAGATCGTGTCAGCCCCTGCTATCCAAGCTCAAGGAAGAATAAGTATTGTTGCTTCCCCTATAACCGCCGGATTTGGATAAATCCTACCGCCTCCGGGTTTTAGTAGGATATATGCCAGAACTTTCGGGCTCCAAAAGGGTGAATCCCACGACCTCCATATTTCTAGAGGTTACGTTTAAGAAACTCTGGGCTTCAGGACGATATTCCTGATAATCTTCAGGACCGCGCGTACCACAAATGTTCTATTACCGCAAAGCTGTCCTATAGATCTTGAAGGCATTTCGAACGGGTCCACATAAGCAACGGGCGCGATCTCAACAAACAGCCCACATCCAATCGACACCGAGAGTAACTCCGGAGGACAGAGTGCGATGTTGTATTAAGTCAATAAAGACTCTGGGTTCGAGACTGAAAAACAAATATTCAATTCCAGGTGCAATATCTATAGATCCTCCCGTGTCAGAGCACTAATTCCTCGAAACCTCCAGGTTCCCAAGTGATATTAAGAGTTTTCAAGGCTCCTAAGACAAATGTTGTAGTATAGTGATTGTCGAACCAGTTCTGAGGGATATCAAGCACTGAGAATGCAAGTACTCACTTAATCTAAGTGCAACCAATGATTTAGATGAGTTTTAAACTACTACTAATACTAGAAAGCAATTACAGAATGATACTTTCTTGACTAAGGGAAAAGAGAACTCATGGGCATAGGGATTAGACCTTGGGTGATCAAGTTTCGAACTAAGGATGGCAAACGATCAATCAAACTATCAACCTTAAGCTTAGACACAATTCTAAGCAAGCTCTATGTCTAGATAAATTCTCATTTGCTAACATATCTCAAACATCAAATGTCTTTGGTTGAATAATATGAAAGCAATCATTACTAACAAGTCTATTGGCTATCTTAACACCTTTAACAACAAATGTCTTTGGTAAAGTATGTTAAAAGCTTAGGAGAGTTGTCTCAGGCATTTCATCAAACACCTTGTGGGTGGAAAATCTCTAAAGATCAACTTTTGAGTGGCCAACTCAGAAGATGCATTATGAATACTCTACTAGCAAGGAACAAGAATGATCTACACTAAAACATCCTAGAACTAACCTAATCACCCTTAATCTCCCTAACCCATGAATTCAAAAGGTGATTACTCACTAATCTCCATGATTCCTCTTAAACCCATATTGGATTTCAGATTAATCATGTAGAGAAATAGATAAGAAATCAACAAGAACACAAGATGAAAGCAATGAAATCTGAATCAAAAGAAGTTTTACTAGTTGTTCTCCAGAAAAGAGATTTTTTGCCTGCTGTGGCTTACAAAAGTACTTAACTTAGGTTTTTGGCAATGTAAAACGTGCATAATGAAATGACCAAAAGGCCCTTGAGAAATCATGAATTCGCCAAACAAATAGACGCGGAGCGACCTCGGCACGTCGCTGCGAGAGGTCGCTCCCGGGTCGTTTCTTCGCGAGCGACCTGGCTGTGTCGCTCCGAAGACGTCGCTCTCGGGTCGTCTCCTCGCGAGCGACCTTGCTGTGTCGCTCTGAAGACGTCGCTCTGGGCTTTGTTGGGTGTCGTCTCGCCATGGAAACGCGAGCGACCTTGGAACGTCGCTCTGGCAAGTCGCTCTGGGAGGGGTGTCTCGCGATAGAAACGCGAGCGACCTCTCTACGTCGCTCTGGCAAGGTCGCTCCGGGATGTGTATCACAGTGACTTCATGTAGTCGCTCCGGGAAGTCGCTCCAAGCAGTGCTCGTCCAAAGATCACTCTAATCACCTCCCTTGAGCTCCAAATGTACCCAAATGTCTCCAGGAACTCCATGTGGTACTCCAATACCTAATAGAGACATATGTATGCAAAATGCAACCTAGACATGGCTAAATCCTAATCTATATGATGAAAATGCACATGAATAAATGGATAAAACAATGTGAATATGCAAGATATCAACTCCCCCAAACTTATTCTTTTACTTGTCCTCAAGTGAACTTTCTAGAACTCATAGGGAGAGAGGTTTGAAGGTGGGAGCTCATAGCCCAAAGAAACACACAAAGCACTCAAATCAACATTTAAATTCAGCATTAGTACACCCTCTCTTATTATACTCTAGCTTCTCTAGGCCTATCTCAACTCTTTTCATCCCTACACTCATCATCATGCATTCACACATGCAAATCAGCCAACTCTCAAGTTCATTAAGCATAGCATCAAGTGAATTCTTGCAAATGGTCAATTGGTCCAAATCATTTGGTTGAGTAAGGGAAGGCTTTTATTCAAGTGGGTCAAGAGGTTCAAAATCCATGATCTTTTAAAGTGGTTTACTCTCAAAACAAGTAGCCTTGACATTGCACATAATATATCTAAGAAATGGACCAACTCATGCATACAATGCTCAATCTCCATTGTTCTACCCTTTTCCCAAACATACAGGTTACACAATCACTTCCCAATGTCAAACCCAACTCCCATCTCTCACCAAAAGATCCCAAGAATACTTTGCACATAAAACTCTTTTTCTTTGAAATCTATAAAGGATTTTCTCAACTTCTAAACAAATCTTAGCTCTAAACAACTTTGCTAGCCCCCCCTTTTTCTTTTTTTTTTTTTTTTTTTTTTTTTTCGGGGGCCAAGACTTTTCATAAACTCGAGCTAGACATTTATCTATTAATTCCAATAAGATAATCCATTTAAACACAAAGAGTTTATTCTTTTCCTTTGAACTTTTCATGCTTCCAAACCATAGTCACCACACTCACCCCCACCTATAGCTAGACAATAGAGTGCCTAATCTAGCAAGAATGAAGACCAAGCATTGTCGTTCCCGATACTCTCAACATTATGCACATGTAAGGCTTTCCGAAAAAGGCCTCACTCATCAAATAATGAAAGCTTAAAAGGAGGAAGGGATTTTGGGAATGGCGTACCACTAGAGTTTGTCAAAAAAAAAATTGGCATAAAGGATGTGACAACTCAAGTGTGTATATCCATGATTCAGTACACAAGGGACCATGAGCAAGATACATTAAGTTCGTTCAGTTCAAATAAGGTTGTAGTTGGCTTCAAAGACTGAGTTTCAGCAATCAACAAGTTTCAGGAAGAGTCTTCAAGGCTCGAAGCATACAAGTGTTTTTGAGAGGTGCATAAGCTACTCAGGTGCAAAGTAATGTTCTTTACAAGGCATTTCAAATCATTGCTCCCAATGCAAGTAAATGCAACCTATATGCTCTAGACTCTCCTAGAAATGCAAATGATGCAAACTAAATGATTTTTTTTTATGCAAATATACATGTATAATGCAATGCATGAGACTCAAAATCATCAAAGCAAACGTGATCAAATACTTGGTACCTCCCCCAAACTTAAATGACACAGTCTCTGTGTTGTCAAGGAGAGAGAGATACCCAAAAAGAGAAAACTAATATGCAAAAACGAAATGGTATATACAAGGGAAAGTAGTGGGTTACCTTCTATGGGGAATGAGTAGAGGGAGATGCTCCCTCCTCGTCGTCCTCAGGTGGTAACTCTTCAAGGTGCTCATCAGCAAGAGTGCCCATCTCTTCAATGTAGAAGGCTTGCCCGAACACAGTTGGTTTCTTCATTTTCTCCTTGATGTCAAAGTGGAGAACATGCCCTTTACCCAAATGGAGATCAATCGTGCCCTCTTTCACCTTAACAATTGCTCCTGCTGTAGCTAAGAATGGCCTTCCAAGAATCAATGGGTCTTGAGCCTCCTCACCCATCTCAAGCACCACAAAATCTGTAGGTATCTCATACCTTCCAATCTTCACAGGTAGGTCCTCTAAGATGCCCACAGGGTACTTCACTGAACGATCAGCTAACACCAGAGAGAGTCTACACTTCTTGTACTGAGTGAATCCAAGCTTCTTTGCAACAGACAAAGGCATCACGCTGACACTAGCTCCCAAATCGCAGAGACATTTCTCAAATACCATAGGTCCAAGAGCACAAGGTAGTGTGAAGCATCCTGGATCCTCTAACTTCTCTGGAACATCAAGCCTCTGGATGATGGCACTGCACTCATGGGTAAGAATCATCATGCTTTCCATTTCCTTCTTCTTTGCAGCTACAACATCTTTCAGGAACTTGTTGTATTGAGGAATCAACATGAAAGCATCGATGATGGGCATTGCAACCTGAGCTTCACTCATTTGCTTCTCAAACAAAGCTTTGTACTTCTCTAGCAGCTGCCTCTTGAATCTACCAGGGAATGGTAGTTTGGGTTCATAGGGAGGAGGAACAAAAGAATTCTCACTTGCTGGAGCAAGAACTTCACCATCTTTCACTGTTTTCTTCTCTTCCCCAACCTTTCCTTTACCTTTGGCTTCCACAATCTTCTCCAAGATTTCATCATTGATTTTCTCATCAACAATCACCACTTCATCATCTAAGTTGATGGCCACCTCCTCACCTAGTTTCTCAGCATCCCTGGTGAGGGTTGTAGGAGGTAACTGCTTACCACTCCTAAGGGTGATAGCTTTGGCCTCCTTGGGGTTTTGGTCAGATTTTCCAGGTAGAGATCCTTGCTGGCGATTCTGGTGAGTGTTCATGGAAGCAAACTGATTCTCTAAATTCTTGACCGTAGAAGCAAGATGTGAGAACTTGTTGTTGAGCTCATTGTAGCTCCCATCAATCTTGGAATGAAGGTTCTTCAACTCATAACCAACATGCTTCTCACTTCTAGTCTGAGACTCCAAGATTTGTTTCAGCAGGGTGTCAATGCTGCTCTCTTGAGGAGCAGAGGAACCAGATGAGGGGTTTTGCTGAGGTTGATAGATGCCTTGCTGGTTGTTTCGAGGCGGATAACCACTATGTTGGTTGTTGGGATAGGATTTCTGTTGGTAGTTGTTGTACTGAAAGTTGGGCTCTTTTTTGTACCAGCTACCATTGTTGTTGATGAAACACAGCTCTTCCTGACCTTCCAAACCCTCAAGCTCATGGACAACAGGTGGTGTCTCTTGGCTTGGGTTACCAACAAAGTGCAGCTGCTCTTGTGTGGCTTTATCAGCAAGGAGGATGTCTATCTTATCCTGTAGAGCTTTCAACTCCTTCCTCGTCTGCTTATCATCTGTTCGACTGCCTCTGTCGTGGTCTCCACTGTAGACTGCATCACTCTTTACCATGTTGTCAACCAGCTCCTCTGCATCTTCCTCAGTTCTCCCCAAGAAGAACCCATTGCTAGCTGTATCCAGTCTGGCCCTGTACTTAGGAAGAGCACCACGGTAGAATGTGCTCAGCAAGCTCTCTTTAGAGAAACCATGGTGTGGGCATTGAGCTTGGTAGCCCTTGAATCTCTCCCAGGCTTCACTGAAGCCTTCCAAGTTCTTCTGTTGAAAGCTGGAAATCTCATTTCTCAGCTTAGCAGTTCTTGAAGTAGAGAAGAACTTCTCCAAGAATGCTCTCTTGCAATCATCCCAAGTGGTGATAGAGTCGCTGGGTAGAGACTTCTCCCACTGACGTGCCTTATCCCCCAAAGAGAAAGGGAATAGCTTGAGCTTTAAGGCATCTTCGGACACACCATTGGTTTTTGACAACCCACAGTAGCTGTCGAACTTGTCCAAGTGATCAAATGGGTCCTCTAGAGCCAAGCCATGATACTTGTTGTTCTCGATCACGTTGAGGAGTCCTGACTTGATCTCAAAGTTGTTGGCTGCCACAGCCGGTGCTCGGATTCCCAGTCTATGACCATGAATGTTGGGCCGGTCATAAGTACCAATGGGTCGAGCTGCCCGCGGTTGGTGTTCTGCCCCTTGCGGTTGATCTTCCATATCAATATCGAATCTCTGCAAGTGGGCTTGTTGTTCTTCTTCTCTTCTAGCTCTAGCACACTCCCTCTCAGAAGCTCTGATGTCTGCTACTATTGGAACTAGGTTTGATGGACCCTGCTCCTCAAGTTCATACACCTGAAAGTGAAAGGTAGGTGAAGAAGAAGAATCAGTAACAAAACAAAATTAAAATGACTTAGTCTCAAGCAAGTGACTAAATCTCAATGTTTAAATCTACTCAGAATTTGGCAACGGCGCCAATTTGATGTTAGGAGTTTTCAAGGCTCCTAAGACAAATGTTGTAGTATAGTGAATGTCGAACCAGTTCTGAGGGATATCAAGCACTGAGAATGCAAGTACTCACTTAATCTAAGTGCAACCAATGATTTAGATGAGTTTTAAACTACTACTAATACTAGAAAGCAATTACAGAAGATACTTTCTTGACTAAGGGAAAAGAGAACTCATGGGCATAGGGATTAGACCTTGGGTGATCAAGTTTCGAACTAAGGATGGCAAACGATCAATCAAACTATCAACCTTAAGCCTAGACACAATTCTAAGCAAGCTCTATGTCTAGATAAATGCTCATTTGCTAACATATCTCAAACATCAAATGTCTTTGGTTGAATAATATGAAAGCAATCATTACTAACAAGTCTATTGGCTATCTTAACACCTTTAACAACAAATGTCTTTGGTAAAGTATGTTAAAAGCTTAGGAGAGTTGTCTCAGGCATTTCATCAAACACCTTGTGGGTGGGAAATGTCTAAAGATCAACTTTTGAGTGGCCAACTCAGAAGATGCATTATGAATACTCTACTAGCAAGGAACAAGAATGATCTACACTAAAACATCCTAGAACTAACCTAATCACCCTTAATCTCCCTAACCCATGAATTCAAAAGGTGATTACTCACTAATCTCCATGATTCCTCTTAAACCCATATTGGATTTCAGATTAATCATGTAGAGAAATAGATAAGAAATCAACAAGAACACAAGATGAAAGCAATGAAATCTGAATCAAAAGAAGTTTTACTAGTTGTTCTCCAGAAAAGAGATTTTTTGCCTGCTGTGGCTTACAAATGTACTTAACTTAGGTTTTTGGCAATGTAAAACGTGCATAATGAAATGACCAAAAGACCCTTGAGAAATCATGAATTCGCCAAACAAATAGACGCGGAGCGACCTCGGCACGTCGCTGCGAGAGGTCGCTCCCGGGTCGTTTCTTCGCGAGCGACCTGGCTGTGTCGCTCCGAAGACGTCGCTCTGGCAAGTCGCTCTGGGAGGGGTGTCTCGCGATAGAAACGCGAGCGACCTCTCTACGTCGCTCTGGCAAGGTCGCTCCGGGATGTGTGTCACAGCGACTTCATGTAGTCGCTCCGGGAAGTCGCTCCAAGCAGTGCTCGTCCAAAGATCACTCTAATCACCTCCCTTGAGCTCCAAATGTACCCAAATGTCTCCAGGAACTCCATGTGGTACTCCAATACCTAATAGAGACATATGTATGCAAAATGCAACCTAGACATGGCTAAATCCTAATCTATATGATGAAAATACACATGAATAAATGGATAAAACAATGTGAATATGCAAAATATCAACTCCCCCAAACTTATTCTTTTACTTGTCCTCAAGTGAACTTTCTAGAACTCATAAGGAGAGAGGTTTGAAGGTGGGAGCTCATAGCCAAAAGAAACACACAAAACACTCAAATCAACATTTAAATTCAACATTAGTACACCCTCTCTTATTATACTCTAGCTTCTCTAGGCCTATCTCAACTCTTTTCATCCCTACACTCATCATCATGCATTCACACATGCAAATCAGCCAACTCTCAAGTTCATTAAGCATAGCATCAAGTGAATTCTTGCAAATGGTCAATTGGTCCAAATCATTTGGTTGAGTAAGGGAAGGCTTTTATTCAAGTGGGTCAGGAGGTTCAAAATCCATGATCTTTTAAAGTGGTTTACTCTCAAAACAAGTAGCCTTGACATTGCACATAATATATCTAAGAAATGGACCAACTCATGCATACAATGCTCAATCTCCATTGTTCTACTCTTTTCCCAAACATACAGGTTACACAATCACTTCCCAATGTCAAACCCAACTCCCATCTCTCACCAAAAGATCCCAAGAATACTTTGCACATAAAACTCTTTTTCTTTGAAATCTATAAAGGATTTTCTCAACTTCTAAACAAATCTTAGCTCTAAACAACTTTGCTAGCCCCCCCTTTTTCTTTTTTTTTCTCTTTTTGTTTTTTTTTTCGGGGGCAAAGACTTTTCATAAACTCGAGCTAGACATTTATCTATTAATTCCAATAAGATAATCCATTTAAACACAAAGAGTTTATTCTTTTCCTTTGAACTTTTCATGCTTCCAAACCATAGTCACCACACTCACCCCCACCTATAGCTAGACAATAGAGTACCTAATCTAGCAAGAATGAAGACCAAGCATTGTCGTTCCCGATACTCTCAACATTATGCACATGTAAGGCTTTCCGAAAAAGGCCTCACTCATCAAATAATGAAAGCTTAAAAGGAGGAAGGGATTTTGGGAATGGCGTACCACTAGAGTTTGTCAAAAAAAAAATTGGCATAAAGGATGTGACAACTCAAGTGTGTATATCCATGATTCAGTACACAAGGGACCATGAGCAAGATACATTAAGTTTGTTCAGTTCAAATAAGGTTGTAGTTGGCTTCAAAGACTGAGTTTCAGCAATCAACAAGTTTCAGGAAGAGTCTTCAAGGCTCGAAGCATACAAGTGTTTTTGAGAGGTGCATAAGCTACTCAGGTGCAAAGTAATGTTCTTTACAAGGCATTTCAAATCATTGCTCCCAATGCAAGTAAATGCAACCTATATGCTCTAGACTCTCCTAGAAATGCAAATGATGCAAACTAAATGATTTTTTTTATGCAAATATACATGTATAATGCAATGCATGAGACTCAAAATCATCAAAGCAAACGTGATCAAATACTTGGTACCTCCCCCAAACTTAAATGACACAGTCTCTGTGTTGTCAAGGAGAGAGAGATACCCAAAAAGAGAAAACTAATATGCAAAAACGAAATGGTATATACAAGGGAAAGTAGTGGGTTACCTTCTATGGGGAATGAGTAGAGGGAGATGCTCCCTCCTCGTCGTCCTCAGGTGGTAACTCTTCAAGGTGCTCATCAGCAAGAGTGCCCATCTCTTCAACGTAGAAGGCTTGCCCGAACACAGTTGGTTTCTTCATTTTCTCCTTGATGTCAAAGTGGAGAACATGCCCTTTACCCAAATGGAGATCAATCGTGCCCTCTTTCACCTTAACAATTGCTCCTGCTGTAGCTAAGAATGGCCTTCCAAGAATCAATGGGTCTTGAGCCTACTCACCCATCTCAAGCACCACAAAATCTGTAGGTATCTCATACCTTCCAATCTTCACAGGTAGGTCCTCTAAGATGCCCACAGGGTACTTCACTGAACGATCAGCTAACACCAGAGAGAGTCTACACTTCTTGTACTGAGTGAATCCAAGCTTCTTTGCAACAGACAAAGGCATCACGCTGACACTAGCTCCCAAATCGCAGAGACATTTCTCAAATACCATAGGTCCAAGAGCACAAGGTAGTGTGAAGCATCCTGGATCCTCTAACTTCTCTGGAATATCAAGCCTCTGGATGATGGCACTGCACTCATGGGTAAGAATCATCATGCTTTCCATTTCCTTCTTCATTGCAGCTACAACTTATTTCAGGAACTTGTTGTATTGAGGAATCAACATGAAAGCATCGATGATGGGCATTGCAACCTGAGCTTCACTCATTTGCTTCTCAAACAAAGCTTTGTACTTCTCTAGCAGCTGCCTCTTGAATCTACCAGGGAATGGTAGTTTGGGTTCATAGGGAGGAGGAACAAAAGAATTCTCACTTGCTGGAGCAAGAACTTCACCATCTTTCACTGTTTTCTTCTCTTCCCCCACCTTTCCTTTACCTTTGGCTTCCACAATCTTCTCCAAGATTTCATCATTGATTTTCTCATCAACAATCACCACTTCATCATCTAAGTTGATGGCCACCTCCTCACCTAGTTTCTCAGCATCCCTGGTGAGGGTTGTAGGAGGTAACTGCTTACCACTCCTAAGGGTGATAGCTTTGGCCTCCTTGGGGTTTTGGTCAGAT
This sequence comes from Brassica napus, assembly GCF_020379485.1. Taxonomy (NCBI): domain Eukaryota; kingdom Viridiplantae; phylum Streptophyta; class Magnoliopsida; order Brassicales; family Brassicaceae; genus Brassica; species Brassica napus. Next base: position 262,051 of record NW_026014848.1, read on the forward strand.
TTTCCAGGTAGAGATCCTTGCTGGCGATTCTGGTGAGTGTTCATGGAAGTAAACTGATTCTCTAAATTCTTGACCGTAGAAGCAAGATGTGAGAACTTGTTGTTGAGCTCATTGTAGCTCCCATCAATCTTGGAATGAAGGTTCTTCAACTCATAACCAACATGCTTCTCACTTCTAGTCTGAGACTCCAAGATTTGTTTCAGCAGGGTGTCAGTGCTGCTCTCTTGAGGAGCAGAGGAACCAGATGAGGGGTTTTGCTGAGGTTGATAGCTGCCTTGCTGGTTGTTTCGAGGCGGATAACCGCTATGTTGGTTGTTGGGATAGGATTTCTGTTGGTAGTTGTTGTACTGAAAGTTGGGCTCTTTTTTGTACCAGCTACCATTGTTGTTGATGAAACACAGCTCTTCCTGACCTTCCAAACCCTCAAGCTCATGGACAACAGGTGGTGTCTCTTGGCTTGGGTTACCAACAAAGTGCAGCTGCTCTTGTGTGGCTTTATCAGCAAGGAGGATGTCTATCTTATCCTGTAGAGCTTTCAACTCCTTCCTCGTCTGCTTATCATCTGTTCGACTGCCTCTGTCGTGGTCTCCACTGTAGACTGCATCACTCTTTACCATGTTGTCAACCAGCTCCTCTGCATCTTCCTCAGTTCTCCCCAAGAAGAACCCATTGCTAGCTGTATCCAGTCTGGCCCTGTACTTAGGAAGAGCACCACAGTAGAATGTGCTCAGCAAGCTCTCTTTAGAGAAACCATGGTGTGGGGATTGAGCTTGGTAGCCCTTGAATCTCTCCCAGGCTTCACTGAAGCCTTCCAAGTTCTTCTGTTGAAAGCTGGAAATCTCATTTCTCAGCTTAGCAGTTCTTGAAGTAGAGAAGAACTTCTCCAAGAATGCTCTCTTGCAATCATCCCAAGTGGTGATAGAGTCGCTGGGTAGAGACTTCTCCCACTGACGTGCCTTATCCCCCAAAGAGAAAGGGAATAGCTTGAGCTTTAAGGCATCTTCGGACACACCATTGGTTTTTGACAACCCACAGTAGTTGTCGAACTTGTCCAAGTGATCAAATGGGTCCTCTAGAGCCAAGCCATGATACTTGTTGTTCTCGATCACGTTGAGGAGTCCTGACTTGATTTCAAAGTTGTTGGCTGCCACAGCCGGTGCTCGGATTCCCAGTCTATGACCATGAATGTTGGGCCGGTCATAAGTACCAATGGGTCGAGCTGCCCGCGGTTGGTGTTCTGCCCCTTGCGGTTGATCTTCCATATCAATATCGAATCTCAGCAAGTGGGCTTGTTGTTCTTCTTCTCTTCTAGCTCTAGCACACTCCCTCTCAGAAGCTCTGATGTCTGCTACTATTGGAACTAGGTTTGATGGACCCCTGCTCCTCAAGTTCATACACCTGAAAGTGAAAGGTAGGTGAAGAAGAAGAATCAGTAACAAAACAAAATTAAAATGACTTAGTCTCAAGCAAGTGACTAAATCTCAATGTTTAAATCTACTCAGAATTTGGCAACGGCGCCAATTTGATGTTAGGAGTTTTCAAGGCTCCTAAGACAAATGTTGTAGTATAGTGAATGTCGAACCAGTTCTGAGGGATATCAAGCACTGAGAATGCAAGTACTCACTTAATCTAAGTGCAACCAATGATTTAGATGAGTTTTAAACTACTACTAATACTAGAAAGCAATTACAGAAGAATACTTTCTTGACTAAGGGAAAAGAGAACTCATGGGTATAGGGATTAGACCTTGGGTGATCAAGTTTCGAACTAAGGATGGCAAACGATCAATCAAACTATCAACCTTAAGCCTAGACACAATTCTAAGCAAGCTCTATGTCTAGATAAATGCTCATTTGCTAACATATCTCAAACATCAAATGTCTTTGGTTGAATAATATGAAAGCAATCATTACTAACAAGTCTATTGGCTATCTTAACACCTTTAACAACAAATGTCTTTGGTAAAGTATGTTAAAAGCTTAGGAGAGTTGTCTCAGGCATTTCATCAAACACCTTGTGGGTGGAAAATGTCTAAAGATCAACTTTTGAGTGGCCAACTCAGAAGATGCATTATGAATACTCTACTAGCAAGGAACAAGAATGATCTACACTAAAACATCCTAGAACTAACCTAATCACCCTTAATCTCCCTAACCCATGAATTCAAAAGGTGATTACTCACTAATCTCCATGATTCCTCTTAAACCCATATTGGATTTCAGATTAATCATGTAGAGAAATAGATAAGAAATCAACAAGAACACAAGATGAAAGCAATGAAATCTGAATCAAAAGAAGTTTTACTAGTTGTTCTCCAGAAAATAGATTTTTTGCCTGCTGTGGCTTACAAAAGTACTTAACTTTGGTTTTTGGCAATGTAAAACGTGCATAATGAAATGACCAAAAGGCCCTTGAGAAATCATGAATTCGCCAAACAAATAGACGCGGAGCGACCTCGGCACGTCGCTGCGAGAGGTCGCTCCCGAGTCGTTTCTTCGCGAGCGACCTGGCTGTGTCGCTCCGAAGACGTCGCTCTCGGGTCGTCTCCTTGCGAGCGACCTGGCTGTGTCGCTCTGAAGACGTCGCTCTGGGCTTTGTTGGGTGTCGTCTCGCCATGGAAACGCGAGCGACCTTGGAACGTCGCTCTGGGAGGGGTGTCTCGCGATAGAAACGCGAGCGACCTCTCTACGTCGCTCTGGCAAGGTCGCTCCGGGATGTGTGTCACAGCGACTTCATGTAGTCGCTCCAAGCAGTGCTCGTCCAAAGATCACTCTAATCACCTCCCTTGAGCTCCAAATGTACCCAAATGTCTCCAGGAACTCCATGTGGTACTCCAATACCTAATAGAGACATATGTATGCAAAATGCAACCTAGACATGACTAAATCCTAATCTATATGATGAAAATGCACATGAATAAATAGATAAAACAATGTGAATATGCAAGATATCACCAAGAACAAATCTACAGATCCAACAGAATCAGAACATGAAGCCCTTAAGAGCCTTAGATTCCAGAGAAGAATCATTAGGGACTACGAGTTCCTACATGATGTACATCGATACTTCAGGGTAGTACGACAAAGAATCGGCCTCCACACCTCAACAAAGGGTCTCGTTCCTCCCGAAGAAGGAATGAAAAAAATCGCGGTCTTCACTCGACTACTACCTAGTACAGAACTTTTTCATCCTAGAGTCAGGGCGTATGTTCTTTAGAAGATCATTCTCCAGCTGATATCCAATCATGGGGGCACATAAGCAAGAAGTAAATCAATAATTCGTTTCCTTGCCCCAGTCATGTGCCATTTGGATCCAAGAAATATGTGGCTATGCGCCACCAAGCTCCTGCTCCAGGAAGACATATCTTGCTTATCACTGCAATGCGAATCCGAGATCAAGAATTCCAACTTCCGAGCGGGGCAACATATCACTACAGCAGATTTCAACAGATACAAGTGATCTTAACCAGCCGAACCTAGGAGTCTTGCCATCCATCGACATGCAAGGCCAGGATCCTGAATCTCCCTAGGTCAATCGACCTAAACAAGCCACAAGTCTTGGAATCTATCTCGGGGAAATCGATTCTCCTCAAGGTTCAAACACGGCCCAGGCTTAAGAAAAACCCATAAAAGGAGACTTCAGAGCGACGTCCTGTTCACGCCAAGCCCAAGGGACATGCCATCGACAAGCCGATGTTGATGCCCACTGAAGCATCGAACGTTTCTCAAACAGGTCTCACGCCAACCAGAGAGAACTACTTCAGGCCACGAGCCCCATTAATAAGTCTTGACATCCAATATAATGCACCCAAGGTCCTGAATTTCGTCGGGTCATTTCTAAGCAGGTCTAGTACCTGGAAACGTCTACTAGTCCGCGGTCTATCCTGGGGAAATTTGTTCTCCTCCAGGTCCGAACACGGTCAAGACCTAAGAAGAACCTGGGAAAGAAGGATTACTGGAGCAATGTCCTGCCCAGGGGAAGCCTGCTGAGAATGAGCAACTCCAGTTGACTTGATTGCACAAGTTATTCCCCAAGTTCGAAGACGAAATCGAGAAATAAGGGGCAAACTGGTTGGGAAAAATCACCAGGCCTCGGGCAGGATATTGGCCTCTAGGTTCCTGTTGAGAAAAGCTCCGGCTCCGACCCTAGCATCTATCCCTGCCTCCAGATCAATAAAAGGGATTACTTTGACAATCGCAGGAATGGTCTAGCACAAGCCATAGTATGCGGTCAAATTTAGTACTCTTGCTAGAGAGCATACTCCCATGCGGGTACGAAGTACATAATGCAAAATACTATCTGAGGAGCTTACACGCTTACTCTCTGGCAGGGAGCATATTACATATTGTTAGGCGATTTTTGTGTAGGATCTTTGTGAGTACCACAGAACGATGGACAAGACTAGTATTTGTATTGATTTGCAAGTAAGAAAGTAGAAAGAGACGTTGTATTAGATCAAAGAGCTGGAACTACAATAATTTTGAGTAAGAACCCTAGTTCTAGCTGCCTAGCTCTAATCTCTAAAACTCAAACTGTCGATCCCTTGCTTTAGGGTTTAGGTTCCCTTTATATAGTCTTCTTAAGGCGGGCCTTAGTCGGTTGGAGTAGGTTAAAATCTTCAATATTCGGAAATATGGAAGGTTCTCCTTATCTGAAGTTTTCCTTTTCCCGGGGGAAGGGGCGCGGTCCCTGGGACTGGACGCGGAGTACTTTGTAGCGGGGAACCGGGGTACCTCTTAGCGGGGACTCAGAGGCCGGTGTCCTGCCGGGGGTCTGGAGAAATTCAATACCTGAGTATTTTTCCCCAACAGTTTGCCCCTTATTGCTCGATTTCGTCATCGAATTCGGAGAATAACCTGTGCACGCAAGTCAACCGGAGTTGCTCATTCTCAGCAGGCTTCCCATAGGCAAGACATAGCTCCAGTAATCCTGTGATCCCGGGTTCCACTCAGGCTGGAACCACACTCTGAACCCGGGGCAGGATCGGTTCCCTTATTCCAGACCGGGGTCTGGCGCTATTGAACCGCTGATTTCTTGTCGAAGATGGAGAAGCTCTGGGCTTCTGATGGCGTCTTGGAGACAGCGGAGCCTGGAACTTTTATGTTTCCTGAAGAGGAGTTCTAAAGGCTTGATACGTGGAAATGATCAGGAGGCTGGTGCCCGTTTGGTTGATGATACTTGGTGCTCTTCTTACTCTTCAAAAGCGCATATATTTTATCGAAACTTTCCTTTTTGTAGGAAGGATTTCCCTTTTTTCTGCAAGGACTGGATTTCCTTTTCGCTGCTTATCCTTCATGCCAGGGATTCTTCAGAATATTTGGGAACATCCCTATTTCCTTTTCTTGCCCCGGAAAAGGGAATGACCCGGATGTATATAAGGACTCACAATATCTCCTAACTGGCCTCAACCTAACCTCAGCATTGATTCTTAATTGAGAAAGATGAATCCCGAGTTGCTCATGTTTCCGTCCTCACTTGTGGGTGGTCGTCCAAGGCTGCATCGTCCTTTAACCGATCCTTTTTCATCCCATGTTCCTGGGGAGACGTTCCGGAGGCTGATAGTGAAGAGGTTCCGTTGGCGTCCTGGAGAAGGCTCCATTCTTGTTTCTTCGATGACGGTCCCCGTTCTGAGATTCGAGAGGGAGACCTGGCTAACATGAGGAGTAAGTATGCGATTCATCCTTCAGTGGCGATGATGAGGCCGACTGAGTTCGAACACTCTCCAGATGGGGGAGCGGGTGAGGTAGCTGTCTATGAGGTATATCTGGAAGCAGGCTTCCCGGGTGTTATCCCTTCTCTTATAGGCGAAGTATCATCTTTCTTCGGTTTCTGTCCTTCTCAACTTACTCCTCTAACATGGAGGACTTCAATGGCCATCCAAGTGCTTGGGGGAACTCCACGGATTTTCTGTCGGGGTGCATTAGACTTTATACTCTTATTACTTTGCTCCTCTGATGAATAAAGTGGGGTTCTATCACCTTCGATCCCGTGATGTCACCCCTCTGGTCGAAGAACCCTCGAGGGGTGTCAGGGGCGATTACCCCTTTGGGGATGGTTGGAACAGCCGGTATGTGTTCGTAAAGATCCAGGAGCCCGTTGGTTATCCTACGTATTGGCGTACCGTTGGTAAGTTGAGAAGGACAGAAACCGAAGAAAGATGACACTTCGCCTATGAGAGAAGGGATAACGCCCCGGAAGCCTGCTTCCAGATATGCCTTATAGACAGCCACCTCACCCGCGATGGCCGCCGATGCCAACAGACAAGCCAAACACTGCGACCAGTGCAGAGGCACACTCCAGTTTCCAAGCTCTTTCCGGAGAACCTCAAATCGATAAGCTCGCTGTGGCCCTTCAGAAAGTGGGGCATGGACATAGTAGGGAAATTCCCTATGGCGCCGGGGCAGAAGATCTTCCTTATGGTAGTCACTGACTACTTCTCCAAGTGGGTCGAAGCAGAATCACTCAACCGGATAACAGACCTCCAGATCCACAAATTCCTGTGGACAAACGTAATCACTCGCTTCGGGGTCCTCCACGAGATCGTCACCGACAATGGACCCCGGTTCACGAGCCACAAATTCAAGGAATTCTGCAAGAACTGATGCATAAAGCTCACCTTCGCCACACCCCGACACCCCCAGTCTAACGGACAAGCCGAGTCCACGAACAAAACCGTGGTCAACATGATTAAAAATCGACTGAAGGGCTCTCACGGTAAGTGAACGAAAGAACTACACGGAGTCCTGGGCCTACCGGACCACTCCAAAAACAGCAACAGGAGAAACTCCCTACTCGCTGGTCTACGGCTCTAAAGCCATAATACCCACGGAGATGCACGTGACAACAACAGTCTCAGGAGGAGAACAATGAGCTGATGGCACTGAGCCTCGACATGCTCTATGAAAGAAGAGAGGCTGCTCGGCTAAGAAACTGGTCCTACCAGCAAGACGTCGCCAGGACATACAACAAAAAATGTCAGAACCAGGACCATCCAGAAAGGGGATTGTGTTCTACGACGAGCAGAAAAAACAACGGGGAAACTCACCCCCGGGTGGGAAGGACCCTATAAGGTAATCGAGGTGCGGAGAGCAGGCGCCTAGAGGCTGCAAGATGACAAAGGTAAAATACAACCCAATTGCTGGAACTCCAGAGACCTCCGATCCTGGCCAACCCTTGCAAAAAGTGGCACGCCTACAAAATCAAAACATGAATGAGTATGTGCAAGCCTGAGTATGCTGTCGAAACTACCTAAAACCCCTGTGCAGCCTACGGCGCATTGGGGTCCCTAGAGTACCAATGTGAAAAGTATGTGTATTAAAACGCTACGAGCTACACAATACAGGGAACACATGGTATATTTATTGCAAAGGTGTTGTGAAATACAGGGATCAATCAAAATCCTGCTTCTCCAGACGTGGAAAGCAGTGAAGCCTGGCACTTGGGTTATGTTGGGGTCGAAAACGGTTACGACGAAGTTAACGTCCAAATCCCCGAAGAAGAAAAACGTAGAAACCTTCTTCGACAAACACTTTTTCAAAATAGATTCTTCTTTACGAAAAGCTTTGCGGAGGAAACGCGAGTCATCGGACAAAGATCTCGAAAAGGATCGTTACGCAGCGACCGAACACGTGCTCCGCTCGGTCGCTACGTAGCAACCGAGTTCGTGCCAAGGCTCGGTCGCTACGTAACGACCGAACGTCCATCCCGCTCGGTCGCTATGTAGCGACCGAGCTCCTGCTCGAGCTCGGTCGCTAAGCCGGAGCTCGGTCGCTACGAAGCGACCGAGCTCGAACCAATGTTCGGTCGCTACGTAGCGACCGAGCTCTTCTGAAACGTTGATATAACATTAGTCCATGCGTTCTCGTCTACCCTTCGATGCTATCTCCCGAAGACCGTAGCGAACCCATTTAACGATTCCCCACCATTCTAAGTTATCGATCAAACTTTACCGTAAAAACCGTGGAAAGTTGGTTCTTTATCGAAAGAAGCCGTAATAAACGCTTCGAGTCGGAAGACGGCCCAAAGGGACCTAAGACATGATTCGAAGCCCAACTTACGATTTCTTAACCAACAACCCGTAAGCCGCATGACGGTTTACGCTTGGTTCGCAAGGAAAGATAAATGTCAAGTTTCCGCGGATAAATACGAAATTTTGAAGATAATTACGAAGATCGGAAAAAGGGAATATCTCCATTTTTATGCTATGACGGCTTAAGGGCAGAAGGGGAAAAGCGTAAACCGACCTTGGAGCCAGTATATAAGGAGTCCTAGGCGAGAGGCATGAGAGAGGACTTTTGACAGCAAACTTAGCACTTAGAGCGATTTTAGGCAATTTTCTGTTTTTGTTATTCGAGCTGCGACTCAATTAGGTTTTTGCCGTCTTAGGGTTTTAGAACTAGGAATCTCGCCGACAGCTCTCGTAGCCCAGACACTTACCTTGTTGTAAAAGCTCAAACGCAGATTCGGAAAAAGAACTATCTTGCTCTCTTTTTCGATTTCTTATTTATTACTATTCTCGTTTCGTGTTCTGATTGCTTGGTGTGTGGTATTAGCAGATATCCGGGACCTCTGGGAAATTAGGGTTTTCCTAGTTTCCTTATTTAAACAGAAATTGACAGTGCGAATTTTGGTTCCCACAGTTTGGCACTAGAAGGAGGGAGGGGGGGGGGGTACGGATCAATCTAACTCTCAACCACATCACGCTCAACCAGACATGTCAACTGACGACACGAATAACGTGCAGACTCCTCTTAACGGAGGCAGCGGCACTGATCTCCACACTACCGCAGCGGACATATACGCGGCCAACGCACCAGCCAACGCCGCGGCGCTCGAGAAGTTTAAAAAGATGTTCGCTACCTACGAAAAAAGGTCGGAAGAACAGGATAAGCTCGTGAGCACCTTGACCAAACAAGTTGAAACTTTAACGGCAAGGACTTAAGCAATCCGCCCCCGCAGAACCTCTAAAGTCTGCGGGAAAAGACTCGACTTTGCAACCCCACTCAAAAGGCCTGGAGCCGCCCAGGAATGACCTTCGGGTCAAAACCCTAGCGAGAAATCTCCCGTCGAAAAGGGAAACTCTGAAAGCCCTCCACCTCCCGCGAAGGTTTCGGAGGACAACAGAGTCGAGCAAGTCGACCTGGATCCTAGCGATGTCTCCAACAATATTGATGAGGACGTTGACAGACATCCAAGAAGGACCAGAAGCTGATTCACTCGGGAAAGCTCTCCGTTCGACAAACCAATGACAGAAGAGGAGGAAATCCTCTATTGGAACGAACAGGAAGAGCTGGCTGAAAAAACCGAGCTCACTCACAGTAAACACTGACAAGCACGGAAATCTGCTGACGAGACGTCGGAGATACGCGATCTTCGCGACTATATCACCAAGACTGCGGCAGAAGTAAGAGCCGTAAAATCACAAATCCATCACGCTACTAGCGCGGCCCCCGAGATCGACAGGCTGCTGGAAGGGGCTCGGAAGACCTCTTTCACCGCTCGCATCTCAGATACGAGGGTATCCGATCCAGGAAAAATCAAAGTACCGAAGTATGATGGTACGCCCGATCCGAGAGCGCACCTTTAGGCTTTCCACATCACGATGGGAAGAGCGAGGCTGAAGGACGGCAAGTGAGACGCCGGCTACTGCCGCCTGTTCGTCGAGAATCTAGAAGGAGCAGCCCTCGAATGGTTCGCGCCCCTTAAGCGAAACTCTATCGGGAGTTTCCGACAGCTCGCATCAGAATTTCTCAAGCAATACTCTATGTTTATAGATAGAGAAACTTCCGATGTCGATCTCTGGAGTCTGTCCCAGAGGGAAGAGGAACCCCTCCACGAGTTCATCAGCCGATTCAAGTTGGTAATGTCCAGGGTCTACGGGATAAGCGACAAGGTGGCCATCGATGCGCTCAGAAAGGCACTCTGGTACAAGTCGAAATTCAGAAAATGGATATCCCTCAAAAAACCGCGGACGATCCAAGACGCCCTCCACAAGGCGACGGACTACATCATGATCGAGGAAGAAACGAAAATCTTATCGCAAAAACATAAGTCGGCGAGATCGTCCTCAAAAGAGGTAGACCCAAAAACGAGGAAGAAGAACCCTCGTAACGACAAGTACGTCCATCACGAGGGGGAAGAAGTCCAAGGAGCGCATAATTACGCGATCGGCTCAGACCAAGGCCGAACCACGGGTAATACGTGGACTCGCAACCAAGGATACGATGAAAACACCTTCTGCGAGTTCCACCAGTCCCGAGGACACTCTACGACTAACTGCGAAGTCTTGGGAGCAAGGCTGGCCGCGAAGCTACTAGCCGGAGAACTCTCGGAAGTGACCAGCGTGAAAGATCACATCCTCGAGACCGATCGCCCCCCAAAGCCGGACAGAAATCTTCCCGCGGAGAGATTTCCCCTAAGAAACCAATCTGGGGAGTAACACGGCAGGAGGCCAGACGACAAAGGGAACGATAACAATCGTCGTAGAGTTAACATGATCATCGGAGGATCGCAATCCTGCAACGATACGGTTTGGCCATCAAGGCTTACCAGCGGAAGGCGGAGTCAAGCGCAAACTGGCCTACATGGTCTCCTACCCGAGATGATCAGAACTGCTCAATCACCTTCACAAAGGAGGAAGCCGGCGGGATCGATCAGCCTCACTGCGATCCGCTCGTCATAGACCTCGTCATACGAGATCTGGAAGTCGGAAGAATACTCATTGACACGGGAAGCACGGTCAATGTAATCTTCCGCGACACTCTCAATCGGATGAGCATCGAACTCGGAGAAGTAACTCCAACTCCGAAACCGCTCACGGGCTTTTCGGGCGAAGTATCGATGACCCTCGGATCGATCCAGCTACCAGTCATGGCCAAGGAGATCACAACAATTGTCGAGTTCGTGGTAGTCGATCATCCTGCCATCTACAACGTGATCATGGGAACCCCATGGCTCAACACTATGCAAGCCGTTCCATCGACGTACCACCTGGGCGTCAAATTCCCGACCCCAAACGGAGTCGCAGCTATCTGGGGATGTCAGAAACAGTCGCGACTATGCTTCCTCGCGGAACACAAGTTAAGATAGATGACAACCTCTGCAACGGCAAATCTTAAACGCACGAAGATCGATAAATGTTCGACCAACAACGTTTCGAGAAAAGACGATTTAACATCGTCTGCTGACGCAGACGCTTCGGGTGTCGAAACTCAACATGAGTCCGAAGCCGACACTACAACTAAACCGGAACATCCGGAAGAGAACACTGACCCAGCCACGATCATCTCGATCAAGGCGGTCAGCACGGCGACAACCGCCGAGTGAAAACGCTCGCGGTATAAAACAGAACTACGAGATGGCTTGATCCTCGAAAGGGGTACGTAGGCAGCTCGTCGAAAGACGAGTTCAGCTATCCCCATCTCTAAAAAGCTGGGGGGGGGGGGAGTGGGTGCGTATACTCCTATACTCCCACATAGGAAAAGATGCGTTATTGTAATCGATTTCTATAGAGATTTCGAAAATTTTTACGATCAATATGCGTCGCTCCTTTTTAAGACAAAATCGCAAAACAATCTCACTTCAGCACCAAAAATATACGTATAGTCTTCGAAATAACTGCGAGACGTCGCCAAGTTAAAAATCGAGATGATACGAACAAATTGTCCGAACGCGACCACTACAAATCTTACACTCCGTTCGTCGATTGGCCCCGACGAGCACATCAGCCGTCTTAAACAAACGCAACTTGATCACTCTTTTGATCTTCATATGTCCAACCCAAGGACGAAAGCGCGCTACAAAAAAAATCCGAAATTTTGGTCTAGCACTTCCAGTTGGCTTAAAAATTGTCTATGGAAAGATGCTCGATTCGTACCATACAAGTCGTATAAGCCGAGAACCTATCGCGGACTTTAAATCGGTACGAATCAGGTAGAAATCGCAACAGGAAAACCGATAGCCGGCTAGTCACCGCACAAACCTTAAAACCGAGAGTAAACCTAGGTCTTGCCCTAAAGCCATCGCATTGGTCTCAGACATCTCAAAGACATGATATCTAAACGATACGAGATCCTAAAACATGTCTCTTCGTTCATATCTCAACGTTCCCGAAGGATCGTAAATAATTTTTTACGAAAACTCACGTCTCGAACAAACTAACAGATTGAACGCCTCAACGAAGATAAATATGAGACGACAACTCATGTTTACTTCAAATCCCACTCTAAACAAAGTAACTCAAACAAACATCCGTTATATAAACTGCATAGCGGTAGGGGTTCAAAGCCACCAACGGCCAATCCCGACAAAAACGCCCAAAATAGTCCCATACAAAGTTCGAAAGCCACACTCGGCCAGACATATATGAACAAAGGCCACACTCGGCCGCTAAATACTAGATAAAGGGAAAAACTCCTTCCCGTCAAAACACTCACAGATCGAAGTTAAAACTCCCGGACAAGGAAGCTCCGAATGCATCCGCGGGAAAGTTCACTTCCTCATCGTCACCGGCAAAATCAGTCGTAGTTTCTACGGTATCAGGGGAAACCGGGATGGGATCCCAAAATCCCTGAATCTTCCCATCGATCGGAGGAATGGTCGCCTCAGCGTGAGCATGATCCTTCATGCCACCCTTCATTAACTCCATCTCCCTCTCGAAAACGTAGTCATCTTCCTGCATCTTCCAAAGGCCGCGACACTCACGGAACTCACCCAGCGAGTTGAAAGCGCCCTTAAGATTCCCGTACTCAACCTGGAAACGAGAAGCACGAGTCTTCATCACCTCGACGATTTCCCTCATGCCTTTCCGTTCCGCCCTACGAACAGCCCTGGCATGATCACGAGCGAGTTGAGCTTCTCGCGCCAGCATCTCGTCTCCGCCTTAAAGTGATAGATCAAGGGAAGATCAGTTCAGATGGGAAGTTAACGTGACTAAAGAGAGATAGAGAAAGTGGTCGATGTAGAGTATGGTCGATTCTGAAAGCCGATACTCCACCGAGATGGCCGGTTCCATCCAATCGACGATTCTTTACGATTGTGACGCGGAAGCTCTGTCCAAATCAATCCGTCCAGGCCAGTCTGTTTCTTTGATGATCATGTGAAGGTTCTGTCCAGAGTTAGTTCAGATCCACGGGTTGAGATCAGTCGAAGTTCTGCTCGATGCCCCGCCGGGAAGTTCGAAGAACTGTCCAGAAGCTAAAGGAGGTTCTGTTTGAGTCCAGATCAGTCCGTACAGGCCTGTCAGTTTTACATGATCAAGCCGACGGTCAGTCCAAGTCGAGATCAGTCAAGACGTTCATCTTGGGTTTTTGCCAAGTCCTCTCCGATCAACCAGCTGCTTCTCGCCTAAAACACCGTGAGTTTGTTTTGTGTGAATTTCATTTGGAATTGAGGGTAGATCGAGTCGCATATAGATTAGTATGATCAAACTATTGAATGGTAGAGTCCTTAGGGTTATTTTATTTATGGAACTGGACTCAGTTTAGCACGGGCTAAGCTGAGGTGAAAGGAATTAAGAATGAGTTCATAATATTATTGCGTGTTGATATGGTTGAGTGCTGGTTCCCGTTATCTTTAAAGATCGTTTCATAGCAGGAGGCTGACTATCTGGGTAACGGTTTGATTGAGTTGTTTAGTATTGATATTATTGTTTAGTTGTTGGTGTTAGTGGTCTTAGGCCATATAGGCCGGATTACTGGTACTATTGGCTTGTGTTCTAGAGTTGAGAGTCTAGTTAGGATCTGGAACTTTAACTTTAGGTTAGGTTCTAGATTGAGTTTGCGCCGTGTGAGTTGCCGACAGTATGTGCGTAACCCGCCCATACTAGGCTTTTTTAGGGGTGATTAGTGTTTCCTCGGCTTCGTACCCAGCGGGTTCAAGGAAATCCCTTATTCTCTGGATAGGGAAGACTCAGACGAATGGGGTCATCTCCTATGGCTGAGTATTACACGACGGTGTAATGTGGCAGTGACCCGAAGGACTGTGGGCTGTCGCACGGTGACCCGAAGGACAGTGGGCCGCAGTCGGTTGAAAGTTCCTTCTTCTGGCCTTTGTGGTAGGAAGATAGAATATTGCCGATGGAGAGGAGGAACACGAAGTCACCAGGGCCCAGGTTAGAGTGCTGTGTTAGAATGTCATAGAGGGTTATGGAACCCTTGAGTAAGTGTAGCACCGGTATACAGTGTTACGAGTTAGATCGAGTCATAGATGCTCATAGTCTTATTATTGTGATTGTGGTTGATTGATTTGCTTGCAGGTTTCTGACATTAAGTCGTAATTCTGGCTCAGGTACCGGATTAGGCTTCGTGAGTATTTCGTTTGTGTAGGCCTGACGTTGGCGTGTATGTGTTTGAGTGATTGCTTGTAAAGGGTGGTTGATATTAAAGCTATGTGGTATCATTGGTTGATGTTCTTGTTTGATTGTTGGTCGACCGGTTAATGATACTTGTATTGTCTATGTGTCTAACACTACATGAGTACGGAACTCAGGCGTATACATGATTAACTAGGGATTGGCTGTTGACTTGTTTTAATGTAGGTTCCCGTTACTTGAAGCTAGATCATTGCAAGAGGCCAAGTCTAACTTAGTAACGGTTTGCATAGCCTTAGCATTTATTGAATGCTAGGGCTAGATGGATTGTTATTTTGGGTTTTCTGGGTTAGAGTCTAGGTTGCGGGTAGTGGCCATAGCTCATTGAGTAGCATTAAGTTACTCATCCAACTCTGTTGTCCTTTTTGCAGGTCGCTTTAGGTAAGGATGATCGGATAGCTTGGTGCTGGACGTTAGGACCGCCAGAGTAGATTTCATGCCTTTTGTAAATGGTATTGTGTTATGGGTTTTGTTGGCTCGATTTGGCATTAGCCGGGCCCAGTCTTGAATTATTCTCTGTTTTAAGTAATTGTTTTATATGCGCTTCATGAGTACTCTAATATTTGACTACTAGTCCGGTCTAGCACAACTTTAGGTTATGGTACGGGTTGAAAACCCTTAGGCCTTGATCTAACGGAAAACTCTAACTCTTGGTATTGGTTGCAAAGCCTTCGGCGTTGACTTAGCGGGACGAGTTAGTGGATGAACTGGTCTAGGTCGTGGAGTAAATTTTGTGACTCTGACCGGTTCGTCCCTAACCCATAACGTAGTGCTTCCGGACCATGGTGTTGGGTTGGACGGTCAGTCATGTTCTTGTTTGATTGTTGGCTGGCCGGTTGGCTCATTCATCTCCAACTCTGGGTGTGGGACGGTCGATCGGTCATGTTCTTGTTTGATTGTTGGCTGGTTGATCGACCATATGTCTAGGACGGTTCGGGGGTGTTACAAGCACCCTCTAAGCCTGTCAGTGACTTCCTGCAGAAGTAGAATACATCATAGGAACTCGATAGTGGCTAGCTTCCGAGCAGCATAATGCAAAATCCAAACATATACCGGTAGTAGCCTTGCCTAGGAATGCGGAGTACGGTCCCTGCGAAAAGCAAAATATTCTGGGTTCCCAAGGAACTTCGTGTCCTTATGCAAGCTCCCGATATAAAGAGGAAACCCAAGGTTCCCCATACGATTTTGGGTCCTATATATAGAATCTGAGGAAGAACCTTCGGGTTCCCTTATAGCATCCGGGTTCCGATCAAAGATCTAAGGATATAAGGAAGAACCTCCGGGTTCCTATATGGCCTCAGGGTTCCAAAGACGAAATCAAAAAGAAGCTAGAACCCGTGTGCAGCCAAGGGCGCATCAGGGTTATCACATCCCTAAGAACCTCCGGGTTCCCATGCGACCTCAGGGTCCAAATACAAACACCAGGGTCCCCATACGATCTCCGATCTAAAGGAAAACCCTGTGCTCTTACACGACCTCAGGGTCTGATCACGATCTCGAAAACCTCTGAGTTCGGACTATGTTCTCCGAATCTATCAAAGGATCTGCGGGTTTCTATACCGCCCCGGGCTCCAGCCATGATCCCAGGATCTAGAGAAGGACCTCAGGGTCCCAAATAAGACCTCATGGTCTAGGGGAACCTCCGGGTCCCGAATACGATCTCAGGATCAAAGGAGAACCTATGGGATCCTCCACGACCTCTGGGTCCCTAGACGACCCCCAGGCCCTCACGCAACCTCCGTTTACGAGATCAATCTTCAGACTCCAAGAGTCCATATTTTAGCTCAAAACCTCCGGGTTTATAGCCCATCTCCCGGGATCCTACTATTCAACCCAAGGAAAGAGAGGGATCATGGGCTACAAAGTCCCACCTCGATCGGGAAACAGGAGGAAGGATATCCTCTTAAGAAGAAACATGTAAAACACTACTATCAGAAGCATGCGAAGCAAAAGGAAGGAGTAAATAAAGGGGAAAAACTATGAAGCTTCATTATTCATAAAATGAAAGGGGGCTACAAAGAGCCTTTATTCAAAAAAGCAACAAAACCAGAGTCTCAAAAAATAAAGAAAGGAATCATTCAGAAAGAAGGCTCTCCGAAAATCGCGACCCTACAACGGATCTCGGGGTTGCAGCCTAGGAGAAGCTACCCGACTGATGGTTGATCCCTCCAGATAGGAACAGATGACGCCAATACTCTTATTCCGGATTCCAATGTTCCACAAGCTTTTCCAGCCATTCCTTCATGAGCGCCCATCTAGCCGAGGCTTTCACTTGCTGAACTAGTAAATCCCGGCAAGCCATCATGTCCTGCACCTGGCTACGAAGAAGGAATACCTCACCGATCAATCTCCGGTGAGCATCTGTGTTGGGGTCGAAAACGGTTACGACGAAGTTAACGTCCAAATCCCAGAAGAAGAAAAACGTAGAAACCTTCTTCGACAAACACTTTTTTGAAATAGCTTCTTCTTTACGAAAAGCTTTGCGGAGGAAACGCGAGTCATCGGACAAAGAGCTCGAAAAGGATCGTTACGCAGTGACCGAACACATGCTCCGCTCGGTCGCTACGTAGCAACGAGCCAAGGCTCGGTCGCTACGTAGCGACTGAACGTCCATCCCTCTCAGTCGCTACGTAGCGACCGAGCTCGAGTCGAAACTCGGTCGCTACGTAGCGATTGAGCTCGAGCCACTACGTAGCGACCGAGCTCGAACTAGCGACCGAGCTCTTCCGAAACGTCGATACAACATTAGTCCATGGGTTCTCGTCTACCCTTCGATGCTATCTCCCGAAGACCATAGCGAACCCATTTCACGATTCCCTGCCATTCTAAGTTATCGATCAAACTTTACCGTAAAAACCGCGGAAAGTTTGTTCTTTATCGAAAGAAGCCGCAATAAACGCTTCGAGTCGGAAGACGGCCCAAAGGGACCTAAGACATGATTCGAAGCCCAACTTACGATTTCTTAATCAACAGCCCGTAAGCCGCATGACGGTTTACTCTTGGTTCACAAGGAAAGATAAATGTCAAGTTTCCGCGGATAAATACGAAATTTTGAAGATAATTACGAAGATCGGAAAAAATGGAATATCTCCATTTTTATGCTATGACGGCTTAAGGGCAGAAGGGGAAAAGCGTAAACCGACCTTGGAGCCAGTATATAAGGAGTCCTAGGCGAGAGGCATGAGAGAGCACTTTTGACAACAAACTTAGCACTTAGAGCGATTTTAGGCAATTTTCTGTTTTTGTTATTCGAGCTGCGACTCAATTAGGTTTTTGCCGTCTTAGGGTTTTAGAACTAGGAATCTCGCCGACAGCTCTCGTAGCCTAGGCACTTTCCTTGTTGTAAACACTCAAACGCAGATTCGGAATAAGAACTATCTTGCTCTCCTTTTTTCGATTTCTTATTTTATTACTGTTCTCGTTTCGTGTTCTGATTGCTTGGCGTGTGGTATTAGCAGATATCCGGGACCTTTGGGAAATTAGGGTTTTCCTAGTTTCCTTATTTAAACGGAAATCGACAGTGCGAATTTCGGTTCCCACAGTTTGGCGCTAGAAGGAGGGGGGGGGTACGGATCAATCTAACTCTCAACCACATCACGCTCAACCAGACATGTCAACTGACGACACAGATAACGTTCAGACTCCTCTTAACGGAGGCAGCAGCACTGATCTCCACACTCCCGCAGCGGACATATCCGCGGCCAACGCACCAGCCAACGCCGCGGCGCTCGAGGAGTTTAAAAAGATGTTCGCCACCTACGAAAAAAGGTCGGAAGAACAGGATAAGCTCGTGAGCACCTTGACCAAACAATTTGAAACTTTAACAGCAAGGACACGAGCAATCCTCCCCGCGGAACCACTAAAGTCCGCGGGAAAAGACTCGCATCGGAATTTCTTAAGCAATACTCTATGTTCATAGATAGAGAAACTTTCGATGTCGATCTCTGGAGTCTGTCCCAGAGGGAAGAGGAACCCCTCCGTGAGTTCATCAGCCGATTCAAGTTGGTAATGTCCAGGGTCAGCGGGATAAGCGACAAGGTGGCCATCGATGCGCTCAGAAAGGCGCTCTGGTAGAAGTCGAAATTCAGAAAATGGATATCCCTCGAAAAACCGCGGACGATCCAAGATGCCCTCCACAAGGCGACGGACTACATCATGATCGAGGAAGAAACGAAAATTTTATCGCAAAAACATAAGTCGGCGAGATCGTCCTCAAAAGATGTAGACCCAAAAACGAGGAAGAAGATCCCTCGTAACGACAAGTACGTCCATCACGAGGGGGAAGAACTCCAAGGAGCGCATAATTACGCGATCGGCTCAGACCAGGGCCGAACCACGGGTAACACATGGACTCACAACCAAGGATATGATGAAAACACCTTCTGCGAGTTCCACCAGTCCCGAGGACACTCCACGACTAACTGCAAGGTCTTGGGAGCAAGGCTGGCCGCGAAGCTACTAGCTGGAGAACTCTCGGAAGTGACCACCAAGGCTGCAACGATACGGTTTCGGCCACCAAGGCTTACCAGCGGAAGGCGGAGTCAAGTGCAAACTGGCCTACATGGTCTCCTACCCGAGATGATCAGAACTGCTTAATCACCTTCACAAAGGAGGAAGCCGGCGGGATCGATCAGCCTCACTGCGATCCGCTCGTCATAGACCTCGTCATACGAGATCTGGAAGTCGGAAGAGTACTCATTGACACGGGAACAACGGTCAATGTAATCTTCCGCGACACTCACAATCGGATGAACATCGAACTCGGAGAAGTAACTCCAACTCCGAAACCGCTCATGGGCTTTTCGGGCGAAGTATCGATGACCCTCGGATCGATCCAGCTCCCAGTCATGGCCAAGGAGATTACAAAAATCATCGAGTTCGCGGTAGTCGATCATCCTGCCATCTACAACGTGATCATGGGAACCCCATGGCTCAACGCTATGCAAGCCGTTCCATCGACGTACCACCTGGGCGTCAAATTCCCGACCCCAAACGAAGTCGCAGCTATCTGGGATGTCAGAAACAGTCGCGACTGTGCTTCCCCGCGGAACACAAGTTAAGACAGATGACAACCTCTGCAACGGCAAATCGTAAACGCACGAAGATCGATAAATCTTCGACCAACAACGTTTTGAGAAAATATGATTTAACATCGTCTGCTGACGCAGACGCTTCGGGTGTCGAAACTCAACATGAGTCCGAAACCGACACTACAACTCAACCGGAACATCCGGAAGAGAACACTGACCCAGCTACGATCATCTCGATCAAGGCGGTCAGCACGGCGACAACAGC
Source organism: Brassica napus (assembly GCF_020379485.1). Classification (NCBI taxonomy): domain Eukaryota; kingdom Viridiplantae; phylum Streptophyta; class Magnoliopsida; order Brassicales; family Brassicaceae; genus Brassica; species Brassica napus. Next base: position 281,714 of record NW_026014848.1, read on the forward strand.
CGAGTGAAAACGCTCGCGGCATAAAACAGAACTACGAGATGGCTTGATCCTCGAAAGGGGTACGTAGGCGGCTCGTCGAAAGACGAGTTCAGCTATCCCCCTCTCTAAAAATGGGGGGGGGGAGTGGGTGCGTATACTCGTATACTCCCACATAGGAAAAGATGCGTTATTGTAATCGAATTCTATAGAGATTTCGAAAATTTTTACGATCAATATGCGTCGCTCCTTTTTAAGACAAAATCGCAAAACAATCTCATTTCAGCACCAAAAATATACGTATAGTCTTCGAAATAACTGCGAGACATCGCCAAGTTAAAAATCGAGATGATACGAACAAATTGTCCGAATGCGACCACTACAAATCTTACACTCCGTTCGTCGATTGGCCCTGACGAACACATCAGCCGTCTTAAACAAACGTAACTTGATCACTCTTTTGATCTTTAAATGTCCAACACAAGGACGAAAGCGCGCTACAAAAAAAATCCGAAATTTTGGTCTAGCACTTCCAGTTGGCTTAAAAATTATCTCTGGAAAGATGCTCGATTCGTACCATACAAGTCGTATAAGCCGAGAACCTATCGCGGACTTTAAACCGGTACGAATCAGGAAGAAATCGCAACAGGAAAACAGATAGCCGGCTAGCCACCGCATAAACCTTAAAACCGAGAGTAAACCTAGGTCTTGCCCTAAACCCATAGCATTGGTCTCAGACATCTCAAAGACATGATATCTAAACGATACGAGATCCTAAAACATGTCTCTTCGTTCATATGTCAACGTTCCCGAAAGATCGTAAATATTTTTTTACGAAAACTCACGTCTCGAACAAACTAACAGATTGAACGCCTCAACGAAGATAAATATGAGAAGACAACTCATGTTTACTTCAAAACCCACTCTAAACAAAGTAACTCAAACAAACATCCATTATATAAACTGCATAGCGGTAGGGGTTCAAAGCCACCAACGGCCAATCCCGACAAAAACGCCCAAAATAGGCCCACACAAAGTTCGAAAGCCACACTCGGCCAGACATATATGAACAAAGGCCACACTCGGCCGCTAAATACTAGATAAAGGAAAAAAATCCTTCCCGTCAAAACACTCACAGATCGAAGTTAAAACTCCCGGACAAGGAAGCTCCGAATGCATCCGCGGGAAAGTTCACTTCCTCATCGTCACCGGCAAAATCAGTCGTAGTTTCTACGGTATCAGGGGAAACCGGGATGGGATCCCAGAATCCCTGAATCTTCCCATCGATCGGGGGAATGGTCGCCTCAGCGTGAGCATGATCCTTCATGCCACCCTTCATTAACTCCATCTCCCTCTCGAAAACATAGTCATCTTCCTGCGTCTTCCAAAGGCTCCCGACGGAGCCGCGACACTCACGGAAGTCGCCCAGCGAGTTGAAAGCGCCCTTAAGATTCCCGTACTCAACCTGGAATTGAGAAGCGCGAGTCTTCATCACCTCGAAGATTTTCCTCTTGCCCTTCCGTTCCGCCCTACGAACAGCCCTGGCATGATCACGAGCGAGTTGAGCTTCTCGCGCCAGCATCTCGTCTCGCATGCGAGCAAGATCCTTTTCCGCCTTCTCCGCCTTAAAGCGATAGATCATGGCCTCTCTATGGCTCGCCTCAATGGCCAATCCAACCAAGTTCAAACCTATAAAACCGATTGACACGTTATAAGCAAAAAATAATAATAACGATCGTCAGAATTCTTAAAGTTTATACCCCGTTAAGGATATGAGATCCTTCCGCAACAACTTTTGGCCTCCCTGACTCGCTCGTGGCCTGAGGAGCGTCAAAACCCGACAGAAGAACAGCGAAGAAATCATCGAAGTCCGGAATAGGGACCTCGCTCGTACCGCTTCCATCGCCGGAAGCAAGGTTCGGATCCCATCCTGGAAGCATGCAGTCGTCCACCGAAAACTCCAGGTCGCCGAGATCAATATCTTTCCCCTTCAAAGAGTTCGGCCCCGTCACAATCGTGGGAGCGGCATTGGGACCTTGGTCCTCAGGTTCGGAATCACTCCTTGTTTCTCCGCCCAAAGCAGGACCTGGATGTACAAATCTCAGCGCATTTCGAACTCTCTTCGGCGTAAAGGAAGTCCAGAAAAAAGGACCATTCCTGAGCAGATCTCTCATCGCAATAATGTCCTCAGGAAACGAAGCAAGAGGGTTGATAAAGGGACGATCGTTCGGCAACCTCCGAAACAGTGGGATACAACTCTCCTCAACGGACGCTGCGTCTACACGGACGAAGAAGAAAAACTACCTCCACGAGTTGAAGATAGAAGCGAACCCCTTTACCACTGACATGAAGTTCCGAGGAACCAGCCTGTACGTGTCCGTGTCCCTGATGATCTGTAATTGAAGAAGCGCTTCGAAGTGATCAACGGTGAGAGAGAGACCATGCTCGTAGCTCAGGACCAGGATCCCTTTGAGGTGCTGGATGCCGAGAGGATTCAGTTGCTTATCGCCACCCCGAAACGTCCCAACACACGGACGATGATCTCGTGGATCGGGAACCACAAACGGCAACGCACTACGAATGCCTCGTAACAAGTAAAGAAGCCCTCCGGGGACTACTAGTGCATTCTCCCTGACGAGGAACCCTGAATTCCACCGCGTCCGAAATATGGTAGAACGACCGCATGACCTCGAGGAATTCACTGGTATTCCTACTCGGCGCACCTGCCTCCACCGGGTGATGGTTCATGACCGGGAACGATTTTTCTTTGGGAGGGGTGATCGAACCGTAACACGCAACCCACCATGCCTCGTTCTCGGCTGGGTCTACCGAATGACGAACGAATTCCATCTTCGGAACACGAAGCTCTTCAGAAACGTTCGCGGGCAAGGACCCTTTCATCGAACTTCTCTCCTTACTCGACATCTCGTGTTTTTCTTTTAAAATCAAGAAGGAAATGATAAAGAGAAAGAGAACGAACTTTTCAAGAAAAACCTCTCTGTGAGAATGAGTAAGTGTGAAGATTGTGAAGAAATTACCTCCCTTCTTGTAGGGATGAGAAATTACTATTTACTTGCGGATTTTTGGACACGAACTTCGCCCAAATACACCAATCTCGTCTGAACTCGCCATACCGCGCATTGGGACCTCGCTAGAAATCCACGCTCCTAACGAGCTGGGGGGCTAACTGTTGGGGTCGAAAACGGTTACGACGAAGTTAACGTCCAAATTCCCGAAGAAGAAAAACGTAGAAACCTTCTTCGACAAACACTTTTTCGAAATAGATTCTTCTTTACGAAAAGCTTTGCGGAGGAAACGCGAGTCATTGGACAAAGAGCTCGAAAAGGATCGTTACGCAGCGACCGAACACGTGCTCCGCTCGGTCGCTATGTAGCAACCGAGTTTGAGCTAAGGCTCGGTCGCTACGTAGCGACCGAACGTCCATCCCGCTCGGTCGCTACGTAGCGACCGAGCTCGGTCGAGCCCGAGTCGAAACTCGGTCGCTACGTAGTGACCGAGCTCGAGCAGGAGCCCGGTCGCTACGTAGCGACCGAGCTCGAACCAATGTTCGGTCGCTATGTAGCGACCGAGCTCTTCCAAAACGTCGATACAATATTAGTCCATGCGTTCTCGTATACCCTTCGATGCTATCTCCCGAAGACCGTAGCGAACCCATTTCACGATTCCCCGCCATTCTAAGTTATCGATCAAACTTTACCGTAAAAACCGCGGAAAGTTCGTTCTTTATCGAAAGAAGCCGTAATAAATGCTTCGAGTCGGAAGACGGCCCAAAGGGACCTAAGACATGATTCGAAGCCCAACTTACGATTTCTTAACCAACAACCCGTAAGCCGCATGACGGTTTACGCTTGGTTCGCAAGTAAAGATAAATGTCAAGTTTCCGGGAATAAATACGAAATTTTGAAGATAATTACGAAGATCGGAAAAAATGGAATATCTCCATTTTTATGCTATGACGGCTTAAGGGCAGAAGGGGAAAGCGTAAACCGAACTTGGAGTTAGTATATAAGGAGTCCTAGGCGAGAGACATGAGAGAGGACTTTTGACAGCAAACTTAGCACTTAGAGCGATTTTAAGCAATTTTCCGTTTTTGTTATTCGAGCTACGACTCAATTAGGTTTTTGTCGTCTTAGGGTTTTAGAACTAGGAATCTCGCTGACAGCTCTCGTAGCCCAGGCACTTACCTTGTTGTAAACGCTCAAACGCAGATTCGGAATAAGAACTACCTTGCTCTCCTTTTTTCGATTTCTTATTTTATTACTGTTCTCATTTCGTGTTCTGATTGCTTGGCGTGTGGTATTAGCAGGTAGTTACCTTATTTTATTACTGTTCTCGTTTCGTGTTCTGATTGCTTGGCGTGTGGGACCTCTGGGAAATTAGGGTTTTCCTAGTTTCCTTATTTAAACGGAAATCGACAGTGCGAATTTCGGTTCCCACAATCTGTTGGGTATGGGCTTAGCCTTCCCAAAAGGCCTGCAAGACAATTATCCAGGCACATGATTACAAACAAAGAAAGTCGGCTCCTCGACTTGCGAGCCGACGATCGGCTCGGCTCTAGACTACTGTAACACTGTTTCGAATCATTGATCTAATAAAACACGTCTTTGTCTTGACCCACCGACGAGAACTCGTCCTTTCTCTTCAATAGTTTATTGACAGTCTCAGTTTAAACAGTTGGCGCCCACCGTGGGGCAGACAGAGTAGCGTCAACAAAAGATCATGACTCACCCGACTCGCCGTCAGACGACGAGTCACCGGTGACTGAAGGCGCTCCAACAGCAGCAGCCTTCGCAGAAACCATACTCGACAGGATGGCACAGAAGGCGACAATAGAGCAACTCGTTGCCATCGCCGCCATTTTAGCTCCGTTGGCCGGGGGCTTAGGAGATCCGGCTACGACTGTCCGAAAACAACTGTTCGACACTTACAGAACAGCCAGTGCCGGAAACCCCACAAACATGAATGCCGTACATGTCCAAACGCCCGGCGGCGTCGATTTCATCACCATCTGGGAACTCGCCGAACTTAAGCAATCAGTCCTGGACATGAAAGACCGGATGCTTGAAGGACCTACTTCAGCACCATTGATCGAACGCGTCCTCGGCGTAACTCTAAAAACCCCTTTTTCTCGGAAGATCACCGACGTTCGTTACCGGCCGACCGAAAAAATTTGCCTTCCGACGTACGCCGGAAAGGCGGACCCAACTGATCACATCACTGCTTTCAACATCACGATGGGTCGAACCAACTTCTCCGAAGAAGAAAGGGACGCCGGTTACTGTCGTCTCTTCGTCGAGAGTCTTCAAGGACCGGCCCTCGGGTGGTTCACTGGATTGGAGCGAGACTCCATCAACGACTTTCACGACCGACGACTGCATTCCTCAAGCAGTACATTATGTTTACAAGACAAGGAGCAACTTTGTCTGACCTTTGGAATCTATCTCAGGGATCGAGCCAAAGCCTCCGCGACTTCATGGAAAAGTTCAAAGCAGTCGCCTCAAAAGTTCAAGTCCCCGACAGTGTCGCCGTCGACGCACTGATGAATACCCTCTACTTCAAGTCCTTGTTTCGCGAGGACCTCTACAGAAATCCTACCACCTCGGTCCAGGATGCTATCGCTAGGTCGAACAACTTCATTCGAATGGAGGAAGATACAACAGCGATACTCAAGAAACTGAACACGGCAGCCAAACCGGCAACCGCCCCGAAAGCTCCCGAGGCACGCCAAGAACTCCGTCAGCACACCTCAGGCAACAAGCCTAACCAGCCGAAGAGTTTCGTCTATGTGGTTGAAGATAAAAACCCGCCTCCAGGACCGACTGTCGTCGTACGCGAAAAAGGTTGGAACGTCTGGGAAAATGACGAGAAGCCGCAAACCTCTTCGACGCCTTCAACTTCAAGTCCTGGCTCAGCTGAGCCAAATCTGTGGTTCAGCTTCCATAAATCTAAAGTGCATGATACGAGGAGTTGCAGGCATTTGGTCGATGCCCTTTTCTCATCTTATGAAAAGGGGACATCCAACGTCAAGTTGCCGAAGCCTAGGCCAAACAGCACCAAGAGCTGGAGCAAAAGCAAAGAAAAGAAAGCTCACAAGAACCATGATAAGTCTGGAACTCGCCAAAGCATACGGAGGATGACAAGCCAGAAGAGCAGGACGAAGATGAGGGTGAAGCACAAGTCGAAGAAGAGCAACCTCGTAATCGTCGACGTGTCAAAGTCATCCTCGCACGACCAAGTTCCCCCTCTGATGAAGAAGAGGACAAACAAGTCCATGACTCACACGAGTACTCCAGTAAGCGACCAAACGAGAGCGTCGGGTCAGAAGGGTCGAACGCCTTGAGAAACAAGCTCAGAAGAGAGTCGCAGACAACTGATCGCACACACGACTCACACGGCGATCTGCACTCAATCATCGAAAAGTCCAAGGCTAGGAAAATCGAGGACTCGAATGCTCGATTTCACCTCAGGCCACGAGTCATCGATCTTCGCGATAAGCTCAACTCTAAATCAGAAGATCTCAGGATCAAGCTCAATCGACCAAAGCGTTCAGATTTACGACGAAGGCTCGAGGAGGTGAAATCCAAGAGTTTCAACAAACACAAATCTGTTATCAAAGACACGTCCGTCGTCAAGGACTTACCTGTTGTCGAAGACTCGCCTAGCGACTTGAGAACTGAATTGAGAAACAAATGAGTCGTCGAATCAAATTTCTTAGACGTAATCATTGGTGGCTCACCTCCTTGCGGTGATTCTGTCCGGTCTGTAAAGGATTATTTACTACAGGCAATAACCTCGAGGAAATGGCCATCAAAACCTGAGAATGATCCCTCGATCACTTTCTCACCAGACGATGCCATCGGCGTCCACCTACCTCACAACGACCCCCTACTAGTCGAAGTAGGAATCACGAAGTGTGACGTCGCTAAAGTTTTGATCGATACTGGCAGTTTAGTCGATTTGATCTTTCGAGACACGCTCGATAAGATGGGAGTCGACTTGCGCGACATGAAACCATCATCTCGCTCCCTCACAGGATTCAACGGAGCTTTTGAGACAATGATCGGGATGATCAAACTCCCCGTCTACGCATGCGGAGTGACACGCACAGTCAAGTTCTCAGTCATCCGAACGAAGGCTCCTTAGAACGCGATCCTCGGAACCCCCTGGTTACATTCTGTTAAGGCAGTGTCCTCTACGTACCATCAGTGCGTGAAATTTCTAGGACCAAACGGTCAGGTGCAGACGCTTCGCGGAGAGCAGCAGGCCACTCGCGACCTACTCATTGCGACGGTGAAGATGCAACAATCGACTCCCCGCATCAACGCGGTAGCAAAGCAAAATCAACCTCAAAAAGATGAGATCCTAGAAGTCACCATCGACGACTCTGATGAGAGCAAAGTAGTTTGAGTCAGAGCCTTCCTCGACGAAGAGATGGAACGTGCAATCATTGACTTCCTCAAGAAGAACGCATCAACGTTCGCTTGGGCGACATCGGATATGAAAGGAATAAACCCCGCCATCACATCCCACGAGCTGAATGTCGATCCAACCGTCAAGCCCGTTCGCCAGAAGAGACGCAAGCTCGGCCACGACCGAAGCAAAGCTGTCAACAAAGAAGTTGAGCGACTCCTCGCAGCCGGCTCAATCACAGAGGTGCGATACCCTGAGTGGCTAGCTAACCCGATCGTCGTCAAGAAGAAGAACGGAAAGTGGCGCGTCTGCGTCACTTTAACGATCTGAACAAGGCTTGCCCAAAAGACAGTTATCCGCTCCCGCATATCGATAGACTCGTTGAGTTGACTGCCGGAAACGAGCTCCTGACTTTCATGGATGCATTCTCGGGCTACAATCAGATCATGACGCATCCGAATGATCAAGAGAGGACTGCGTTCATCACTGATAGAGGAACTTACTGTTACAAAGTAATGCCGTTCGGTCGTAAGAACGCCGGAGCGACTTACCAAAGACTCGTCAATCGAATGTTCGCCGACAAACTGGGGAACATGATGGAGGTCTACATCGATGACATGCTGGTAAAGTCACTCCGCGCGACGGACCATCTAGACCATCTTAGAGAATGATTCAAAACATTGAACGAATATGGCATGAAACTCAATCCAGCCAAGTGCACCTTCGGCGTCACCTCAGGAGAGTTTTTGGGATACATCGTCACCCAGCGAGGAATTGTGGCAAATCCTAAACAGATCACCGCCATACTCGACCTCCCCAGTCCAAAGATCAGCAGAGAAGTCCAGCGACTCACGGGGAGAATCGTGGCCCTGAATCGCTTCATTTCCAGATCAACGGATAAATGCCTTCCCTTCTACGAGCTGTTGCGAGGGAACAAACATTTCGTTTGGGACGAGAAGTGCGAGGAGGAGTTCAAACAACTCAAGGAGTATCTTACGACTCCTCCCGTATTTTCCAAACCCGTAACCGTTGATAAACTCTCTCTTTATATCGCCGTATCCGCGACTGCGGTCAGCAGCGTCCTTATCCGAGAGGATCGAGGAGAGCAGAAGCCTATCTTCTACACGAGCAAGCGCTTGAATGATCCGGAAACTCGATACCCCACCCTCGAGAATATGGCCCTCGCCGTTGTCACGTTGGCAAGAAAGCTACGCCCTTACTTCCAGTCTCACACAATTGAAGTACTGACGAATCAACCGCTCCAAACGGTGATGCAAAATACAAATCAATCTGGACGGCTATCATAGTGGGCTATCGAGCTCAGCGAGCACGACATTGTTTCCAAGAATCAAACTGCTGCAAAATCTCAAGTCCTCGCAGAGCTTGCGCCAGAGCTCGATCAAGATCTAATCTTTCCAAGTCAAAATTGGATACTCCATATCGACGGATCGTCAACAAACGAAGGATCAGGAGCGGGAGTACAACTGTAATCCCCAACAGGAGAGTTAATCAGACAGCCGTTCAGCTTCGGCTTCGCCGCTTCGAACAATGAAGCAGAGTATGAGTCATTGATCGCATGACTACGACTCGCCAAGGCAGTTGAGGTAAAACGCCTCAGCGCGTACTGCGACTCCCAACTCGTAACCAGTAAGTTCAGTGGCGACTACAACGCCCGTAACAAACGGATGGATGCATACCTCAAGGCCGTTCAAGCACTCGCCAAAGACTTCGAATTCTTCGAACTCACCAAAGTACCCAGAGGAGAGAACGTGTGCGCTGATGCCCTCGCTGCCCTAGGTAGCAGACTGCACGATCAGGTGAAACGTACCATTCCTATCCACAAGATCGACAAACCAAGCATCGATCTACCTCCTAATGAGACCACCGTCGTAGCATCAATAACCGAAGCCACGACCATGGATCAAATCCTCGAAGCGGAATCAGCTGACGCCACCGACTGGAGGACGAAATTTATCGACTACTTGGTTGATGGAAAGCTACCTCCCGAGAAATGGATTTCGAGACGGCTCAAGACACGGAGTTCCCATTACGTCGTCCTCGATGGAGAGCTCCATAGATGGACCGCAACCAAGGTGCTTCTAAAGTGCATCAACGGCGAGGAGACGCACCTAGTCATGGCTGAAACGCACGAAGGCGCTGCAGGAAATCACTCCGGAGGTCGAGCACTTGCTTTAAAAGTAAAAAGTCTCGGCTTTTACTGGCCAACAATCAATGCAGACTGCGAAGCTTACGCCCAGGGATGCGATCAATGCCAGAGACACGCCTCGACGATCCACTCCCCGACGCAGCTGCCGCGAACAATGACAGCTCTGTACCCTTTCATGTGATGGGGAATGGACATAATCGGCCCACTGCCGAGCTCTTGACAGAAACATTTCGTCCTAGTCTTGACAGACTACTTCACGAAGTGGATCGAGGCGGAAGCTTTCGCAAGCATAAAGGAAACAGAAGTCCAACGGTTCGTGTGGAAAAACATCATCTGTCGCCACGGCCTACCCTACGAGATAGTGACCGACAACGGCTCCCAGTTCATATCAAAAAATTTTGAGAATTCTGCGAGACAACCAACAAAATCATAATCGACGGTTTGAAGAAATGCCTCGACCTGAAAAATGGGTGCTGGGCTGATGAACTAGACGGTGTTCTCTGGTCACATAGGACAACTCCTCGAGGAGCAACGAAATCAACTCCTTTCTCAATGGCACATGGAGTCGAAGCCATGGCTCCCGCCGAAGTAAATGTAACCAGTCTACGACGGTCGAGGATGGGCAGAACATTGAACTCAACAGCGATATGCTCTTCGACGCCCTGGACGCTATAGAAGAACGCTGCGACCAAGCTCTGCTACGCATCTAGAATTATCAGCATCAGATCGAAGGCTACTACAACAAGAAGGTCAAGTCTCGACCTCTCGAACTGGGCGACATAGTACTGCGCAAAGTGTTCGAAAACACTAAGGAGCTGAATGCAGGCAAGCTCGGAACTAACTGGGAAGGGCCTTACAAAATTGTTGAAGTTGTTAAACCAGGAGTCTAACTACTGTTGAGCACATGCCTGAGGATCGAGCACTTGACAGTCTTGCTCGATCGCCGAATCTCTAAATCAACGAGTGAATGACAATTCTGTCACTATCACTGGCCAAAAAAAAAAAAAAAAAGTGAATGCGCATCCACTGCCACTTTCACTAACCAAAACGAACTACGAAAGGATTGATCCTCTCCTAGAGGTACGTAGGCAGCCTTTCACCAGGTCTAGCTATAACAAAAACAATCTCCCAACATGTAGGAGCGCAAATTGTTTTAAGTGATGCTTACGCACGAGCACGACCTTGTCTCTCGGACAAACGTACTAGCACTCACACCCACTAACGAGCATGTCCTGATCAGACACATGCTCGAGGGATTTTCGGTCGTATCGCGGTCCTGACCCATGCGTTCAACACAACAACTTTCAATCATCTTATAATCCTCTAAAGCCGGGCTTGGCCAACCTAACATTTTTTGGATTACTTCAAGATCGAGTGGAAACCGTTGTTGATCGAAAATATAAACGATTGTCTTTGAAACTCGAAAATTTAAACTGTTCTCGAGGACTCGAACTGACGGCATAACGCGTCAAAATTTTATAAGACCGAGTCATCGACTCTCCGGTTTAATTCAAAACATCGACCAAATTGCCAAATCATAATCGTTTAAACCCAATATTCAAAGTAGAATTCAGCGACTCGTCGAAAGCCAACTGGCACTTTCGAGTCCACGAAACTATGTCTCACTACAAAGGCAAACTTTGTTCTAGAAATAATTTATGAGGAAAACAAACTTACTGAAGTCTGAAACAAAAGAACCGCAGAGCGAAACAAGTTCAGATATTACATCGACAAAATCCTCCGAGGGCTATAAACAGAAAGCTTAAGAAAAACAACAACAACATATCAAATTAGTCCTCGATACGATCGGGGCCTCCTCGATGACCTGAGCTTCGAGCTGATCCGAAGCACCTCCAGTCTCATCCGTTGGCAGAACAGGTGGATTCTCAGCTTCATCAACCGCTCTCTCTTCTCCTTGCGGATTGCCCACGATGACAGGTTCAATTTCATCCGGTTTCTCACCACCCACCTCTTCAGTCAAAAAGTCTGAGAGGTCAAGCAGGTTAACAGGCTCCACTTTCGTCTCCTCGACTCCCAGAGTAGGAGTGGGAGTAACACCACTAGCTCTGAGAGTCGGGATAACCGGACCTTCATTCACGACGAGGCCGGCCGAGAACACAGCCGTGTCCGAAACAAGTGGAGCAGTCGTGTCCTCGGGCCTCACGACCTCGCTAGCAATCCCACGTTCCTGAAAAGACGACTCCCCGAGCTCTCTTCCAGTCGGGTCATCCAACTTTTCGGTCACATGATCACCCTGAGAACTACTCGGAGTTTGGAGGAAGGCAGCGGTTCCAGCGTCAATCAGACCTGCATTTGACCCGTATGGGTCGATCGCCGCCAACACATTCTCTTTAAAGAAGGGGGATCGAAGACGAAGAGGAGATAGACAGAGAAGCTCTTCGGGAATCCCGCTGACGGCTAGGCGTTTAGCTTCAGCCTCGTACTCTTTCTCTTGTTCAGCGAACAAGTCAATCATCTCCTGCGGAATATCGGTCCCACTCTTCTTAAGTGCCTCAAGGCATTTCTTCGTCCCGAAGGCTTGGCTCTGCAAAGACCTCGCCGTTTCGAACTCGCCACGACGCTTCTCGAGATCTCGAATTTTAGCGACACGGTGATTGCTCTTAGCAATCATGGCCGTTTGTACATGGACTCGCTCGTGTGTGACCTCGTAACCCCGAAAATCCCTTAACCTATTGACCTCCTTTAAGTGCCTCAGAGCCGTGGACACCATCTTCTCTTCTAAGGCAGCTTTCTCTCTAGTCCAAGCATTCTTCTCCTCTTCGAGTCCTCGGATCTTCGCGCCGGCAGCCTCGAACTTATCTTTCAACTCCCGAACTTCTCCAAGAAATGAGAATTCTGAGCCTTCTTTCTGGCAAGCAACCGAGTCTGCTCTTCCGCAACCTTATCGATCGTCGATTTAAACTCCTTTGCCTTGCGATCGTGAGCTGTGTCCTTCGCCCGAAGGAGCTTGTCAGAGTGTTTTAACTTGGACGTGGCCTCCTTGAGGGCCGAGTCGTACAACTCGACGACGAAGTTCATGCTTCCATCACTCTGTATGGACGAAAGAAAGGATCAGAAACAGGAATATAAAGGAGACGAATCAAGGAGAATAGGTCTTACCAAAATTTTGGTCCTCGCTGCATCAACATATGCGTCCTTGAAGATAAGGTCCTTGACTGCAGGCAAGTCCCTGCGACCACCTTTAAACTGTCGAATAAGTTCAGCGCATTCAGACGGGGTGTAAGAAAGTGGAGTCTCGCTGACATACTTGAATTCCACGTGATCGCGAAATTTGACCCGACGCTCCTCCGAGGCTGAACCACCTTCAACGATAGTCGGAGGTGCAGCTGAAGGAGTCTTCGCAGCAGAAGCGGATTCAGCAGGAGTAGATGACTCATGACTACGGGAAGTTTTCTTCCTCTTCGGCAAAACGATCGGGGAGTCGTTCAATTCGACGACTGCTCGAGTCGCAGCATCACGAGAGGAACCTTCCTCGGTGGCAGTTTCGCGGCCCTCAATGTCCCCGATAGGCTCCGACTGTCCCTCGACATGCTTCTTCTTTTTCTCCTTTTTCTTCTTCTTCTTTGGAGGCCCATCAGACTCGGTTCTCGCTTGAGAAGCAGCCGAAGCAGAGGAATCAGGAGCGGATCTCTTCTTCTTATTACCATCGGTCACCGATGGCTCAGCAGTCTCCCGTTCAGAGGTCCGCATCAGATCCTCCCTCGAAGACTCAGCATTTACCGGGCCTACAGATGGCCCGGGGGAAACAGCGAGAGGTAGAGGAGCGGGGGAGTCGTCTCAAGAGGAGCGGAAGAGGCTCCGCTTAGTCGTCTCACTAGGCTTCGTCGATCGTCGGCACTGAGAGTCGCAGAAGATGCCTTTTTCGCTCCGCTTAGCTTACTTCTTGATTAATGCACCCAAAAAAGACTAGAAGGGAATCGTCGGGCGGCTCCTCGAAGGCAAAACCGTCATATTTGACATAAAAATAGAAGCGCTGCCAGTTAGCCGTCCTGCTTGGATGATCAATAATTACGTTGTAGTTGGGCCTCATATGAATCGAGAATAGACCGTCCCCCATGGATTTCGTATAGGTCAACTCCTCGAGAGTCCGTACGCTCATCGAAACATCGATCTCCGCCGCCGTCACCATCAATACTACCGAAATACGGAACGCGCCATTAAAGAGCTGACTTATCGCTGCGTCGCGACGTCTCACATAAGACGTGATGAGTCGAGAAATCGGAAACCAGAGCTTGGTCTCGCTCTGAAAATATGACTCCTAGACGCACTGGAATCCCAACGGAGGGGACCACGGCCTTTGAGATTTTGTCGGGATCAAGAAAGTCACCCCGGCTCCTCCACATTTTCTCAGCAGAGCCTTCACGCTGCTAGGAGTCGAACGAGTCTCCTCGACGTTCTCCCACGACTCTCCTTCTACGACAGGAGAACGCATCTGCTCCGCCGCGAAAGCCGGAAGATCCTCGAAGATTCCCTCGGGGTGATAACAACACGGAACGAAATCAGGAAGAGAAACCTCTCCATCGCTCGCTCCATCCTGACCGTCTCTCAATATTAATGTCGCACTCTCTCTCTCTTCGCGGAGCTGACGCGCTGAGTCAGCAACGAGGACTCGTTGAGGCGTGTCCATGTTCTCTGTATCCATCATGGCTTCACGATGAATCGTCTCAAAATCAGAAGGAGAGTTCGACACAACGACATGTGCAGGACTTGACTCGGTTGCTCTCGCCACGGCTTTCCCTTTCTGAGCCCTAGAAAGCTTACCGCTACCGCCCGACGACATCCTCAAAGCTAAGACTACAAAGTTAGAGAGAGAAGCGGAAAGTAAGAGAGAGAAAGTTCCTGAGCTGGGTGAAAAGTGGAGAAAATGAGACGCGAGAGGAGTATTTATAGATAGAGGAGCGCATCGCACCCCGAGGAGTCATCATTAGACCTAGATGGGCCTAGGTCGGCCCATTTAGGCGCGTAGAGCTCACCGAACGTCGTGAATTTTCGACTTCTCGAGGAGAACCGAAACCGGTCCAAATCGAAACCAACAGTCAGCTCCAAAACCAGAATTAACCACCGGTCCGAACCAAAACCGGTCAGATCATCGAGCGCGAGCAGATGAGTCGATTGCATAGTCGAGGAGTCGACTGAGATCGTAGACCTGATATAGTTGTCTCGCAAACCCTACTTTCAAATTCGCTGAGTCGGCTACGCTACTCACCAGCGAACTGGGGGGACTTACTGTTGGGTATGGGCTTAGCCTTCCCAAAAGGCCTGCAAGACAATTATCCAGGCACATGATTACAACAAAGAAAGTCGGCTCGTCGACTTGCGAGCCGACGATCGGCTTGGCTCTAGACTACTTTTGGTCGTCGAGACAACTGACTGAACGTCATCGGCTCGATGACTTGCTCAGCGGTCTGACGCCCCGGCCCAATCACTCGAGGAGGCCCACCGAGACAGAGCGCATTAGGTCAACGAGCATTTGTCTATAAAAGGAGGAGGAAAGGCAACAAGTGGGGGATCCACAAATTACTACACACACACTTTCGGCTAGACTTAGGGTTTTACATCTTACATCTCGCCGACTTGTATGGTCCGACGAACTTATCTTCGCCGGACTATTTCATCCATTCTCTTCCCCTTTTGTAACACTGTTTCGAATCATTGATCTAATAAAACACGTCTTTGTCTTGACCCACCGACGAGAACTCGTCATTTCTCTTCACTAGTTTATTGACAGTCTCAGTTTAAACAGCATCCACTAAAGGGTCACGGTTATGCATAACCTCAACACTTGTTGATAAGGTGGAAGACAGACCATTAGCCGATAAAGCATCCCTCACTAGTCTTGGCCGAGGAGTGTAAGAAAGATGTCGCTTCCGTGCTTTAGCCTTCTGATACTCATCACAGACAACCGACACCGGGAGCCTCACCACGTTCCCTGGGAAAAGCAATGTAAGAAATAAACGAGACAAAATCTTACCGGATAAAAGGGAATGCTTACCCCAAACACGACTTTGACGCAAGGCTTCCCTGCTGACCAGAAAAGTCACCCATCAGAATCGTCGAGGAACTCCCATTATAAGCTTCACTACTGCTTCTCCAGCAAAGGAAACCGGGCGGGACACATTTGACAAAGCAAAAGCCAAAACATCAAATCGGGCTCCCAAAGGAATGAAAAAACTCAAAGCCCAAAGAAGAACTTACCAACGGTACGCCAAGACGTAGGATAACCAACCGTCTTCTGGATCTTAACGAACACGTACTGGCTGTTCCAACCAGTCCCCTATTCCAGACCAGGGTCTGGCACTATAGAACCGCTGACTTCTTGCCAAAGACGGAGAAGCTCTGGGCTTTTGACGGCGTCTAGGAGACGGTGGAGCGTGGAGCTCTGATGTTTCCTAAGGAGGAGCTTGTGCGTTGATGTGAGGGGATAGACCAGGAGGCTGGTGCCCGTTCAGTTGATGATAATGCTCTTCTTACTCTTCAAGAGTTTGTATTTTCGAAATTTTCCTTTTTATAGGAGGGATTTCCTTTTTTCTGCGAGGATCGGATTTCCTTTTCGCCGTTTATCCTTTACGTCAGGGATTCTTCAGGATATTTGGAAATATCCTTACTTCCTTTTCTAATCCTGCGAAAAAGGAATGATCCGGATATATATAAGGAGTCGTAATATCTTCTAGCTGGCCTCAATCCAACTCTAGCGCTGATTCCTAATTGAGAAAGATGAATCCCAAGCTGCCCTCGTTTTCGTCCTTACTTGTGGGTGGTCGTCCAAGGCCAGGTGCAGGACATGATGGCTTGCCGGGATCTACTAGTTCAGCAAGTGAAAGCCTCGACTAGATGGGAGCTCATTACGGAATGGCTGGAAAAGCGCGTGGAACATTCGAATCCGGAAGAAGAGTATCGGCGTCATCTGTTCCTGTCCGGAGGACTTAACCATCATTCGGGTGTTGGGGTCAAAATCGGTCACAACGGAATCAATGTCTGAAAGTCCGTAAAAATCAGCATGAACGTTTATACGAAAAGTAATCTTCGTAAAAAAATCTTTACGAAGAGCCTTGCGGTAAAATCTAGCTTAAATCTCGATCAAGCCAAGTACCGATTATCTCAAGGCAACAGACACGTATCCAAACCAGCCACATACGAGCTCGAGTATAGCGATCGGACCACGGACAAGCAAAGCACGATCGCTACGCAGCGACCAAGCATGCACACTGCTCGGATGCTACGTAGCGACCGAGCTCGAGCCAAGCTCGGTCGCTAAGTAACGACCAAACACGCGTACCACTCGGTCGCAACGTAGCGGTCCCTCATAAAACCCGCAGAAACAACGCTACTTTGACATATGTATACATATCACCGATTTACAACCTTCGTAAAACTGATCCCCATTACTTACGCGAAAAATCTTTCGTACAATCAGACCAAGTCTTACGAAGAAACTTTCTAAGGTTAACATAACAGGCGTTATGATGAAGTATGTTTTGTATAGCAAACGCAAACGCAAACCTGTAAGATCTGATTTTCGATGATCAATCTAAACTTTATCTCTTCGCATTACGATATAATAGATCTCATTTTTTTGCCCTGCGGCTCGCTGGCTTCTGCCTTTCTTTTCCCTCGGTCACATCTGAGAAGGCAGTCATTCCGCCGCTGACTCCACACTGGTTATGTGGCAAACCGCTTGGGCTTCGTCTTCCTCAGAAAAAAAAGAGTCAATTTTCATAAGACTATAGGTCACATTATACAGAACATTCGTCGTATAATTGAAACCTAGAGCGGAGAATCGTTTTCTATGACTATCAGCCATATTAGCACGGATAACCCCGGCAAACTTGGCCTATCAATCTCGACAAGCGCTCTTTGGCCCTCGGTCAATTACGCCGTCCACTAAAGGTCCAAACCAATATTTGCCATCCCCTTTAAGGACGATCGTAAACTAACATGACCTTTAATGTTAAAGTACCATGGTCTAATCCTTGACCTACAACATCCTTGGCTATCTGAGTGAACACATCCTTCACGCCAGGCCAAACTATTTGAGAAACCATCGCTCCATCACTTAACGGCTAAACGACAATCTACGATTTGTCTAAAAACGTCGTGTGACTATTAAGAGAATAATTATCGTATAGCCCACAGTCCGAAATCATATGATAAATTCTGCGTAATGAAACTCAGTCCTAACAACCAAATGGTTAACGGAAAATCTGAACTTTTCAAAAATTGACCAAGTTCGATACGCTCCACAATTCACTTTAAGCCCGCAACGTTTTACCCATAATAAGCGGCATGTAAGGAAAAATTCGTAACAAAGCTTCTAGAGCTATACAAAACATCCTAAAAAATGCACGAAATAGATCTCGAAAGGCCAACACTTCACAAAGCACTATGGAGGCAAATGCTTCTTCCCATGGACAAATTTACGCGACTCCTCAGTCCTAAGTTCTCGATCCCAAATCAAATTATTAGCATCAAAACAGGAACAACAATTTTGGCCGCGAACATCCGTAGTCAAACCAGAATGTTTCTCAAACGCAGGGCTAAGACTAAACCCTTGCAACGTCGCGAAATATCTTCAAGCCCGCGAACATTTCAAGTACGAAACGAGGCATACGAAAGAATAACAAATCTTCAGCATCGCGAGACGTCGCAGACGCCTGAAGATTCATTCTTCGACGAAATTTCCTTCCTCGATAAAAACACCTTCTTGGAAGACCAGACAGTCATACGCACTAACATCTTCTCAATATATACCCTTCGCGAAGACTCAAAATGGTAATTTTTACCATTAAGTTTGTTGCTGATCACAACAAACTATTAACGTCCTAAACAGACTTAGCCATCTAGTAGAGATGACTCTCGTACATCCGACACAAGGATAATAGCGCAATAAAAGAAACCCAAATTTTTTGGTCAACACTTCCAGGAGGCTTAAAAATTTTCATTGGAGAGATGCTCGGTTCCAACCATACAAGTCGTATAAGCCAAGAACCTATCGCGGAATTCAAATCGGTATGGAATCATGATGAAACTGAAACGGGATATGTAAGTCGAATTAGTCATCGCACCCTCTGAAACCAGGAGTAAACCTAGGTCTTGCCCTAAACCCAGCGCACTGTTCTCTAACATCTCTAGGCATAGTATCCAACACCCTGACACGAGTTTCCAAAATTTGTCTCTTTGCCAATATTCGAGCGTCTTCAGAAATCCCGCAAGTTTACACACTGCAGAAAACTCTCGAAACAGATCACGAATATAGCAGTTCACACAGAGTTAGATTACGAGATGACAACTTGTAGTCTTCCTTCTACACCCATATAAAATGCCATCGGCAGCAACACGCCTGATAATCTCTACACATAAACTAGACCGTAAAGGTCTCGCTGGAAAACTAGTCATAAAACCTTAACTCCAAGACGAACTACGAAAGGTTTGATCCCTTCAACAAGGATACGTAGGCAGCCGTAATAAGGCGCAGCCCCAATCTTATCGCTTTCTACTCTTAGAAGAGCGAGAAGACCACTTACCACAGACCTTTTCAACCATTAATTCCGCTTAACTCACCTAACTTACCTAACTTGCCAAGCCACTCACTAGAACCTCACGCTAGAAGCTCATGGTTCTAACGAGCTGGGGGGCTAACTGTTGGGGTCAAAATCGGTCACGACGAAATCAATGTCTGAATGTCCGTAAAAATCAGCATGAATGTTTTTACGAAAAATAATCTTCGTAAAGAAATCTTTAAAAGAGCTTTGCGGAAAAATCGTGCTCAAATCTCGATCAAGCCAAGTACCGATTATCTCAAGGAAACGGACACGTATCCAAACCAGCCACGGACGAGCTCGAGTATAGAGATCGGACCACAGACAAGCCAAGCAAGATCGCTACGCAGCGAGCAAGCATGCACACTGCTCGGTCGCTACGTAGCGACCGAGCTCGAGCCAAGCTCGGTTTCTACATAGCGACCGAGCACGAGTACCGCTCGATTGCTACGTAGTGACCGAGCTCGAGCCAAGCTCGGTCGCTACGTAGCGACCGAGCTCGAGCCAAGCTCGGTTTCTACGTAGCGGCCGAGCACGCGTACTGCTCAAAGACCATAGCAAGCCCGTTTCATGTTTCTCGTCATTTGAAGTCATCAATCGAACTTTACAATAAAAACCGCAGAAAGTTCATTTTATCGAAAGAAGCCGTAATAAACATTTAGAGTCAAAAGGCGGCCCAAAGAGACCTATGACGTGACTCGAAGCCCACTTACGATTTCTTAACCAAAGCCCATAAACCGTAGGACGGTTTATGCTTGGTTCGCAAGGAAAGATAAATGTCAAGTGTCCGCGGATAAATACGAAGTTTTCGAAGATAATTACGAAGATCGAAAAAATGGAATATCTCCATTTTTAAGCTATGACGGCTTAAGGGCAGAAGAGAAAAAGCATAAACCGACCTTCGAGCGAGTATATAAGGAGTCCTAGGCGAGAGGCACGGGGGGGGGGGGGGGGGGGATTTTCTCAGAACAAACTTAGCTCTTAAAGCAATTAGGCAACTTTCCGTTTTTGTTATTTCGAGCTGCGACTCAATTAGGTTTAGCCGCCTTAGGGTTTTTAGAAATAGGAATCTCGCCGACAGCTCTCGAAGTCAGGCTAATACCTTGTTGTAAACGCTCATACGCAAATTTGGAATATGATTTCTCCTTGCTCTCTTTTTACGATTCCTTATACTTTATCGTTATTATCTCGTGTTCTGATTGCTTGGTGTGTGGTATTAGCAGATATCCGGGACCTCTGGAAAATTAGGGTTTTCCTAGTTTCCTAATTTAAACGGAAATCGACAGTGCGAATTTCGGTTGTGGGGTCGCGATTCTCAGAGGGGCCTTCTTTCTGAATGATTATTTTCTTTATGTTTTGAGACTCTGGTTTTTGTTGCTTTATTTTGAATAAAGGTTCTTTATAGCCCCCTTGATTTTATGAATAATGATGCTTCATGGTTTTTCCCCTTTATCTACTCCTTGTTGTTGCTACAACATGCTCCTGATAGTAGTGTTTTGCATGTTTCTTTTTTAAGAGGGTATTCTTTCGCCTGTTTCTCGATCACGGTGGGACTTTGTAGTCTATGGTCCTCTTTTTTCGTAGATTGAACAATAGGATCCGGGGAGATTACGATCTCTTCTTTGCGCTTGTTGAACCATGTACCAGTGAAGTCTCGCATTCCTTCATCTCCTCTGCCCCATTTGTCCTTCATTGTTGTAGTTGCATCTTCTATCTTCTGCAATCTATCTCCAAGACTCTCAAGATTGAACTGATGTCTCATAACTGTGGCGTATGTGTCAGTTGAGATCTCCTCTCCATGGTTGTGTGTGTTAGACATATCTGATGTCACCTTTTGTACTAGCCTCCCTCCCTCGGTTTGTAGCGTCGTCGACCGATGTATGTCTGTGAATGTCGATCGATGCATGTAAGCGATTGTCGATCGATGTCTGTCGACGTCTGTCGATCGATGTAGAGCAAGATACGTCGGTCGCACGCTGAATTCTGGCTATGTCTTGCCTCATCTCTTCCATGCAAGTAGTTAGCCAACTGATACTACCATTCAATGGATAGTAGACTCCATCAAGCTTCATCTGGAAGTCTTCTTTGTTCTTCTCTTGTTCTCTGCAGATTCCATATAACATCTCATTGATCTCGTCCTTGGTGTAGATCTCTATTACTAGCTTGGTTTGTGTGAATGAGCTAGCATGTTCTAGAAGATAGATGTAGTTGGGGTCATTTGTGCTCATTTGTCGAAGCTCTTTCCATTAGCTTTCTGATCTCCTCTGTAGACACATTAATGATTTGTCCATCCATATCTCTTGCACATCCCTGATCATCTCTGTAGACTCCATACTCATCTTTCTCTTCCCAGTAGAATTTTCTGGTTCCAAAAAGGTTAAAAGCTCTTCTGCCTAATTCAGGACATTTGTCGACCGATGTTGGAACGTCAACGTCAACGTCGATCGATGGTCGAGTAGGGTTGTGAGACCTCTGTTTGAAGCGTTTATCTATGCCACCAGATGTGTCATAAAACTCCTTTGTAACCTTCTTCTGGTGTTCGGTAATAGTGCGTTGTTGCATGAAGAGGTTGTCTGCCGCATTGGCTGTCTGCCGCATTGGCTGTCTGAAGGATGTCGGCAATATCCTCTCGAGATACGTGCAGTGTACATCCATCTATTGCTTTTGCGTAGCCATCTGGGACCCTGAAAATACCAAATTCGTCTGGATTTAGATATTGGTTATCAGATTTATCTTTTTTCGCTTACAGTGGTTTTTGGTTTTAGATGGCTGTCGATCGATGTTATATGGTTGATGTCGATCGATGTTGGAGGAATGATGTCGATTGATGGATGCATAGCTCTGTCGATCGGATGGCAGAAATGTGTTCTTTCCGAAGGAGATTCTGCTCGTTTCTGATCTGTTTCATCGCATCTTTGCATGTTGAGAAGTTCCTCATAAGTGAAACCCTCATGAAGTTCATCAGCTCCTTGATCACGGTATGCTGTCTCTACTGCGTAGCTCTCGGGATGGCGATCATATGCCCAACTTCCAATTGAGTAATCTCCATCTCAGGTAGCGTCGATGTTAGTGTCAATCGATGGGTAGTAGGCAATGTCGGTCGATGCTCGAAGGTGGTTTGGTTGATGAGGTTGAGTTTTGATCGATGCTGAACCGTTCCTGTCGATCGATGGCGACTTATTTTTCAAAGACGACTGGTGGAGAAGTATGTCTTCCTCGTCAAGAATCGCTCTTTGTTCTATGGCTTGTTCTTCCTCATAATCTTCATCATACTCCTCCGGATGCATGTTGTGTGCTGCCATATTGGGAGTGTAGTAATCTTTTTCCTATTCTCCTTAATTACTGTCTACCGATTCTTCTTATGCCCCGACGGTCGATTTTTGTTGGGTATTGCCGATCGATGTTGCAGTGAGAGTTGTCGATCGATGACGGTCTCCTGATGTCGATCGATGACGGGTTCCTGATGTCGATCGATGACGGGGTCAGAATGTCGATCGATCTTCACGTAAATAGGGCTGGGCGGATGTGGGTGTTTTGCTGCAAACTCCTCGTGAGTCATGATCCTCACGGCATTGCAAGATGCGGCTAACTCCGTAGGTGTTGTCGATCGATGTCCAGGAGAGGATGTCGATCAGTTTTGGGTGACTTCTGTCGACCGATGTTCGTGCCTTGGCGTCGATCGACACCAATGCGATCCGCCGAAACTCATCAGACTCTCTACTTCGAAATCTCCTTCTTGCAACTTCTCTTCTTTCACCACTTGACAGAAATCATCCCCAATGATGGCATTCATGTGGTGCTTCATCACATCATCTTCTACCCCTCTTGTCAAGGGTCTCTGTCTCTTAACAGCTTCTCCTGCTTCTTCACATGAGTGCTCAAAGTCTCAAACTTTGTGTTCAGGTTGGTGTAGACAGAATCAATCTTCCCATTGAAGTCCACTGTCATGCGCTTCTGTCCCTCGAGAACTCTATCAAGTATCTCCTAAATCTTTCTCTCTTGATTTGGCGGTGGTGGCTTCTGGTAGTAGGAGCTTCCATAACCCATGTTGTTGTTGTAGTTGTTGTTGTATGGTTTATGTCGCTGCGAACTCTGGTTGAAATTGCCCCTATTTACATAGGAGTTTCTGTTTCCACCCTGGTTTCCAGAACCTTGGAATCCAGTTCCACTGATGAAGTTCACATCTGCTTCCTCTTCTCTACCCTCTATTTCTACAGCCTCTGCATCTTCAACCATGCAAACCTGCTTCCCGAGAAGCTTGTGAACACTGTCCAGCTTTGCCTTCACTTCATCCATCTGATCATTCCCAAGGATAGTGGCAGACCTCTTCCTCTCAAAATTATTTTTCCTTGTGCTGTTGCTAGATGTTTGGTTTTCAATGACCTTCACTACCTCCTCTGGATTCATGGTGTTGAAGTTCCCATTGCTGGAAGCATCAAGAGCCATCTGGTATTGCACCGCGATGCCTCTGTAGAAAGTATTGAGCAGTTGTACTTCATTGAATCCATGGTGTGGACAGTCTCTCTGGTAAGACTTGAATCTGATCCAGGAGCTTCTGAATGATTCTACAGGCTCCTGAGTGAATGTAGCAATCCTTCTCCTCAAGTCTTCAGCATGTGCTTCATCAAAGAAGTTGCATAAGAATGCATTCTTGATGTCGCTCCAGGATGTTAGGGATCTTGGTGGTAGCTGATTAAGCCAATGCGAAGCATCTCCAGCAAGTGAGTACTTGAAGAGCTTGCCTAGGAGGTAGTCTTCAGAGACTCCCTCGAGGTAGTCTTCAGAGACTCCCTCGACTTTAATAGCATATATGAGATCCTCGAACCTCTCCAGATGGAACATAGGATGCTCGTGAGATAACCCATAGTAGGGTGTTTGTCCCACGAGTGTTTAGTACTGCAGCTTCAACTCGAAATCCCTCTGAATAGTTGGAGGTTGAATGGCTGATCTGTTGGTGTAGAACTAGTCTGGACGGTTGTAGTCAGCCAATGTTCTGGGTCGAGCGGCCTCATCTACAGGTAGAGTAGCCCATGTAGCTTCAGACTCAGGGATTGCAGCCCCCTGAGCGTCTATCCTTTGACCTATTGCATTACGCATATGACCTTCCTGGTCATACAGGTTTCCTCTCTCATCACGTACAAGAATCAAAGTCGCAACTGTTGGGGAAAAATACTCCGGTATCATTTCCTCCAGCATCCAGGCAGGACCCAGACCCTCGGGTCCCCGATAAGGGAACCCTCCCGGTCCCCGCTAGAAGGAACCCTGACTTCTGTCCCTGGAACCGAGCTTCCTTCCAAGAAATGGAAAACTTCCGATAAGGAGATCCTCATATTTCCGAATATGGAAGAGTTTAAGCTAAGGAAACCGACTCCTAGACAACTATATGAGGACTACTAAAACCCTAAAGCGATAGATCGACTTCCCCAAGGCTTAGAGACTAGAATTAGACGGCTAGAACTAGAGTTCTTATTCAATACTTTGTAACCTCTCTTGTTCTTTCTTACTCTATCTAATAAAAGTATCTTCAAGCCTATCTCTTTATTATCCTTCCTAAATCCTCACGAAATACCTATAAACTTACCTGGTTTACCAACTTGTCCAACGTTCCGTAGTACTCACAAAGAGCCTACACAAAAATCTCCTAACAGTTTGGCGCTAGAAGGAGGGGAGTAATCTAACTACGTGATGATGACGATGGATGAGCACGACAAACCAATTGAAGCTGCTCAAACAACGACTGCGCTTCAAAAGCGAGTAGATGTTTTGCAAAGCCAAATCACCGACATGCATCGAGCCCGACAGACTACCGGAGAAAACCCCGGCCTCTCTTCAGAAGTTCAAAGTCTGAACGAGAAACTTCACGAGCACTCCAAACAGCTGGAGCAAAGCGCCGAGAAGCTAAGCCAGCTTCATTCGGAGAACACCATCCTCTGGGACCAGAACCAAGCCCTCAACGCGACATGCAACAAGAAGCGTCGTTTCAACACCCGGGTCCAACCTATGGGAAATCTAAATACACCCAGCATCGAAGGAGGTACTATCGACAAGCCTCTCGCACCTGGGGTAGCTGGGTAAACTCAGGAAGGGACCGAAAATCCTCAAATTCACGACTTGGAAGAGAGCGATTCCGAGCTGGAACCCGAGAACGAAGCACCTAAGAGGGCCGCAGCAGCAGAGTCCTCCATAACCGCCTACCTGGAGCAGATTTTCTCTAAGCGATTTGACGCCATGCAGTCCATGGTAGAACGCTTACCAGGAGTAGCTCCCCCAATCCGGAGAAGCAACCCAGATTCCTACGCTGATACCCCCTTCGTAGAAGATATCGCCTCAGTCGAGATGCCTAGAAAGTACTCCTTCCCCAGCATCAAGATGTATGACGGCACCGGCGACCCCGATGATCACATCGCGAGGTACAAGCAAAGGATGCTGGCGGTTGCACTCCCTAAGGAATCCCGCGAGGCCACGATGTGAAAAGGGTTTGGTTCCACTTTGATCGGACCTGTCCTGCAATGGTATCTCAATCTCCCTACCAGGTCCATATCCTCCTTCGCGGGCCTGAGCGACAAATTCGTGGAGCAATTCGCGAGTAGTAGGAGCCTGGAGAAGACTTCAGATGGCCTCTACGTGATCCTCCAGCATCGGGTGGAACCCCTGCGAGACTACATAGCCCGCTTCAACCAGGAGAAAATGGCGGTCCCGGAATGCAGTATCCCTACTGCGATCTTCGCCTTGAAGAGAGGTCTACTTCCAGATGGAGGGCTATACAAAGAGCTGACCATGTATCCCTGCAAGACCATGGAAGATGTGGTGTCCCGAGCCTGGGCGCAATTAAAGTGGGAGGAAGATGTTGCCAGCCGTGCCAAGGCTTAGCCAAAGCAGGACCAGTGGTCAGCCCGATCAGATCGAGGAGACCAGGACGAAAGATCCTCCCAAAAAGGATCCAAGAACTCTAGTAGTAGAAACAGAGGCAGGTTCCACTATCAGCCTCAGGAGAAGGAAGAAGGGATTTCGGTATCTACCTGGCCCGATATCTCCCATCTCTCAATATCAACACCAGAGCTAGGCAGCACACTGAGACAGATGGGCCAACAAGTTAAGTGGCCTCCAAAGATGAAAGCCCCTGACGGGTGATCCACGTCATATCCGGAGGTTCAGAAGTAAGCGGAGTGAACCACACAGCCGCAAAGAAAAGCACCCGTAACACTAAGCATCGTCTGGAAACGATCCAACCAAAGCGCCTACTTCTAGGCACCGATGAGATAAGCTTCACAGCTAAAGAGCAAGAGAAGATCCTAGCTCCCCACCATGATGCCCTAGTTATCTCTCTCACCGTAGCAAACTGCTTGGTGAAAAGAATACTAGTAGACAACGGAAGCTCCAGCAACATTATCGTCCAGATGGCGTACCAAGATCTAGGGCTGGAGGAAAAAACTCTGACACGCAAAGTAACCCCACTCATCGGCTTCAGCGATGAAGTCAAGCGAACAGCCGGAGAGGTTATCCTCCCAGTATATGCTGAAGTGGTCAATATGTCTACCAAATTCCTGGTCGTAGATTGTCAATCGGCGTACAATATGATCTTGGGACGACCCTGGATTCACGACATCGGAGCGGTCCCCTCAACCTTCATCAGATGGTAAAATTCCCTACACCCTGGGGCATCAGAATAATTAAGGGAGATCAGGAGAACTCTCGATCCTGTTACCAGACCACCTTGAAGGGGAAGATAAATGTCTTATAGCAATTACATAAAAGACCTCGGACCCCGCAGACTCAGGGACCAGAGGTCAAAGATACAAGAAATTGGGGATCGGTCCAGACAAGCCGGACTCTGGATCATTCCAAGAACCCGAGGAATCCTCGAAGAACCTATGTCGACCGCTCCGCATGGTCTCCTCCGAAGCCCTTCAAAGTTGCTTCTGCTCGCAAGACAAAATCACCAAGAACCTTATCAGGTATCAGTCAGTGGTCTCACAGATAAGCAAATGGGGCCTGAGTACTCCAAGGAGACTTCCTCAGAAGATACATCAGACGGGTCTAGAGCAAAGGGCGCCTCGCAGACACAGGCTGGAGAAACTTAGCCAGGCAGGGGACCTCCAAGCCTGGCGCTCCAGTGGATGAATCTGACTACACATTTCATGGAGATGCTTAAAACCTTCATCAGCAGGAAACGGTGGTCCCTGAGCAATAAAGGCCGGGGCATGAAACAAATCTCAACCATGATACCTAGACCCAAGAAAGAAGCAGAGCTCTGCAGAAGAGGAGGAACCCTCCAACAAGGAGGCTCGTTCCAAAAGCAAGTCAAAACCTGCGGGTCACCTAGCAACAAGAGGTAAAACATGTCCTAACCACCGGGGTACCTCGCAAGCTGATATCTTGGACGGGCTCCGGACCATGATTTCTATTAATTATCTTATCTTTTATTTAAGCATTATGTTTCCTACTCCTATGTACGCTGAAACGTCTCCGGACAAAGCTTATATAATAAAATAGTTCCGACTATAAAAAGAGTAGTAGGAATGCCATAATACTTAAAGGGGCAAATGAGCTGGATCAGGTCCAAGAGACCTTCGATCCTCGCAAACCCTTAATGATAAGTGGTATGACCACGAAAAAACAAAACGGGTATGAGACATAAGGTAGGAATGGGTCTGCGCAAATGATATATGGTGTTTTAGACATCTTATATATATGCTTTACAATCGGTTTTCATGTCTTTATCGAGTCTTCCTAGTCCTTTTCGAGTCATTACAGGTCTTGCATTGGATGGGAGATGGACCAGCTGGAACAAAAGAGGCAGAAAACAGTGCAATTTGGTGATTTTCACGCAAAACAGTCTTGATGACTGTTCCTGGTCGAGCGGAACAACACGAGTGCCTGTTCCAGCGGCAGAGATTTTTAAGGAAACTACAACCTATTTCGGGATTTGCCCTAATCTCTCTATTTTCTCTCCCAGATGCCTGTGGCTCTGATATATCTTCTTTTTCTGTTTCTCCTGATTATTCTACACTATTTCTTGGAGAAGAAACCATACTCTAGAACTCCATTGTTGCGATTTGCTACCTTGAAAAGGGAGACAGCTCCATCTCTCTCGTCTAGAGAAGATTACCCTGAACCCTGTTTTTGTTTTTGTTATTCTTATGCAGTATTATTCAGTATTGATGCTTGTGTTTTCTTGTGTCATGGCTGAGTAGTTGGCTAGCTAGTCTGGGGTTCTATTGTGTTAATCATGTGAGCTAAACATAGATAAGTGAATCATATTATTGTCTTCATTCATATCCATCCTTACTGCTTGCATTAATCTGGCCGCTTAATGTTAGATCCTAAGTTTAACATGTTCATTAACCGTGTAATAGGTTGCTAGATCTGTTATGAATGAGCCTAGCATCCCTAATCAGCGAAAGTAGATATTAGGGTGTTTGGTGAACCTATCGGACTTGATCTCTATTGCTTGCTGTCGCGTCTTGATCCAAACGAGATTTTAGGTATCAAGATCGATCAGCATAGGGGGCAGTTCCACGACAGTGGGCTATTCTACTTGAGTGATCCGGGTTCTGGACCTGTTCTTATAGCGCTTGAATAATTGTTTATCTCACAAGTATTAGCAATTGATGAAGTAACCCTAGGCTGGCTTCTTTTAAGTTGAATTTACATTTACATTACTTTATTTGTTTTGCACGTTACCCACAAATCAAATCCCCATCATTGTTTTAGCTAAATCAAGAACTCATAAGAATAAAGTGTAAACTGGTCCTCTGGAATTGAATCTCAAATATTACAACACTACTTTTGTTTGCAGTAGGAAAGACACAATTTTAGTGTATCAGCAAACCTGAGTATGCCGTCAATACTACCTAAAACCACTGTATAGCCTCAGGCATATTGGGGTCCAAAACAAAAATACCAAAAATGTGAAAGTACCTGTATTAAAACGCTACGTGCTAGAATAATACTTGAGACATGTGGTATAATTGCCATTGAGCAAGTGCAAAAGTACGGGAGCACCACATAATACTCTACTTCTCCAGACGTGGAAAGTAGCAAAGTCTGGCACTTGAATTTTCACCCATACCAGCACCCTCTAAGTCTGATAGTGGCTTCCTGCAGAAAGCAGAATGCAGCACGGGAACTCGATAGTGACCAGCTTCCGATCAGTAGAATGCGATACCCCAACAGGTACCGGGAGTGGCCTCACCTAGGATGGCAGAGTACAGTCCTTTTAAAACCTTAATTCCGGGTTCTGAGAAAGAACTCCGGGCTCAGACAGGCCTCATGGCCAAAAACCTATTTGGTTCCCTAAATAGACTTCAGGGTCCAAAAACCATGTGTCAAACTCAAGACCTCAGGGTCCAGAACCCACAGGTTCCCCAAAACGACCTTCGGGTCCTAAGCTTATCAGAACTCTCCAAGTGACTCCAGGGTCCTAGAGGAGATCCAATTATGCGAGGCCCATAGGGTCACCTAATCATTACAGGGTCTGGAGGGTCCATAGGTCCTCTGACGATTGTGACATCTGGAGCCCATACAGCCCAGGTCCTGTAAGAGACCCTCGAGCAATCAAACGCTTACCTTGACAGCCCTTCGACTACGATTTATGAGTCAAGTCTCAAAACCCCAAGTTCATCCTACAACCTGCATTCTTTCGAATGAGAAGCAATACGAGTATCATCTACGAAGCTAAAACAAGCAAACAAAAAAATGCGAATCCGGAAAGCATAAACCAAAAGGCCACAACAGGGCCATCGTTTGAAAGAAGCAAAATAAAAGAGGCACAAAGGCCTGGTTAGAAGTTTTTAACCCTTATCAAGGGCAACTACAAAATGAAACCCCTTCACGGGGATTAGAGCTCTGGAACGAGAAGATCAGTCGGAAGAAGGATCATCAGCAGGCTCCGGCGTGTCAACCCTCTCAGGAACTTGCGGCTCATCATCAAAGCAAGGAACAGGAAGACCAAGGAGCTCAGCCTCAGTAGTCTTCACGGTCTTATATTGATCCAGGGCCGCTGCAGGCTTCCAGCTGTCAGTCTGATGACGAAGCCATTCTCGCATCAACTCCCAACGGACCATGACCTTTGCACCGTTTACGGCCATTGCCTTCTCAGTATCAAAGACCTCTGCGGCGTACCTCAATTCGCATATGTCCTCTTCCTTGTCTTCCAACTGTTTCTGCAGAGAAACATTCTCCGTTGTCACACGCTCCATGGCCTCTTCCTGATGCTGTACTGCGAGCTTCAAGGCCTTAATTTCCTTCTCTTTGGCCAAGACAGCACCTTTCCCCTCACGCAGCTGAGCGGTCAGCGCATCCACCTCAGCCTTGGCAGTAGTCTTATCCTCCATCCTCTCCCCAAGATGGAATAATTGAGATGCCGCCTGCATCAACATAACCCAACCCATAAAGAAAGACGTTGCCAAAGCAAGACAAAGAATACGGTACGTTACCTGGAGTAGATCACCCTGAAAAGAGCGGAGGGCCGCGAAGGAGTCCCCATCCAACGACAGATGAGCAAGAACCAAAGGGAACACCTTCGCATTCAAATTGAACAATACTGCGGACCAGTCAAAAGAAACAGGAGAAAGGGTTCTGGGAACAGAGCCTGAAGCCCTAAACCTTTTCTTGGAGGAAGAAGGAGCTGCAGCAGCAGCCATTCGACACCTACAACTACCCACAAACTGGACATCTTCATCTTCAATAGGAGCAATTCGCTTGACTGCAGCCTTCCTTGCAGACATCGCCTCAAGAGCTTTCTTATACTCCGCCAAGGCCTCGTTACCTCTAGAGCCCGATATCACGCCTGGAAGACAGAACCAACCTGACTTAAATTCATGAAAGAAAAACAGGAAGAGAGAAGACAGAAAGCTTACCTCTAATGCTACACCGATCTAGTTCTTCGTCGCTTACAAGAAATAAGACTTCAAGGCGTTCAAGGGGAAGCTCCAACAACTGCTCGATCGTATCCCTTCCTGAAGGATAATCCAAGCGAGATACGTCTTCATCAGAAGAAGTCATCAGCATCAGACGATTAAAGAAAGTCATGACAATTTCTACGACCCACCAGCTGCACACCAAATGGGAGAGAATCCAGGAAAAGGCATAAAAGAGAATTTCGAAGTCCAACGCCCCTCGAAGACGGGGCAACGTTTTCTCTCAGCCGTCGAAAGCTCCCACACAGGAAGCACTTTTCCATGAGGACGTAAATGATACCTGAACTCCCCACCATTCAAAGGAGAACTAGAATAGCAATATAGAACCTTAGCGATTCCGACGGCAAAACCCTCAAGATCACCAAGATTCTGTATAGGTATCAAGTTCCTCCAAGAAGGAGGATTCAGCTGTCCAGGGGAGATCCTCACTGCCTTTGAAATCTCGGCCACCAAAGAAGGAATCTGGTCTCTGAAACCTGACTCGAAGAAACCGTCATATATATGGATCTCACCCGGCTCTAAATCTGAAACCTTATCAATGGGACCAGGGATCCGAATAGTAACATCGTCGGAATGATGAAACTTCCTTCTCTAGTTTGCAACCTCCTCTACTCCTAATACCGATAGAGGACCCACCGGCAAAAGTCTGTCTCCTCCCATAGGTGGCAGAGCTTCTCCAGCAGTAGCATTCCTGAGTTCCTCTATTTCGGCGGTAAGATCCAGAGAAGAGCTTGACGAATCCATGGACTCGCAGACCTCGTTCCAACCCTACGACTTGAATGAACCCTAGTACATATTGAAGAAGAGCCGAGGACGATATCAAATCCGTCTATCATCCTAGAAGGTTCGGAGTAAAGGATGTGGAGAAAAAGAGTGTTACCCGAGAAAATGAAGGATTTAGGCCTGAGCAATAGAGATCGCGCGAGATTTCGGTGAGAAAGAAAAGGAAACCCAAAATTCCGGGCAGCGAAAACAGGGGAACAAAATCAAAAACCCTAAGATTGACTTACACGTGTCGGAAAGATGAGACTGCGCGGGAAAACGAGTCTCAAAGCATGATAAGGGAACTTATCCCTCGGACTTAGGGACCTGAAAAATTAACAGGACCTTGAACAGCCCGTTACCAGCATCATCTCTCCGTTCTCTCCAGACTGTACGCAGCTTAGTATCAGAATTCTCGCCTCATTATCTCCAGAAGAAAAAATAAGCTACTACTAGACTCCGGTCAAACACGAAGGAACCGACCCTCACCTGGGTTCAGAATGAGTTCCGGCTTGAGTGGAACCTAGGATAGCAGGATCAATGGAACGGGGTCCTGCCTAAGGGAAGCCTGCTGAGAATGAGCAACCCCTGTTGACTGGAGTGCACAGGTTATCCCCCGACTTCGATGACGAAATCGAGAAATAAGGGGCAAACTGTTGGGGAAAAATACTACGGTATCATTTCCTCCAGCCTCCAGGCAGGAACCAGACCCTCGGGTCCCCGATAAGGGAACGCTTCAGGTCCCTGCTAGAAGGAACCTTGAGTTCGGTCCCTGGAACGAGCTCCCTTCCAAAAAATGGAAAACTTCCGATAAGGAGAATCTTCCATATTTCCGAATATGGAAGAGTTTAACCTAAGGAAACCGACTCCTAGACGACTATATGAGGACTACTAAAACCCTAAAGCGAGGGATCGACTTCCCCAAGGCTTAGAAACTAGAACAAGACGGCTAGAACTAGGGTTCTTATTCAATACTTTGTAACCTCTCTTGTTATTGCTTACTCTATCTAATAAAAGTCTCTTCAAGCCTATCTCTTTACTATCCTTCCTAAATCCTCACAAAATACCTATAAACTTACCCGGTTTACCAACTTGTCCAACCTTCCGTAGTACTCACAAAGAGCCTACACAAAAATCCCCTAACAGCAACCATGTCTCGCGGTTCAGTATCGATCGATGTCCGGGCTGAAGTATTGATCGATGTCCGGGCTGAAGATGCCGGTCGATGGGAGATGAGTGTCATCAGTCGACGGTGGTGAGCAAGTATCAGTCGACGGGACTAGTGCCTTGATCGACGGTGATTGACGAGAATCGGGCGACGAACAAGCGTTGTTGTCGATCGATGAGGAGCGTGCTTCTTTGTGGATTGAACCCTTCAAACTTGCAGGATCTGGTGAGAACGCTTCTTTGCATGTTGCTTCTGGTACTGCTGGGAATGTACCTGAAAATCCAATAAAAAAATTTATGTCAGAAACTTAACAAAATTAAAACTAATAGCCGATCAAAGCTCCCCGGCAACAGCGCCAAATTTGATGTCACTCAAATTACCGTAAAGAGTGAATTTACTCTCTCAAATAAGAGGTTCAATTGCAGTACTTAGGGATCAAATCCACAAGGAGCTAGGGAATCTAATAAATCTAATGGGATTTGTTAAGTTGGATGGTTTAATGATTAAAATGTAAATTTGCAGTTTTGTTGAGCAAGTAATTGCTCGATTGATTGGTTGAGGTTTTGGTGCTAAAAGGAAATAGCTAGACTTAGGGTTTTTATTCAGGAAACTTGGAATTATAATCCTATAGATGCCTAATGAGTTGCATGCATGATAATGTAAAGCTCAACTACAAAGCAATAAGTCAATCAGCTCTCGCGTTTCTGGACTTGTCTATTAACTAGACACAATGAGCCAAACAAATGTGTTCGATCAGTAGCAAGTGTCGATCGATTATCTTATAAGGATATCGATCGATACACCTTTCACTCCGTCGATCGATGATCCAATATGTATATCGATCGATGCGCTTCTGGTTAAGCTTTATGCGCAGGTTGAATGATGCTCACAAAGCTCACTAGATCAGCTCTCGCCTTACTCTTAGCAAGAAACTTAGCTCAATTAGAATGGTTTCAGGATGAGAATGAAGCTTTCGCTTTTATCTAACAATCCTAGGGCAAGTTCTAGGTAGCTAATCTAGAATCAGGCATTAATGACAATCCTAATGATTATTATCACAACTCAGCAATCTATAGTAGGGGCTAATCCCTCATATCCTATTTAAACCCTAAAATCTAACAATGGAACTACTCAGACTTGGTCAAGCTCATAACATCAATTAGGTAAGAAAACTTCATTAGAATAGTAAATATATATCAATGGAGTTCCAATCACAAATATAACTTTGGATCTTCTCTCCAATCTATCAAAATCCTAAAAACATTTTATTGATAATTGTAAAACTAGAAACACAGGAAATCACACTTTGCCTCTAACATGGTGGTAAAGCTTATATAATTAGGTTTCGTCAGGGGTATTCTTGTAAATTGGTGAAGACTTGGGCTTCAAGTCGGCTGTGACCAAACGGGCTTTCTGCGCACTTCGCTGCTGATCAATGTGAAAATCAATCGATATTTGTTCCTCAATATCGACCGATGGTCGAGCTCGATGGTCATCTCGGGTGCTTGCTCCAAATATTCCCAAAACGCTCCAAAATCATCACTTATCTCCAAATCACTCCTAATCTTATAAATATAATAAATAGACTCTATAATATAATAATTAGTAGTAAAAACACCTATAAACCATGGTTGAAAGTGGGTCAAATCCATGGTCTATCACGGACCCCAGATTAGCCAGGGCATCGGCTTGCGAGTTTTATTCCCGGGGGATTTGAGTTAGCTAGCAACTCTTGAACTTCTTGATCAATCGCTAGGCGACAGCCAGATACTGGATCATGCTGTCATATTTTGCTTGGTACTCTCCATGTACCTGGTTGACTATCGACTGGGAGTCGCCGAAGTCATGTATGTTTTATGGTCCCATTTGATGGGTGAGAGTTAGTCCTGCGATTGGAGCCTCATACTCGCTTTCGTTGTTGGTTGCTTTGAAGTTGCATCTCGCGGCCCTTGAGGCCATGTTCCTTGTGGGCGAAGTAAGCACTATTCCCACTCTAGCTCCTCTGACGTTGCTGGATCCATCAACGTGCTGGATCCATTCTCCCTCTTCCTAGGTTTCGCTTCAGAGGCGTACTTCTTGCTCCAAGGTGGGGAGCAAGGCATGGGAGAATTCGGCGACGAAGTCTGCTAGGACCTGCGACTTTATAGCTGTGGCAGGTCGATAGATTACGTCGTACTCCCCTAGTTCCACAGCCCATTTAGCTAGGCGTCGGGAGACTCCGGGTTTGAGGAGAACAACTTTATAGGGAAGGAGGTGCCAACCATGATTGGGTGAGCCTGAAAATAGGGTCGGAGATTGCGAGCGGGGACTATCAGGGCTAAGGCCAGCTTCTCTAGATGGCTATAGCGGGGAGCCTTACTCACGTAATAGATTGGTTGCTGCTTGCTTCCCTCCTCGCGTATTAGGACGGCGCTTACGGCAAGTTCGGAGACTTCTAGATATAGCAGCAGGACCTCACCGAGTAGTGGCTTGGATAGGAGAGGAGGAGTGGTGAGATACGCCTTTAGCTCATGGAGAGCGGATTCACAGTCTTCCGTCCACTGGAAGTCCTTTGGATTTTTGAGGGTTCCGAAGAAGGTATGAGATTTGTCGGAGAGTCTAGAGTTGAATCTTCTCAAGGCCGCCATTCTTCCTGTTAGCTTTTGGACCTCCTTGACGTTCTTCGAGGAAGGGATTGAATGAATGGCCCTGATTTACTCTGGATTGGCCTCGATGCCCCGGTGGGTTACAATGTACCCAAGGAACTTGCCAGAACTGACCCCGAATGAGCATTTAGCTGGGTTGAGCTTCATGTTATACTTTCGGAGGGTGGAGAAGGCTTATTGCAGATGAGATATCGAACGATGCATGTAAGCGACTGTCAATCGATGCTTGTCAACGTATCTCGATCGATGCCTGTCGACGTCTGTCGATCGATGCTTGTCGACGTCTGTCGATCGATGCTGGTAAGTGTTTGTCGATCGATACATGGTGAGAAACGTCGATCGCACGCTGAATTGTGGCTATGTCTTGCCTCATCTCTTCCATGCAAGTAGTTAGCCAACTGATACTATCATTCAATGGATAGTTGAGTCCATCAAGCTTCATCTGGAAGTCTTCTTTGTTCTTCTCTTTTTCTCCACAGATTCCATAGAACATCTCATTGATCTCGTCCTTGGTGTAGATCTAGCTTGGTTTGTGTGAGTGAGCTAGCATGTTCTGGAAGATAGATGTAGTTGGGGTCATCTCTTGAAGCTCTTTCCAGAAGTCTTCTGATATCTTTGTTGTGAACGCGAATGGTGTGTCCATCTACGTCTCTGGCGTATCCATGATCATCTCTGCGGATTCCATACTCATCTTCCTCTACCTAGTAGAATTTCCTAGTACCGAAAAGATCAAAGGCTCTTATACCAAATTCATGACGTCTATCGATCGATGTTGGGATGTCAAGGTCGATCGATGGTCGAGTAGGGTGTCGAGACCTCTGTTTGAAGCGTTTATCTATGCCACCAGCTGTGTCATAGAACTCCTTTGTAACCTTCTGCAGGTGTTCTGGAATGATGTGTTGTTGCATGAAGAGGTTGTCTGCCCCATTAGCTGTCTGAAGGATGTCTACAATATCCTCTCGAGATACGTGTAGTGT
This sequence comes from Brassica napus, assembly GCF_020379485.1. NCBI lineage: Eukaryota > Viridiplantae > Streptophyta > Magnoliopsida > Brassicales > Brassicaceae > Brassica > Brassica napus. The sequence continues at coordinate 318,318 of NW_026014848.1, forward strand.
ACATCCATCTATTGCTTTTACGTAGCCATCTGGGTCCTTGAAAATACCAAATTCGTCTGGAGTTAGATACTGGTATAAGATTTATCTTTTCGCTTATAGTGGTTTTGGTATTGGACGGCTGTCGATCGATGTTGTATGGTTGATGTCGATCGATGTTGAAGGATTGATGTCCATCGATGGAGGAATAGCTCTGTCGATCGGATGGCTGAAATGTCTTCTTTTCCAAGCAGCTTATGCTCGTTTCTGATCTGTTTCATCGCATCTTTGCATGTTGAGAAGTTCCTCATAAGTGAAACCCTCATGAAGTTCATCAGCTCCTTGATCACGGTATGCTGTCTCTACTGCGTAGCTCTCGTGATGGTGATCACCTGGACAACTTCCAATTGAGTGATCTCCGTCTCGGGAAGCGTCGACGTTAGTGTCGATCGATGGGTAGTAGGCGATGTCTGTCGATGCTTGAAGGTGGCTTGGTTGATGAGGTTGAGTGTCGATCGATGTTGATCCATTCCTATCGATCGATGGCGACTTCTTTTTCCAAGAGGAGAGATGGAGAAGTCTATCTTCCTCATCAAGAGTCGCTCTTTTCTCTATAGCTCGTTCTTCCTCATAATCTTCATCATACTCCTACGTATGCATGATGTGTGCTGCCATAGTGGGATTGTAGTAATCGTTTTCCCAATCTTCTAGACTACTGTCGACCGATTCTTCTGCTATGCCGTCGGTCGATTTTTGCTGGGCACTGTCGATCGATTTTGCAGTGTGAGTTTCGATCGACGCCGAGTATTCTCTCTCGTACTCAGCTCCATAGTGGCATGCTGCAATGATTCCTGGATCATTGATTCTTCTGGAGGTCGTCTGTGGCTTCTTGACTGGAATAGGGTTGTAGTGGAAATGAGGATCTATGAGCGTTAGGCACAACCGGTAGGTTTGGAAGTTGCACACTTCTCCCACTGTTGACAAGAAGGTTATCCCAAGTAATAGATAAGAGTTCCAGTTCAGCTTGATGTCCAAGACATGGAAATCTATTGGAACTAGAGCTTTACCAATTTACACCTCTAGGTCTGTCACAATTCCTCCTAAGTTTCTTTGAAAACAATCCACAAAAGTGAACAATTCTTTGGAAGGCTCCACCTGCAGACCCAGATGGTCTGCCATAATCCTAGGTAGAATGCTGACTGATGCTCCAGTGTCGCACAAGGTATGTGGGAATTCAATACCCTTCACCTTGCATGGTATTGCAAATTGCCCAGGATCACTCTTCTCCTTTAATGTAACCCTCATCCTCATATGTTCTCTAGCTTCATAGAACATTCTCCTAATATCTTCTTCTGTCTCACTGGTTTCTCTGAAGAATATCCACAATCTGTGGGTAAAATAAGCCTCATCGAATGGCTTATCTAGAGGAATCCTGAAAACTCTTTTTCAGAAACTTTCCTTTTCCTTTTCATTAGCCCCCCTCTTTAGATGTTTCTCCAATTTTTCCTTTCTTTTCCTTAGGGTTATTCTCGTAGGAACCCTATCAACTTCCATCTGATCTACTCCATCATCTGAAGGTGTCATGACGGCCTCTGGTGGGTTTTCTGAAGGTTTTGGTTTAGGCATGAGTTCATTAAGACGTGCAAAATCTATCTTCGGCTTCTGCACTTGATACGTAATAGGTGCTCGTCGATCAATGGGCGCTGGCTGTTGTTGATCGATGGGGGTCTCCTGATGTCGATATATGATGGGGTAAGAATGTCGATCCATTTTTATGTAGACAGGGCTGGTCGGATGTGAGTATTTTGCTGCGAACTCCTCGTGAGTCATGATCCTTACGGCATTGCAAGGTGCGGTTGACTCTGTAGGTGTTGTCGATCGATGTCCAGGAGAGGATATCGATCGATTTTGGGTGACTTCTGTTGACCGATTTTCGTGACTTGGCGTCATTCGACACCAATGCGATCTGCCAAAACTCATCAGACTCTTTAGTTCGAAATCTCCTTCTTGCAACTTCTCTTCTTTCACCACTTGCCAGAAATCATCCCCAATGATGGAATTCATGTGGTGCTTCATCACGTCATCTTCTACCCCTCTTGTCAAGGCTCTCTGCCTCTTAACAGCTTCTCCTGTCTGAACAACCTGCATCTCCTGCTTCTTCACATGAGTGCTCAAAGTCTCAAACTTTGTGTTCAGGTTGGTGTAGACAGAATCAATCTTCCCATTGAAGTCCACTGTCATAGCCCATGTTGTTGCTGTAGGGTTTCGGGTGCTGCGAGCTCTGGTTGAAATTGCCCATATTTCCATAGGAGTTTCTGTTTCCACCTTGGTTTCCAGAACCTTGGAATCCAGTTCCACTGATGAAGTTCACATCTACTTCCTCTGCTCTACCCTCTGTTTCTACAGCCTCTGCATCTTCAACCAAGCAAACCTGCATCCCGATAAGTTTGTGAACACTGTCCAGCTTTGCCTTCACCTCATCCATCTGATCATTCCCAAGGATAGTGGCAGATCTCTTCCTCTCAAAATTATTTTTCCTTGTGTTGCTGCTAGATGTTTGGTTTTCAATGACCTTCACTACCTCCTCTAGATTCCTGTGTTGAAGTTCCCATTCCTGGAAGTATCAAGAGCCATATGGTATTGCACCGCGATGGCTCTGTAGAAAGTACTGAGCAGTTGTACCTCATTGAATCCATGGTGTGGACAGTCTCTCTTGTAATACTTGAATCTGATCCAGGAGCTTCTGAATGATTATGCAGGCTCCTGAGTGAATGGAGGAAACTATCTCCTCAAGTCTTCAGCACGTGCTTCATCAAAGAAGTTGCATAAGAATGCATTCTTGATATCGCTCCAGGATGTTTGGGATCTTGGTGATAGCTGCTTAAGCCAATGCAAGCATCTCCAGCAAGTGAGTACTTGAAGAGCTTGCATAGGAGGTAGTCTTCAGAGACTCCCTCGAATTTAATATCAGATATGAGATCCTTGAACCTCTCCAGATGGTCCATAGGATGCTTGTGAGATAACCCATAGTAGGGTGTATGTCCCACGAGTGTGTAGTACTGCGACTTCAACACGAAATCCCTCTAAATAGTTGGAGGTCAAATGGCTGATCTGTTGGTGTAGAACTGATCTGGACGGTTATAGTCAGCAATGTTCTGGGTCGAGCGGCCTCATCTACAGGTAAAGAGATCCTGTAGCATCAGTATCGGGCTCAGGGATTGCAGTCCCCTGAGCGTCTATCCTCTGACCTGTTGCATTACGCAGATGACCTTGCTGTTCATACAGGTCTCCTCTCTCATCACGTACAAGAATCAAAGTCGCAACCATGTCTCGCGACTCAGTATCGATCGATGTCCGGATTGAAGTATCGATCGATGTTGGATGGAGGATGTCAGTCGACGGGAGATGGGTGTCTTCGGCCGACGGTGGTGAGCGAGTATCGGTCGATGATCCAAAGCTCACTCGAATTTTAGTGAAATATGAATCTTGGATTATTATATTCATTTGAGAAAATTGTTTGAATATAATATGAGTTTTCTTAATTGTTGAGATTTCTCTAATTCCTGAACATCATATTAATAATCGCTATTCTTCTATTCCAGAAATGTTAACTCCTCACAACCCATTTTCATTCCAATATGCCCTTAAGAAGGACAAATTAAATGGATCAAATTTCCTCCAATGGTATCGAAACCCGAGATTTGTTCTCAAACAAGAGTTTAAACCCTACTTGGAAGATCTGAAAAAGAAAAAGACTTTTGAAACATCGTTTAGAGGTATTTAGGTTATAGAAGTAAACGTTACTACTTCTGGTTCTACTTCATAGGTATTGGATACCGGCTGTGGTGCTCATATTTGTACGGATATGAATGGCCTAAGCAACAGTAGAATTTTGGAGAAAGGTCAAGTGGACCTACGAGTGGGAAATGGAACAAGAGTTGCTGCATTGGCCGTGGGAACATTTCACTTGTCTTTACCTTCAGGCTTGGTTTTAAAACTTAAGAACTGCTACTATATACCTGCTATAAATAGGAATAATATTTCCATTCCTTGTTTGGATTTGGAAGGATTTCAGTTTTCAGTAAAAACAAGTGTTGTTCCTTTGATCGTAATAATATCTTTTATGGTAGCGGTCCATTAGAGAATGGACTTTATATTCTAGACCAAAGCGTGCCTGTCTATAATACCAGTACCAAAAGATTCAAGTCTAACGACACGAATCAAACTTTTTTTTGGCATTATCGTTTGGGCCACATTCAAAAGCTTCATAGTGATGGACTTTTGAGCTCATTTGATTATGAATCATATGAAAAATGTGAATCTTGTTTATTTGGTAAAATGGCTAAGGCTCCTTTTACTGGAAACGGTGAAAGAGCCAAAGACTTGTTGGAACTTATACATACTGATGTATGTGGACCAATGAGTATACATGCTAGAGAAAACTATCAGTACTTCATTAAATTTACTGATGACTTCAGTAGATATGGTTATGTTTATCTAATGAAACATAAGTCTGATTCTTTTGAAAAGTTCAAAGAATTTCAAAATGAAGTACAAAATCAGTTTGACAAGAAAATAAAAGCTCTTTGATCTGATCGAGGAGGAGAATATTTGAGTCAAGCGTTTAATGATCATCTGAGAGAATGTGGAATTGTTTCACAACTCACTCCTCCAGGAACACCACAATGGAATGGTGTGTCCGAAAGGAGAAATAGAACTTTATTAGATATGGTTCGATCTATGATGAGTCATGCAGATCTTCCACCATCCTTTTGGAGATACGCTCTAGAAACGTCTGTGTTTACGCTGAATAGATGTCCATCAAAATCAGTTGAAAAGACTTCATATGAGATGTGGACCGGAAAGGTTCCAAATTTGTCTTTTCTGAAAATTTGGGGTTCTGATGCTTATGTCAAACGTATGTTTACAGATAAGCTTGGACCAAAATCTGATAAATGCTTCTTCGTTGGTTATCCCAAAGAAACCAAAAGTATTACTTTTACAACTCCACTGAGAACAAAGTGTTGCTCGTAGTGGCGTTTTTCTTGAGAGAGAGTTTCTTTCTAAGAAGAACATTGGGAGTAAAGTACAACTCGAAGAAGTTTGAGAAGCACATGAAAATATTTCATCCTCTCAGAAAGATGATCAATTAGATTACGAAGAGTCGTAGAATCTACACCTGTGGAACCTGAGGTACGTAGGTCCGAAAGGACACGTCACGAACCTGTTAGATATGGGGTTTGGGTGACAGATCATCATGATCTATTGATAATAGAGAGTGATGAACCTACGTCCTTTGAGGAAGCTAAGATGGGCCCAGACTCTGATAAATGGCGAGAAGCCGCAGAATCCGAAATGGACTCCATGTCAGTAAACAAAGCTAGATTGGTGGCTAGAGGTTACAAACAAATTCATGGTATTGACTATGATGAAACCTATTCACCAGTTCCAATGCTTAAGTCCATTCGGATTCTCCTAGCAATTGCTGCTCATTATGACTATGAGATTTGGCAAATGGATGTGAAAACAGCTTTCCTTAATGAAAATCTCGAAGAGGATGTGTACTTGACACAACCTGAAGGTTTCACAGTCCCTAGAAGTGATGGGAAAGTATGCAAGCTTCAACGTTCCATTTATGGTTTGAAGCAAGCACCTCGGAGCTGGAATCTTCGTTTTAATGAGGTTATCAAAGAGTTTGATTTCATTAGAAATGAAGAAGAACCTTGCGTTTACAAGAAGACTAGTGGGAGCGCGGTTGTTTTCTTAGTGTTGAATGTAGATGACATATGTAGGAACCGAAATTCGCACTGTCGATTTCCGTTTAAATAAGGAAACTAGGAAAACCCTAATTTCCCAGAGGTCCCGGATATCTGCTAATACCACACGCCAAGCAATCAGAACACAAAACGAGAACAATAATAAAATAAGAAATAAAAAAAGAGAGCAAGATAGTTCTTATTCCGAATTGAGCATTTACAACAAGGTAAGTGCCTGGGCTACGAGAGCTGTCGGCGAGATTCCTAGTTCTAAAACCCTAAGACGGCAAAAACCTAATTGAATCGCAGCTCGAATAACAAAAACGGAAAATTGCCTAAAATCGCTCTAAGTGCTAAGTTTGCTGTCAAAAGTCCCCTCTCATGCCTCTCGCCTAGGACTCCTTATATATTGGCTCCAAGGTCGGTTTACGCTTTTCCCCTTCTGCCCTTAAGCCGTCATAGGATAAAAATGAAGATATTCCATTTTTTCCAATCTTCGTAATTATCTTCAAAATTTCGTATTTATCCTTAAAAACTTGACATTTATCTTTCCTTGCGAACCAAGCGTAAACCGTCATGCAGCTTACGGGCTGTTGGTTAAGAAATCGTAAGTTGGGCTTCGAATCATGTCTTAGGTCCCTTTGGGCCGTCTTCCGACTCGAAGCGTTTATTACGGCATCTTTCGATAAAGAACGAACTTTCCGCGGTTTTTATGGTAAAGTTTGATCGATAACTTAGAATGGCGGGGAATCGTGAAATGGGTTCGCTACGGTCTTCGGGAGATAGCATCAAATGGTAGACGAGAACGCATGGACTAATGTTGTATCGACGTTTCGGAAGAGTCCGGTCGCTACGTAGCGACCGAACATTGGTTCGAGCAAGGTCGCTACGTGGCGACCGAGCTCCGGCTCGAGTTCGGTCGCTACGTAGCGACCGAGCTCCGGCTCGAGCTCGGTTGCTACGTAGCGACCGAGCGTGACCGAGCTCTGGCTCGAGCTCGGTCACTACGTAGTGACCGAGCCTTGGCTCGAACTCGGTTGCTACGTAGCGACCGAGCGGAGCACGTGTTTGGTCGCTGCAACACGATCCTTTTCGAGCTCTTTGTCAGATGACTCGCGTTTCCTCCGCAAAGCTTTTCGTAAAGAAGAATCAATTTCGAAAAAGTGTTTGTCGAAAAAGGTTTCTACGTTTTTCTTCTTCGGGGATTTGGACGTTAACTTCGTCGTAACCGTTTTCAACCCCAGCAGTTAGCCCCGCAGCTCGTTGGGAGCATGGATTTCTAGCGAGGTCCCAATGCGCGGTATGGCGAGTTCGGACGAGATTGGTGTATTTGGGCGAAGTTCGTGTCCAAAAATCCGCAAGTAAATAGTAATTTCTCATGCCTATAAGAAGGGAGGTAATTTCTTCACAATCTTCACACTTACTCATTCACATAGAGAGGTTTTTCTTGAAAATTTCGTTCCCTTTCTCTCTATCGTTTCCTTCTTGATTTTAAAAGAAAAACACGAGATGTCAAGTAAGGAGAGGAGTTCGAAGAAAGGCTCCTTGCCCGCGAACGTTTCTGAAGAGGTTCGAGTTCCAAAGATGGAATTCGTTCCTCATTTGGTAGACCCAGCCGAGAACGAGGCATGGTGGGTGGCGTGTTACGGTTCGATCATGCCTCTCAAAGAAAAATTGTTCCCGGTCATGACCCATCGCCCGGTGGAGGCAGGTGCGCCGAGTAGGAGTACCAGTGAATTCCTCAAGGTCATGCGGTCGTTCTACCATATTTCGGACGCGGTGGAGTTCAGGGTTCTTCGTTACGGAGAATGCGCTAGTAATCCCCCGGAGGGCTTCTTTACTTGTTACGAGGCATTCGTAGTGCGTTGCCGTTTGTGGTTCCCGATCCCCGAGATCATCGTCCGTGTGTTGGGACGTTTCGGGGTGGCGATAAGCCAACTGAATACTCTCGGCATCCAGCACCTCATAGGGATCCTGGTCCTGAGCTACGAGCATGGTCTCTCTCTCACCGTTGATCACTTCGACGCGCTTCTTCGATTACAGATCATCAGGGACACGGACACGTACAGGCTGGTTCCTCGGAACTTCATGTCAGTGGTAAAGGGGTTCGCTTCTAACTTCAATTCGTGGAGGAAGTTTTTCTTCTTCGTCCGTGTAGACGCAGCGTCCGTTGAGGAGAGTTGTATCCAACTGTTTCGGAGGTTGCTGAACGATCGTCCCTTTATCAACCCTCTTTCTCCGTTTCCTGAGGACATTATTGCGATGAGGGATCTGCTCTGGAATGGTCCTTTTTTCTGGACTTCCTTTACGCCGAAGAGAGTTCGAAAGGCGCTGAGGTTTGTACATCCTGGTCCTGCTTTGGGCGGAGAAACAAGGACTGATTCCGAACCACAAGACCAAGGTCCCAACGCCGCTCCCACGATTGTGACCGGGCCGAACTCTTCGATGGGGAAAGATATTGATCTCGGCGACCTGGAGTTTTCGGTGGACGACTGCATGCTTCCGGGATGGGATCCGAACCTTGCTTCCGGCGATGGAAGCGGTACGAGCGAGGTCCCTATTCTGGACATCGATGATCTCTTCGCTGGTCTTCCGTCGGGTTTTGACGCTCCTCAGGCCAGGAGCGAGTCAGGGAGGCCGAAAGTTGTTGCGGAAGGATCTCGTATCATTAACGGGGTATAAACTTTAAGAATTCTGACGATCGTTATTATTATTTTTTGCTTATAACGTGTCAATCGGTTTTATAGGGTTTGAACTTGCTTGGATCGGCCATTGAGGCGAGCCATAGAGAGGCCATGATCTATCGCTTTAAGGCGGAGAAGGCGGAAAAGGATCTTGCTCGCCTGCGAGACGAGATGCTGGCGCGAGAAGCTCAACTCGCTTGTGATCATGCCAGGGCTGTTCGTAGGGCGAAACGGAAGGGCAATTCCAGGTGGAGTACAGGAATCTTAAGGGCGCTTTCAACTCACTGGGCGACTTCCGTGAGTGTCGCGGCTCCGTCGGGAACCTTTGGAAGACGCAGGAAGATGACTACGTTTTCGAGAGGGAGATGGAGTTAATAAAGGGTGGCATGAAGGATCATGCTCACGCTTAGGCGACCATTCCTCCGATGGATGGGAAGATTCAGGGATTCTGGGATCCCATCCCGGTTTCCCCTGATACCGTAGAAACTACGACAGATTTTGCCGGTGACGATGAGGAAGTGAACTTTCCCACGGATGCATTCAGAGCTTCCTTGTCCGGGAGTTTTAACTTTGATCAGTGAGTGTTTTGGGGAAGGAGTTTTTCCCTTTATCTAGTATTTAGCGGCCGAGTGTGGCCTTTGTTCATATATGTCTGGCCGAGTGTGGCTTTCGGACTTTGTATGGGCCTATTTTGGCCGTTTTTGTCGGGATTGGCCGTTGGTGGCTTTGAACCCCTACCGCTATGCGGTTTATATAATGGATGTTTGTTTGAGTTACTTTGTTTAGAGTGGGTTTTGAAGTAAACATGATTTGTCGTCTCATATTTATCTTCGTTGAGGCGTTCAATCTGTTATTTTGTTCGAGACGTGAGTTTTCGTAAAAATTATTTACGATCTTTCGGGAACGTTGAGATATGAACGAAGAGACATGTTTTAGGATCTCATATCGTTTAGATATCATGTCTTTGAGATGTCTGAGACCAATGCGACTCCGTTTGGGGTCGGGAATTTGACGCCCAGGTGGTACGTCGATGGAACGGTTTTGCATAGCGTTGAGCCATGGGGTTCCCATGATCACGTTGTAGATGGCAGGATGATCGACTACAGGGAACTCGACAATTTTTGTGATCTCCTTGGCCATGACTGGTAGCTGGATCGATCCGAGGGTCATCGATACTTCGCCCGAAAAGCCCGTGAGCGGTTTCGGAGTTGGAGTTTCTTCTCCGAGTTTGATGCTCATCCTGATTAAGAGTGTCGCGGAAGATTACATTGACCGTGCTTCCCATTTCAATGAGTGCTCTTCCGACTTCCAGATCTCGTATGACGAGGTCTATGACGAGCGGATCGCAGTGAGGCTGATCGTTCCCGCCGGCTTCCTCCTTTGTGAAGGTGATTGAGCAGTTCTGATCATCTCGGGTAGGAGACCATGTACGCCAGTTTGCGCTTGACTCCGCCTTCCGCTGGTAAGCGTTGATGGCCGAAACCGTATCGTTGCAGAATTACGATCCTCCGATGATCATGTTGACTCTACGACGATTGTTATCGTTCCCTTTGTCGTCTGGCCTCCTGCCGCGTTTATCCCCAGATTGGTTTCTTGGTGAGATCTCTCCGCGGGAAGATTTCTGTCCGCTTCGGGGGGCGATC